>NC_072436.2:107102500-107429166 GCF_028878055.3 Symphalangus syndactylus | reverse complement strand
AAAGGGAGGAGGGAGGAGGAGGAAAAGGGAGGAGGGAGGAGGAGGAAAAGGGAAGAGGAGGAGGAGGGAGAAGGAAGAGGGAGAAGGAGGGTCTGGGAGAGTAGCAGTCAGGGGCCTGGCCCAGCCCAGCACTTACGGCCACTCCAGGCAGGGCCTGAGAATGCAGCGATGAGCGTCCGCTGCGCAGGGAGCACCGTGCCAGGTCCTTTGTCTTGTGTAGCCAGTCCCCATGGCGCTGGTATGTGGTGGGACATCGGCCCAGGATGTCCACCTGGGAGGACAGGGTGGGGGACAGGTCAGCCTTCTGGCCACCTGTACCCCCCACCCCCTTCCCATCTCCTGGCCTCACCTCATCAAGGGTCTTGGGGCTGTGGGCCCCTGGGTGGCCCTGGAGGAGGCTCAGCACAGCACGCTTCACGTTCAGCACCCAGCGTGGCTCAGTGGGATGGGGACACAGGTGGGCCACACGCCCAGAGCACAGGATGAAGCGGAGCAGGTTACGGCCCAGGGCAGCACTGCGGGAGGGCGGACAGGGGTCAGGCGGGACCCTCCAGTGCCCCAGGCCGCTTGCAGACTGCCAGGGGCCACAGCAACCCTGCCTTCCTGCAGGCCAGCCCCCATGGGAAGCTCCCAGGGAACCCCACATCCCCCCCACCAGATAGCCTTTGTTCCCTCTGCAGCTGGGCTCTGGGGCAGCCAACTGTGCTCTGAGCCACCCCAGCCTTTTCACCTCTGGAACAAATGGACAGGTGTGTGAGACAAGTGTCAAAGAATAAAAGGCTGAGACTGCAAGAGCTGCCTGCATTCCAAAACGCCTCACTTAATCCCAAGGAGCTGAAGGCGTTCTGGATGTGCCACCCCAAAATACACCACTTGGGAATGTTGGCTTTTTTGTGGACCAGTCTCGCTCTGCTGCCCAGGCTGGAGTACGGTGGCGCGATCATAGCTCACTGCAGCCTCAACTTTGTAGGCTTAAACGATCCTTCTGCCTCAGCCTCCCGAATGCCTGGGACCACAGACATGCAGCCACCATGCCCAGCTAATTTTTCAACTATTTGTAGAGATAGATTCCCGCTACGTTGCCCAGGCTGATCTCAAACTCCTGGGCTCAAGCAATCATCCAGCCTCCACCTCCAAAGCGCTGGGATTACAGGCAGAAGCCACCGCACCCCAGCCTCTTGTCTATTTTGAACCAAGGACTGTATTTGTTGAGAAACAGCAAATACAGGGAGAGGCTTTCTCTGAACTGCCCTCTTCTGCCTAAAGACAGATCTTGCAAAAGGAACCTAATGTTCAACGCCGTCCAGGGAGTTTCATCCACCTGGGGAGAGCAGCTCTCATCCTAAGAGACATGGTGCAAGCGGACACCACACCCAGACAAACTTTATCCCACACTAGCACATCTCCTGCCTCTTCTTCCAAGGGTCCCTTCCTCTTTCCTAGAAACCATCTACTCCCCTCTAACTTGCCTCCCTCCCTCCTCCCCTTCCCCCGTGATAATGGTGTATAAGCTCCCAAGTCTCACCACTCCGGGGAGGCTTCACTCTTTCATTCCACGATGCCCCTGTGCGTATAAAAAAATCTACCTACCTCTTCTCCTAACATCAGTTTATTTCTAGACACAGCTATTGAACCCAGGAAGGTAGAGGGAGTCTTTCCCTCCCCTACAGATCCCACCAGGGAGGTAATTGTCATCCCTCCACCCACATTCCAGATGAGGAAACAGGCTCAGAGCAATGCAGCGTCTTGCTCGGGGCTCCAGCTGGGATTTGAACCCAGGCAGGCTGGCTCTGTAGTCTCAGGATGCAGAAACCCTGAACTGGGAGTGACTTGAGACTGTCATTGTTGAGACAAGGAAATGAGGTCCCGAGACGGGGGCCTTCTTGGGGGATATCACACAGCAAGTCAGGGAAGGAGCTGGCACCAGAATTCACCCAGTGCTCCTCCCGCCTGCCCTTCCCCTGGCAGAAAGGTGCCCGGGTCTGGTATCTGCAGAGTGAAGGGATAGGGAAGGTGGGAGGTAAGGGGTGGTGAAGTCCTCCTTCCCTGCGTGGAGGTAGAAGACAGAGATGCTCCAAGACGAAGGGGAAACTGCCAAGTCCCCAGACCCTACAGGCTATAGCAAGACAAAACCCTGGGGAACAGATGTGTCGCCACTTCTACCTTCCAGGGGGGCAGCTGTCACTCTCCAGCTCCAACTAAAGCCTGGAGGTCTTCCTAAGGCAGTCCCCTGGGTCTCAGGCCTTGATGGAGAGAAATGCTAATGGCACCCACCACTCCCAGAATAGCAAGTGTCAGTCTGGCCTCCAGGAAGTGACAACCCCTGGCCCCGCTGACTTAGCATTTCTGATGAGGAGCTGGGGGACAATAGTCCCCTTGGAGGAGACCCTCCCCTTGCCTTTCAGTGAGGATCTGTCTGTCCCTCAGCAGCATCCCCCATCCTAGACAAAGGCTTTATTTCTTAACAAATGAATTTGCAATAAAAACGGAAGAGGAATCTGCAGAGAAGGGGTTGTCTTCAGGCTGGCGGCCGCCCTGAGCTTTGAGGCCACTGAGGCCACTGTCAGGGAGGCCTGGGAAACAAGCCACAGGGAGAATCCCAGACTTGGCTGGGTCACAAAAGAGGGGCTTAGCTTGGGGTGGGAGAGGATGGGGTCTCAGCAGAGTGGGGGAGGGGAAAAGCAGACCTCCATGGGCCCGGCAGTCCCATTAGCTGGAGTCTTCCAGAACACACTCAACAACGATGCCCAAGGGGTGATCAGCAAGCATGAAATCTGGACATGCTGGGGGTGACAGGCAGAACTACGGGATGAATTCCTCCCGCCAGGTAAGAGAAGAGCACCTGCAGCTATCTGGAGTCACCCAAGGCTTCTACGTGAAGGTAGCCCCCCAGCGGTCTTTATCAGTGCTTGACAAGGTCAAAACAAATATAGAAACTTCTTTGAACTTCAGTCCAAGATGGCATCTCTTTGCTGCAAAGGGGTCACCCTAACCGATTGTCCTAATGTAATTCAGTGCACCCAGAGCCCGACAGCTGTTGAAAGACGGCAGAGGACTCACACCTCCAGCCCCATCGTGAGCAGGTCCCAGCCCCATAGCCAAGTGTCTTACCCCAGGCTCTCCGACTCCTTCAGAAGCTCCACCTTGGCCCCCAGGATGGATGTCACCTGGAAGTCTTGGAGCTGAAGCACAAAGCACTGTGAGTTGGTGACTTCTCCTGGGATACCCCAGGACCTCACCAGCACCCCACCCACAAAGCAGTTCTAGGTCCCAGCAGGATACATGAACCCATGTTGGGGGCAAGGCAGAGAGACCCCTCCCTTGACCATGTACGAAGCCTGGGTGGTGAAGGCTGAATGTCTCACTGAAATAGTCAAGTACCTACAGCTCCCTGCTAAATGTCTGGAAAG
Source organism: Symphalangus syndactylus (assembly GCF_028878055.3). Taxonomy (NCBI): domain Eukaryota; kingdom Metazoa; phylum Chordata; class Mammalia; order Primates; family Hylobatidae; genus Symphalangus; species Symphalangus syndactylus. The sequence continues at coordinate 107,425,756 of NC_072436.2, read as the reverse complement.
TTCTCATTTTGCCCAAAAAGACACTGGAAGTTTGGTTGAGGGATTCATATGACTAGGCAGTACCAACAAGAATATGTTACATCCTAGAGCAGACAAAGGTTTTGCCCATGATGAAAACTTGGATATCCCAGTGTCACCACGGGGTGAGTGTGGCGGGTGAGTGGAGGATAGGGGGGGATGGAGGCTGCAAAAGAAGGAAGACTTTCTAAAAATGGAAAATATCCTCCCTAAAATAACTGATTTCACTGTTTAAATTTAATAGAGCCAGTCACGGTGACTCACACCTGTAATCCCAGCACTTCGGGAGGCTCAGGCAGGCGGATCACTTGAGATCAGGAGTTCGAGACCAGCCTGACCGACATGGTGAAATGCCATCTCTACTAAAAATACAAAAATTAGCTGGGTGTGGTGGCAGGCGCCTGTAATCCCAACAACTCAGGAGGCCGAGGCAGGAGAATTGCTTGAGCCAGGGAGGTGGTGGGTGCAGTGAGCCAAAATCATGCCACTGCACTCCAAAAAAAACCAAAAAAAAATTTTGATAGATTTTGGCCGGGCACGGTGGCTCACACCTGTAATCCCAGCACTTTGGGAGGGCAAGGCAGGCGGATCACTTGAGGTCAGGACTTCGAGACCAGCCTGGCCAACATGGTGGAACCCCATCTCTATTTTTTAAAATAAATAAAAAATAATTTTTTAAAAGGATGAAGTTCTGCTACATCCTACAATAGAAAGGAACCTTGAAAATGTTAAGTGAAAGAACCCAGATACAAAAGGTCACATATTATGTGACTCCACTTTTTTTTTTTTTTTTTTTGTGACAGAGCTTTGCTCTTGTTGCCCAGGCTGCAGTGCAATGGCGTGATCTCGGCTCACAGCAACCTCCACCTCCCGGGTTCAAACCATTCTGACTCAGCCTCCTGAGTAGCTGGGATTACAGGCATGCACCACCATGCCTGGCTAATTTTGTATATTTAGTAGAGACGGGGTTTCTCCATGTTGGTCAGGGTGGTCTTGAACTCCAGACCTCAGGTGATCTGCCTGCCTCGGCCTCCCAGTGTGCTGGGATTACGGGTGTGAGCCACCGCGCCCGGCCTATGTGACTCCACTTATATGAGGTACCTAAAAACAGGCAAGTTCATAGAGACAGAAAGCAGAATAGAGGTGACCAGAGTCTGCAGGGTGGGAATTGGAAGTTACTGTTCAATGTGCACAGAGCTTCTGTTTCGGATGATGAAAGAGTTCTAGAGATGGAGGGTGGTGATGGTTGTACAACGATGTGAAAGTACTTAATGTCACTGAACTATAGACTTAAGATGGTTGAAATGGTGGTGTATTCCATATTATATTTTAATCACAGTAAAAAAATAAAAATAAAAATAAACCAGACGCAAAAGAAAACACCCTGTACAATTCCATTAGAGAGAAGTTCAAAGACAGGCAAAACTCACTTATGGTGATAGAAATAAAAAAGGAAGGCTGGGCACAGTGGCTCATGCCTGTAATCCCAGCACTTTGGGAGGCCGAGGTGGGCAGATCACTTGAGGTCAGGAGTTCAAGACCAGCCTGGCCAACATGGTAAAATCCCATCTCTAATAAAAGTATAAAAATTAGCCAGGCATGGTGGAGCACACCAAGCACTACCAGTAATCTCAGCTACTCAGGAGGCTGATGCAGGAGAATCGCTTGAACTGGGGAGGTGGAGGTTGCAGTGAGCTGAGATTGTGCCATTCCATGCCAGCCTGGGTGACAGAGTGAAACTCTGCCAAAAAAAAAAAAAAAAAAAGTTGTACCCTTGAGAGAAGTAACCAAGAGGAAGCATGAAGGAGGCTCTGGGGGTTATATTTTGTTTCTTGCTCTGGTGATCGCTACACAGGTGTTTGGTTTATGAAAATTCCTTGTTTTGAAGATTTGTGATTTTTATACTTTTTTCTCTAAAAATATATTAATTAACCTCCCAAAGGGCCAGAAAATTTCCATTTTCACCTAGAGTCTTTGAAATACACCAGTTCTTTATATCCTTGCCAACATTTGACATTGGCAGCTTTTCTTAAGTGCTTAAAGCAAACAAATGAATAAAAGTGTAACAGAACACAATTTGCTTTGTGAAAACTGACCCTGCAGATAAAAACAACCACAAGTGTTTTGAAGGGTGTGAAAGGATGACAAAGACTAATAAAGCAGCAGCTCTGACATATTGGACAGTTTAAGAATCCAGAGGCAGCTCAGGGCCACTCCATGAAAGACCTCATCCTGTGGTCTACATGAAAATACAACAAAACAGTTTTGAGAAACTCTTGTTAGCAAGCACTCCAGCCAGTACAAAAATGTATCACAATACGAGATGAGATGCCAACAGAAAATAAAAGGCCTTTTATGTGGGTTGAGAGGGTTTATCCAGGAAAAATATAAGGGTTATCAGAAATGGGACAGAGGCAAATGAGCAAGCACTTCTGCTTTCAAGAACATTGAGGAGCTTCCAGAAAATCTCAATGAAAAGAAATCTGCAACCACCAAGTGGGCCTAGCTCATAATTCTGCCTTAACCCAGGACTAACACCACTGGACCTTAGTGTTTGCCTATAACCTGAGCCTGTGGACCCAGGCACTGCAAGGCTAGTGTCCACAGGGCAGGCCTTCCTGGGAATAGACTTCCACCCAGTCTATTCCTTTGTCCAAAGGCCTTGGCTTGGTTTGACTTTGCACACACCCTTGGACTTGCAGACATGGCTCTCAGTCCACCCCTAGGGCACAGTATGTCCCCCCCCACTCTATGGCTCTTCTCACTCCAGGGAACTCCCCCAATCTGCCCTAAAAATATTCCTTCCTTAACCTCTGCTATTCCTCCATTGGGCCCTCTGTGGCACCTCTTACAACCAAAATTGCACCATTTTCCCACATTCCTCTCAAGGGTCCTCACTTGCCAAATATAAGATTCCTCAGAAAGCTCCTCTGTTGATTAAGCAAATTGGAAATTGGAGGTGAGGGGCTGTGGCTTCCTCTTAGTCCTCCCCAGCATCAACGTGATCTCCCGGTTGCCCAAAGACACTCACCCATAAAGCCATCTGGCACGGGCCAAGCACATCAAGGACAGCCAAGCCTTGGAGGCCAAGACCACTCCCCTCCACTGGGACCTCCTGCAGACTGGTGCTGGTGTTGGTGGAAAAGTGATAGGTGTATCTGGTGCCCACAGGGAGGTGGGGCCCAGCTGACCCTGGAGGGCAAAGACGGAGAGCAATGTCACCTTGAACCTGAGGCCCTCTGGGATCCCAACTCCACCTCCAGGGATCCTTGCTCACACCTCTCTCTCTCCAACTGGGCGCTGAGCTGCCTGTCTCCAGCTTGGGGAAAGGTTGGGTAGCTGCATATCCTCATAAGGGTGAAAAAGAAAATAAAGATAATAACAGTAAGTGCTCAATAAGTGCTAGCCAGTGTCTTCATGGCCAGGCCTTCTTCTAATATCAAGGTTTCTCTGCCTGGGCACTATTAATAGTTGGGGGCCAGAGAATTCTGTTTGGGACAGCTGTCCTGTGTGTTGTCAGGAAATTTAGCAGCATCCCTGAACTTTACCCACAAGATGCCAGTAACACAGCCCAGTTCTGACAACCAAAACTGTCCCCAGACTTTGCAAAATGTCCCCAGGGGAGGGCCACAATCACCCCAGTTGAGAAGCATTCATCTACAGTAACTCAGTTAAGTGTCATAACCAGCTTTGAGGTGAATACTTTTTTTTTCTCCATTTTACAGAGGAAGAAACTGACGCTCAGAGAGGTTAACTAACTTACACAATCCCCAGCTGGGATTCCACCCTTGGGAGTCTGACTACTCACGTATCACCTTGATGGAAATCAAGTGGGGCTGGTTGGGGGGGATTGGGGGGGTGGTAGGGTGGGTTGTTATTCTGATCTTTATAGAAGACAAAGCTGTAAAGCTGGCCAGCCTTAGGGAATCTGTGGGTGAGGAGAGTAACTGCTCTGGAAAATAGCTGATTTAGGGAAAAGAGAGGTCTGTAATTATCAAGCCAAATCTCTAACCTTCTATTGAGGCCAGGGGATCAAGCGTGAAACCTAATTGTAACATCTCACCCCTCCCCGTGGCTTGTGATTGAACTGACATTTTCATGTCAATTTCCTTGAGACAGAACCACACCTCATATTCCTAAGATGCTTCTCTCTTTCCAAAGAATTTCTTCTCAAGGCTCTTTCATCTGCTCCACTCCAAAATGCAAATGGCATCACCTGGCCAAAGACATTTATTCCACCTGGGGCCCACAGGTATGAGGAGGAAGCCTTGGGGGCTGGGATGGCTTAAGGCATTTTACTCTGAGCTTGCTATTTGTTTCTCTAACTCTGTGGGTGGCCTTTGCAGAACTGGCCTTGGTCCTCCCAACTGGTATATTTGGGAGCATAGCCAGGGCCCTCTGGGGCTGTCTCTAATCCCATCTTACAGCTTCACCCCCATCAGGCCCTGTACTGGGCTCAGGCTCCCGGTCACCAGAGGTGTGATCAGGCATCCTGAGAGAATCACTCACCTGTGCACGCAGTCATGCAGGAAGCCGCCTGCCCCACCTGCGAATCTGGAATTTCTGAAATCGCAAATCAGATGGAACCAGGGTGAGGCCAGAAAGAGGCACAGGATAGCCCCACGCTATGGGGCAACTGACCTTACTCCAGGAAGAAGATGAGAAATGATAATGCCAGCTCTCCCCGGACTTTGCAAAATGTCCTCAGGGGAGGGAGGCCCACAAAGACTGGAAGGGATTTCCCTACCCTTTGTCCAATTTGCTCTGGCCCATCTTGGGTACTGGTACCATCATCCCTGATAGCTCAAGCTGCCAATCATTCGTGTTTCCACATCCCTTATCACCACCCGAGTCCAATATGTCAGCAAACTGCCAATTCCATCAACAAATGCAGGTCTCCATTCCTCCCATCCATCAATCCATCTACCCATCCCCACTCCCATCCATCCACCCACCCGCTCCCTGCTCCTACCCATCCATCCAACCACTCCCAACCCCCACTCCTATCCACCCATCCCAACCCCCCTCCTATCCATCCACCCACCCACTCCCTCTCCTATCCATCTATCTACCCACTCCCCACACCCCTCCTATACACCCACCCCCAACCCCCCTCCTATCCATCCACTCACCCACTCCCCCATCCATCCATCCACCCACCACCCCCTCCTATCCATCTATTCACCTACTCCCCCACTCCCCCTCCTATCCATCCATCCACCCACCCCCAGCCCACCTCCTATCCACCCACCCACCCATCCCACCACTCCCACCTCCTATCCATCCATTCACCCTTCACTCCCACCTCCTATCCATCTATCCACCCATTCACCCACTCCCACCTATCCATCCATCCATCCACCCATCACTCCCACCTCCTATCCATCCATCCACCCACTCCCCCAGCCCCCCAGTCCATCCATCCACCCACCCACTACCCTCTCCTATGCATCCATTCACCTACTCACCCATTCCCCCTCCTATCCATCTACACACTCACCCATTCCCCCTCCTATCCATCCATCCACCTACCCACTCCCTGCTGTTATCCATCCATCCACCCACTCACCTACTCTCCCTCCTATCCATCCATCCACCCACCCACCCTCTTCTCTCTCCTATCCATCCTAGTGACTTGCCCAGGTGCACACAGCTGGTTAACGGTGGAGCCTTAGGATTCGAACCCAGGCACTCTGGCTCCAGAGTCCCCAGCCATACCCTCATCCTGAATGAATCAGAGAGTAAGTGAGCAAATGAGTAATGAATGGAACACCAGCAAGACCAAGAGGCTGCTGCAGGAAATAGCAGGAGCTGGTGCCACTCCCTGTTGAGTGTCTCCCTTCTCCCACAATTGAACGGGCAGAGGACAACCAGGGCGTAAGCAGATGTGGTGAGGTGGCCCCTCGGCCCCCAGCACAGACTGCTAAGGAAACTGCCAGGGATTCCATTCCCAGAGCTCCCTCCCTGGGAAGGCCAGCACCCCTCCCTCCCTCCCTCCAGCCACCCAGCCCTTCCACTGCCACCTACTTTCAAGACTTGTTTCCCCTTCCTGCCAGCCACTTGCAGGATCTTTCCCAAGCATCACCCGTGCCCTCCTGTGCCTTAACCAGGCATTCAGCTGCAGCCATTTCCATAGGATGGCATTTCAATAACACCACTTCCATCCTCAAAACCACCCCGCTGCACCTCGACTGGTCATTGCTACACTTGCTGACCTATTTAATCCCTCGAAAAACACACTGTGCCTGTGTGCAGTGGCTCATGCCTATAATCCCATTACTTTGGGAAGCCGAGGTGGGTAGATGGCTTGAGCTCAGGAGTTTGAGACCAGTCTGGCCAGCATGGCAAAACCCCCTCTCTATAAAAAATACAAAAATTAGCCGGGCGTGGTGGTGCACACCTGTGCTCCCAGCTACTTGGGAGACTGAGGTGGGAGAATTGCTTGAGCTGACAGGCGGAGATTGCAGTGAGCCGAGATCGCACCACTGTACTCCCTCCTGGGTAGCAGAGTAACACCTTGTCTCAAAAAAAATAAATAAATAAAAGGAAAAACAAATCATTTCCCCAAAATGGGGAGGGGTGGGGGTGGGGAGCATTATATACTATTTTGTTTACACCTTTAAAACAATAGGATATGGTAGGGTTTTTTTCCCCTAAATATTTTGGCACATCTAACAAAACCCTCTTTGCATTCAAGTAGAATATCAATAGATAAAACCACATTTCAAAGACATTCAACCCAATCAATTTCCCTTCCAACTTTCCTTCAACTCTTTGATCACTTAGACACTGGGCGCCAAATTAAACATATGTGTGCATAATCATTACGTTCTCAATCGTGCACAAGCCCAGCTTCCTGCTTGTTTGCTCAACAGACAATCCCTACATCTGCTTTACTGCTCAGCTAGGCTACAAAGCAGCCTGGCCCACCAGCCTCCATCCACCATGACCTGCAGAAATGAGCTAAGCTCTGAGAGCGTTGTGCTTAAATTAAGCCCGTACCCCTTCCATTTCCTGAGCACTTAAACACATTTAAAATATTTTTTAAATTTCAGAAAAACGAAGTTCATGCCATGATAAATTCATAACAGATTAACCAAGGATGGGAAAACGCTGCACACTGGAGGTAATAAATTCTTCAATCAGATCCTACTCACTTCTAGGAAGAGATCTGAAATGGACTGAAATCAGTGTCATCTCTAGCCAGCAAATGAAATCAAGTCCCATTTCAGCTTTCTCAGCTGTCAATTCTGATCAGTGTGCATTCTTTTATGAAACCAACACAATTTACCAAGTACCTATGGCATGCCAGGCAGTGTTATATGCTGAAATGAAAGCCCAAATATCAAAACAATTACATCATTTACAATAAAAGACCCCACAACCTGGCCTGTGCTGTCCAGTATGTGGCTATGAAGCATCTGAAATATTACTGGTTACAGAGAAACTTCCGTTTAATTTTAATTAAACAAAAAACCGATACTCAATTCACTTATTAGAAGACTTTCAGCTGGGTGCAGTGGCTCATGCCTGTAATCCCAGCACTTTGGGAGAATCGCTTGAGACCAGCCTGGGCGACATGGTGAAACCCCATCTCTACAAAAAATATTTTTTAGAAAAAGAAAACTTTCAAATATGTTTTAAATAAGTTAGCACAGTAGCTAAACCTACTTTCTCAACTCTATGTTTTAAGAAATCTAAAGACAGATCAAGTAATTGCAATGAAAATTTAGCATCTAAATTGAAATACGTTGTAAGTATAAAATACACATTGAATGTTGAATGGGAAATATATCTCATTAATACTTTCTATTGATTACATTTTCTAATTATATATTGGATATATTGGGTTAAGTAAAATGTTATTAATTTCACCTGCCTTTTTAAAAATTTGTATGTATGAGTACTAGGAAAATTAATTACTTGCTTTTTTTGTGGCTGAGACAAGGTCTCACTCTGCTGCCCAGGTTGGAATGCAGTGGCGTGATCTCGGCTCACTGCAGCCTCGACCTCCTGGGCTCAAGCTCAGTGGGTCAAGAAGGCAGCATTTTCTCACTCAGGGCTTCAGATCTGGTCTCTGCAGCTCCCCAACACCCGCCTTGTCTGAGTTTCCAGAGGATGCTGGTGGAGCATGTGAGTGAGAGATGAGGATTCACCTGTCATCTCTCGCTCCTCTTCCCCATGAAAAGCAAAACAAAAGGTGGGAGTGGAAAAGCAGGTGAACAGGCATCTGGCTACAAAAGCGCAGTCCCAGGCGCATCTGGGCGGCCCCTCGCTTCACTCCAGACAGGACCAGGAATGCGCAGCAGTTTTACTTACTCTCCGCAGTCACTGCCATCAGCGGCCAGAACAGGAGCAGACCGAGGAGCCCCATGGGGGCCGGCATCACTCCCTGGGCCAGCCCTGTGCCACCAGCCTCAGGCTCCAGAGCAGCTCAGCGTGGTCCTGAAAGGAATCTTTTTTCCCAAAGAGGAAGGCTCAGCTTTAACCCACTCTCCCAGCCCAGGAGCGTAGAAGGGGAGGTGGGGGGCATTCAGAACAGAGATCCAGCCAATCAGAAGCCTCCAATAAAGTTATTAGCAACCCACCCGACAGAGAGGAGGGGAGGGGGCTCCTGACCAATGAGAGGAAAAAAAGGCCTAGAGGGGGAAAAAAAGGCCTAGAGGGGGAAAAAAAAAGCTTGACTACTCTTCTAGCCTTGTAAACAGAGATCTCAGGGCAGAAGGCAAGACGGTGTAGTGGTCGTTTCTTTTTAATTGCAGTGTAATTATATTTTAAAAACATAAAATTGACCATTTTAACCATTTCATTTATTTTAGAAGACAGGGCCTCAGCCGGGCGCAGTGGCTCACGCTTGTAATCCCAGCACTTTGGGAGGTCGAGGTGGGCAGATCACGAGGTCAGGAGTTTGAGACTAGCCTGGCCAACACAGTGAGACTCCATCTCTACTACAAATTTAAAAATTATCTGGGCATGGTGGCGGGTGCCTGTAATCCCAGCTACTCAGGAGGCTGAGGCAGGAGAATCTCTTGAACCTGAAAGGCACAGGTTGTAGTGAGCCAAGATCATGCCACTGCACTCCAGCCTGGGCGACAGAGCTAGATTCCGTCTCAACAAACAACAACAACAACAACAACAAGGTCTCAATCTGCCACCAAGGCTGGAGTACAGTGGTCATGGCTCACTGCAGCCTCCACCTCCCAGGCTCATGCAATCCTCTTGCCTCAGCCTCCCAAGTAGCTAGGACTACAGGCACTGTGCCACCACTCCCACCTAATTCTTGTATTTTTTGTAGAGACGGAGTTTCACTATGTTGCCCAGGCTGGTCTTTAACTCCTGCGCTCAAGCGATCCACCCGCCTCAGCCTCCCAAAGTACTAAGATTACAGGCATGAGCCGTGGCACTCGGCCCATTTTAACCACTTTATTCAGTTGAGTGGCATCATGTCCACTCATGACATTGTGCAACCATCACTACTGTCTAGTTGTGTAGTCTGATGTTGTGTTTGCCTTTCCCAGTGCTCAGGTTAGGAAAAGCCAATGGGAGGCCTGGCTTAGCAAGGCCTTTGGAAATGGCTCTTATCACAGCAGCAGCGGGTTTCTTCAAAGCTCCAGTTTCAAGGCCTCCCAAGAGGACAAGGAAGTAATTCAGGAGGCCAGGGATCCGCTCATACCTGCTCAGCGTTCACTCTAGGTCCCACATCTCTGCCTCTCTCCCCCAAACTCACCTCCGCCCACACCTTTTGGTTTCCAAGGTGTGATTTTTGTTTGTTTGTTCTTGTTTTTGTTTTAAAGATGGGATCTCACTCTGTTGCCCACGCTGGAGTGCAGTGGTGTGATCATAGCTCACTGCAGCCTAAACCTCCTGGGCTCAGGTGATCCTCCGACCTCAGCCTCCCAAGTAGCTGGGTCTACTTGGCTCAATTCTCCCATTTAAAGCACAAAACTCAACTGGCATGGTGGCTCACGCCTGTAATCCCAGCACTTTGGGAGGCCGAGGTGGGCAGATCACAAGATCAGGAGTTCAAGACCAGCCTGGCCAACATGGTGAAACCCTGTCTCTACTAAAAATACAAAAATTAGCCAGGCATGGTGGCATGTGCCTGTAATCCCAGCACTTTGGGAGGCTGAGGTGAGTGGATCACTTGAGGCCAGGAGTTCAAGACCAGCCTGGCCAACATGGTGAAAACCCGTCTCTACTAAAAGTACAAAAAATTAGCTGGGCATGTTGGCGTGCACCTGTAATCCCAGCTACTCGGGAGGCTGAGGCAGGAGAATCGCTTGAACCCGGGAGGCGGAGGTTGCAGTGAGCCGAGATTGTGCTACTGCAGTCCAGCCTGGGCAACAGAGTGAGGCTCCACTTCAAAAAAATAAATTAATTAAAATAAAGCATACAACTCAATGGTTTTTAAGATAGGGAGTTTGGCAATCATTACCACAACCAATTTCATAATTTCCTCACTGCAAAAAGAAATCCCATACCTAGTAAACAATCGCTTCTGGTGCCTCTGACCCCAGTCCTTGGCCACCACTGATCTGCTTTCTGTCCTTGTGGATTTGTCTATTCTGGACATTTTACATAGATGGAATGGTTTAGTAGGTGGCCTTTGTCTGGCTTCTTTCACTCAGCATGACGGTTTTGGGGCTCAGCCACGTAACGTGAAACAGTGTGTCATTCCTTTCTGTGGCTGAATAATGCACTGAAAGAGTAGACCACTTTTTGTGTGGCCATTTATCTCCTGATGGACAGTTAAATGTACTTTTAATGGAATTTTCTTAGAGTCAAATTAAGACACAGTTGACTGGTTGGCACACCATGTTTTAAGAAAACTTAATCATTTATGCTTTTAGACTTGGCCCATTTTCTTTTCATATTTTGAAATCAATGATTCCATCTCCCTTTTCCCAAGCTCAAGCATTTTCCTTTATTTTCTTTTTCTGAGACGGAGTTTCACTCTTGCTGCCCAGGCTAGAGTGCAATGGTGCAACCTCGGCTCACTGCAACCACCACCTCTCAAGTTCAAAGCGATTTTCCTGCCTCAGCCTCCCAAGTAGCTGGGACTACAGGCATGTGCCACCACACCTGGCTAATTTTTTTATCTTTAGTAGAGATGGGGTTTCACTATGTTGGCCAGGCTGGTCTCGAACTCCTGGCCTCAGGTGATCCACCCGCCTCGGCCTCCCAAAGTGCTGGGATTACAGGCATGAGCCACTGGGCCTGGCCCCCAGCTCAAGCATTTTCCCTAGCAAGGTTCAGGAGCCCCTGACCCACAGGGATAAAGACTTAAAAGACTCTTCAGCTCACAGCTGCTTGGGGACTACGATGAGTTCTGGTGTGGCTGCTAAATGCTGTGAGGAAAAGCATCCCGGTGGGCGGGGGCGGGTGCTAGCTTGGAGGAGCCAGTGGGGAAATGAGATACACAGGCAGAAAATTTTCAGCACACCACGGAGAGACCTCACTGAGAGAAAAGAACAGTTATTGTGGCAGGAAACCGTGGAAGCAGTTTACAAAGGAGAGATTTCCCTGGATCTCAAAAGAATAGATGGCATTGTTGTTAGGAAACTATCAGACTAGGCAAAGCATTCCTTGTATATTGACTCATTCAATCAACTCCTCCTGCAAAACTCCTGCAAGGTAAACTAGATCATCCCATGGTACAGATGAGAAAACAGAGAGGTTAAGACACTCGCCCTAAGTCACACAGCTCAGGAGGATTTTAACCCCATCTGGCTCCAAAGTCCCTGCTCTGTTAGCTCTGGTAGTTTGGTCCATCACTTTCTTTCTCTATCTTCTCCCCCAGGAGACTCAAGTCTCTGACCACAGGCCTGAATTCCTCCCCCATTCAAAGCCAGGAGCCTGAGCAGAAACCTTGCAATCCTCAACGCAATGGTTTCTCATCAATGCAGCAACGTCAATCACAGGGGGTGCTGGCTGCAAATGCAGATTCCCAAGCCCATTCCAGGCCAGGACAATCAGATTCCCTAGGGTGGGGCCCTCCCTCCAGGCCATTCTGATGACCAGCTGTGTTTGCACTGCGCCAGCCTACCCGAGTCTGCCTGGGAAGGGTCTCTGTATCTCTGGCCTCACTTTGTGTCTACACTGTCACCAGCCCAAAATCCAGTAAGCTGGTTTGATAGAGCATGGGGACACAGGATTCGATTCACAAAGACTCGGACCCTCCTATACAAACCATCCACCATAGATTCAGCCTCCCACCTCCTCTTCCTCCCACCAAAAAATGTCCTGCTTCTACCTGGAGGAAATTTACAGGGTTGGGATTGGGTTTGCCAGTGACTGGGGATCGAGCTTCCAGTCAGTGTGAGTTCAGCCGGAGTATGGATTGAAGCCCATCAGGCTCGGGTCAGAGTCACCAGAGTTCAGAAGCCCTTTTGGTGGGTGCGGTGGCTCATGCCTTTACTCCCAGCACTTTGGGAGGCTGAGGCAGAAGGATTGTTTGAGCCCAGGAGTTCGAGACCAGCCTGAGGAACACAGGCAGACCTCGTCTCTACAAAAATAAAAGCCGGGTGTGGTAGTGCACACCTGTAGTTCCAGCTACTCAGGAGGCTGACACAGGAGGATTTCTTGAGCCCAGGAGGCTGAAGCTGCAGTGAGCTGTGGTCGCGCCACTGCACTGCAGCCTGGGTGACAGAGCAAGACTCTGTTTAAAAAAAAGGCAGCCTTTTCATTTGTGTATTAGCTTGTTCTCACACTGCTATAAAGAAAGACCTGAGACTGGGTAATTTATAAAGGAAAGTGGGTTAATTGGTTCACAGTTCAGGAAGGTGTACAGGAAGCATGGTGGCATCGGCCTCTGGGGAGGCCTTAGGGAGCTTTCACTCATGGCAGAGGGCAAAGTGGGAACAGGCGTCTTACCTGGCAGGCACGGGACCAACAGAGAGGCATGGCGGAAGTACCACACTCTTAAACAACCAGATCCCTCTGCTCTGCCTATGAATCCTTCCCTCTCCCTTACCACCCCCCACCAACCCCAAAACCGCAGATCTTTTTACTGTCTCCAGTTTTGCCTTTTCCAGAATGTCACAGAGTTGGAATCCTACAGTGTTTCTTCAATTCTTTTCAGAATGAAGCAATTTTTTTTTTTTTTTTTTTTTTGAGACAGGGTCTCACTCCGTCACCCAGGCTGGAGTGCAATGGCGCCATCTCAGCTCACTGCAACTTCCACCTCCTGGGTTCAAGCAATTCTCCTGCCTTAGCCTCCCAAGTAGCTGGGATTATAGGTGCCCACCACCATGCACAGCTAATTTTTGTATTTTTAGTAGAGATAGGAGTTTCACCATGTTGGCCAGGCTGGTCTCGAATTCCTGACCTAAAGTGACCTGCCTGCCTCAGCCTCCCAAAGTGCTGGGATTACAGGTGTGAGCCACTACACCCAGCCTGAAGAAGCTTTCTTTTTAAACCACCAAAAGATATTTTGCAGACCTAGGGTAAGTGGGTGAGAGAGCCATAGATACCCCATGATAGAGAAGAAGTAACCAGCAGGGGGCAGTGAGCTCCTCTCGCCTGGCCTTCATGAAGCACTCACTACTGCCACCTTATCTTCAAGATAAAAGATGAACAAGAGGCTGGACTAGGTGGCTCGCGCCTGTAATCCCAGCACTCTGGGAGGCTGAGGCAAGCGATCACTTGAAGTCAAGAGTTTGAGAGTAGCCTGGCCAACATGTGAAACCCTGTCTCTACCAAAAAATACAAAAATTAGCCAGGCATGGTGGCGTACACCTGTATAGTCCCAGCTACTCGGGAGGCTGAGGCAAGAGAATTGCTGGAACCCAGGAAGGGGAGGTTGCAATGAGCCGAGATCACACCACTGTAATCCAGCCTGGGCAACAGAGTGACACCCTGTATCAAAAAAAAAAAAAAAAAGATTAACAGAGAAATTGGCCCCCTGTTGATTACTAGTAAGGTTGGAAAAGTCAGGTGGATGGAAGAAGGTGGGGAGTGGATGGGAGAGAGCAGGGAGTGATGGTTCATCCCTTTGCTTATTTATTCAATTAGCAGTGTGACCTTAGAAAAGTTACTTAACCTCTCTGGACTCCTTTACTCATTGGCAAAATAAAGGGGATAGAAATTCCTGGCAAAGTGTATTCTGGCTCCATGTTGTATTCAAGTGAAGAACAGACAGTTCAGAAAGAAACCAAGTACACGCAGGAGTAGGCACATGATAAAAATAGCACTGCAACCAGTTGGGTACAACAACAGATTCAAAGATGGACAAAGTATATGAGCACCCCGTTCACAGAAAAGGACACAAAAAAAGACACAAATACAGTTTCAGCAAAGAGGTTCAACCTTAGACCTAAAAGAAATGCAAATTAGGCTGGGTGCATTGGCTCACGCCGGTAACCCCAGCACTTTGGGAGGCTGAGGCAGGCAGATCATCTGAGGTCCGGAGTTTGAGACCAGCCTGGCCAACATGGTGAAACTCCTATCTCTACTAAAAACACAAAAATTAGCCGGGCATGGTGGCACATGCCTGTAATCCCAGCTACTCAGGAGGTTGAGGCAGAAGAATCACTTGAACCCAGTAGGTGGAGCTTGCTGTGAGCCAAGATCACACCACTAAAAAAGAAATGCAAATTAAAGCTACAAAACTCAGGCTGGGCGCAGTGGGATTACTTACACCTGTAATCCCAGCACTTTGGGAGGCTGTGGCAGGCGGATCACTACTTGGGAGATTGAGGCAGGAGAATTGCTTGAACCTGGGAGGTGGAGGGTGCACTGAGCTGAGATCGCACCACAGCACTTAAACGTGGAGACAGAGCAAGACTCCATCTCAAAAAAAAAAAAAAAAAAGAAGAAATTTAAAAAATTAAGTGAAAAGGCCATGAAGGCTGGATGAAATAATTGGCAACTAGTGGAGAAAGAGGACATGAGCTCTCAGGGAAAAGAAAGAGGAAACAGCACATTGAGGTTTTGCAGGTTAAAGGTGAATGGCAGATCGCTATATATTTGGAGCATGTGAAACTCAAGCAATTTAATCTTTTCAAGGGCAAAGACTATCCTCCCTTTTGTATTGCTCATAACACCTTCACATTGTGGCCATAAAAACGCTGGCTGTGTGGGGAAGGCGAGGCACATTTTCTCTGTCCTAGCAATTCTCCTTCCAGAAATTAACCCAGGCTGGGCGCAGTTGCTCCCACCTGTAATCCCAGCACTTTAGGAGGCGAAGGCAGGCAGAATACCTAAGGTCTCGAGTTCAAGACCCGCCTGGCCAACATGGTGAAACCCTATCTCTACTAAAAATACAAAAGTTAGCCGGGCATGGTGGCATGCGCCTGTAATCCCAGCTGCTCTGGAGGCTGAGGCAGGAGAATTGCTTGAACCTGGGAGGCAGACGTTGCAAAGAGCCGAGATTGCACCACTGCACTCTAGCCTGGGCGACAGAGGGAGACTCCGTCTCAAAAAAAAAGAAAAAAAAGTTAACTTTGTCCCGCTCCTGGAAGGAAACTCCAGGCCCTTGGAATGTGCTGCCTGATAGTAATGTCAGTGTCTTTGTTTACCTGGGGGCCTGGGACCACGCCAGCCAGTCTCTGCTAATGACATGATTTAGGGTGGGGGGTTTGGGCCAGGTGACATCAGCATGACCTCTGGAGGGGCTGGAGACTGAGGTCAACTATGGGCCATTGGCCATGACTGACTGCCAATAAAAACACTGCACACAAGGCTCTGGTGAGCTTCCTTGGTTGGCAATGTCCTGTGCATGTTGCCACACACTCTGGCTGGGAGAAATAAGTACCGTCCACGAGTCCACAGGGGGAGGACATCTGGGAGCTTGTGCCTGGCCTCCCTGCCCTATGCGCCTTTTCCCTTTACTGATTTTATTCTCTCTCTTTCCCTATAATCAACAGCAGCCATGAGTGCAATGGCTTTTCTGAGCTCTGTGAGTCCTTCTAGAAAACCATAGAGACCGAGAGTGATCTCAGCCCCTCCCAAAATGCAAACATCTACTGTGTGCCAGTCACTGTTCACTGCGGATACAGCACCAGGCAGATGAAAGCCCCCGCCCTCAAGGAGCTGACTTTCTAAGTGCAGGGAGACAGATCAGAAGCAAGACAAATACGCTGAGTGCGGTAGCTCAGCAATTTGAGAGGCCGAGGTGTGAGGATGAGGAGTTTGAGATCAGCTTGGGCAACACAGTGAGACCCCATCTCTATGAATAAGAAAAAAGAAAAGACGACAAATAAGCTTGTCGTTCAGGAGCAGACTTCTAGGTGGCCAGGAAACGCCTCGAGACACAGGCTTGGCACCTATCAGCCAGTCTCCATTAGGACCAGGTCATGTTCAGCTTTGATAAACAGGAGTGGAACAAGCCAAGCAACTGACACTCAATTTTGCAAGCAGCAGCCACCTGTGTCCCCTTCTCATCGTGGACTGCTGGGTGTGGGCGTCAGCATCAGCACACCTGGCTCGGCTGAGGATGAGCTGGTGGCCACCTCTGTGTCATTTGAAAGCCCCCACGTTTCTTTCACAGGCGGACCATGGGGGCTGCCTCCCGCCCAGGAAATAAAACATGTAGTTTATGAGTGCAAATAAGGAAAAAGTTCAAGCACAAAAACGATACAAAATGCCTTTGGGAGGGTTGACATGTTAGCTGAGGAATCCCAGCTTGGAACCTGGGACTGGTAACTTCACCTGTCAGAATTTCAGTTTGTCTGTAAAATGGAGAGGGGATGTTCATCTTACAGAATTGTTGTGAAATTCAATGACAGAATGTGCCCCGCCCATGGCAGGCACTCAACAGATACTCACTGCTACTCCGTGATAGGGTGATCTACAGTCATTGGTCATTATCTTCCTGGCATCCAGAAGCCTACTTACTAATTTACCTTTACTGTTTACAGGTTGACATCATTTCACAATCAAAGATTGAGTCCCAATTCCTATAGCTGTCAGGAGCTCAGCTGAGCTGCAAGAGGGCGGGCTGAGCTGTCAGGTGTCAAAGCAATAAACCAAAAATGACAGCGTTACGCCCGTGATCACTCACCGTGATTGTACAAGCAGGAGGTTAGAACCGGAGAAAGCACCAACTGCCCTTCTCCCGTTTCCCCATGGAACAGGGCATCAGTTGAGGATCTGGTGTATCATTCAGATGTGGGGGAACCGGGCAAAAGGCTCCTGGCAGTTTTACAGACCTGGGTAGGGGGCAAGAGAGGGGTCTAGGAGTGGAAAAGTACTGAGTAACAAGCCAGGGTGGGGAAAAGGGTCTTCTTTTTCCTCCTTCTGGTCATAAGAGGACCCTGAAGAAGATCCCTGCCCAAGGCCTCAGATAAGGAGACCTAGGAAGGCAGGCAGCAGGGCTAAAAACGCACATGTGCATCAGAGCAGAGCTGTGGGGCCTGAGACCACGACGCAACCCCCTCTGGAGACCACCAGGCACTGGCTGCGCCCCAAGTCTGGTGTGGGGAGGGCAGCTCCCCCTAAGTCCTGCCACGTAAAGCCTTCAGAATTGCCAATGGTCAGGCCTTAAAAAAAAAAAATCATATGTGGGTTTTTTGAGAAGGAGTCTTGCTGTGTCACTCCGACTAGAGTGCAGTGGCTTGATCTCGGCCCACCGCAACCTCTGCCTCTCAGGTTCCAGCGATTCTCCTGCCTCAGCCTCCCAAGTAGCTGAGACTACAGGTGCATGACACCACGCCCAGCTAATTTTTGTACTTTTTAGTGGAGATGGGGTTTCACCATGTTGGCCAGGCTGGTCTCGAACTCCTGACCTTGTGATTCGCCCACCTCGGCCTCCCAAAGTGCTGGGATTACAGGTGTGAGCCACCACACCTGGTCACATGTGGGTTTTTAACCAGGAGCCACACTCCTTTGCTGTGTTATCCAGGGCCTGAAACATTGAGACAGTGCATTGCTGTTACCTGGCCCAGGAGTGGGGCGTCCACACATTGGGCATGCCCAGGACAGCCCCAATTCTGCTGCCTGGCCTACTCATTAATAGCTGCCCTTTTGTCTTTGACATGTCCTACCTAGGCTTACCTTAATTTTTAATATAGAAGAAGATTGTCTAAATCATTTTACTGAAAAATGGCACAGTTTTTTTTTTTTTAAATAGCTGGTACAATGAGTAGCAATAATAGAGCCACAGACTTTTTAAAGATAAAAAGATAACCATCAACAGATGAACAAAATGTGGTCTATCCACATACTGGACTATGATCTGGCCATAAAAAGGAATGGAGCAATGACGCCTGCCACAGCGTGGGTGGCCCTTGAAAATATTATGCCACGTAAAAGAAGCCAGGCATTGGCCGGACATGGTGGCTCACACCTGTAATCCCAGCACTTTGGGAGGCTGAGGCAGGTGGATCACGAGTTGAGGAGTTTGAGACCAGCCTGGCCAACATGGTGAAACCCCGTCTCTACTAAAAGTACAAAAAAAATTAGCCAGGCGTGGTGGTGCACACCTATAATCCCAGCTACTCGGAAGGCTGAGGCAGGAGAATTGCTCGAACCTGGGAGGTGGAGGTTGCAGTGAGCGAAGACTACCCCATTGCACTCCAGCCTGGGCAACAGAGCAAGACTCCATCTCAAAAAAAAAAAAGCCAGGCACAAAAGACCACATATGCTATGATTCCATTTACATGATATGTACAGAATAGGCAAATCTATAGAGCTGGAGAGTAGAGCAGTTGATTGCCAGGGGCTGGGAGTGGCAGGGAGGGGAGACTGAGAGTTGACAACTAAAGGGTACTGGATTTTTGGTTTTGTTTTGAGACCATATCTCACTCTGTCACCCAGGCTGGAAAGCAGTGGTATGATCTCAGCTCACTGCAATCTCCGCCTCCCAGGTTCAAGGGATTCTCCTGCCTCAACCTCCCGAGTAGCTGGCATTACAGGCACCTGCCATCATGCCCGGCCAATTTTTGTATTTTTGTAGAGACAAGTCACCATGTTGGCCAGGCTGGTCTGGAACTCCTGACCTCAGGTGATCCGCCCACCTCAGCCTCCCGAAGTGCTGGGATTACAGGCGTGAACCGCCACGCCTGGCCCGGGGTTTCTTTTTGAGCAGATGAAAATGCTAAAGTTGATTGTGGTAATGGTTGCCCAACTTTGTGAATATACTAAAAACCCATTAAATCATATGCTTTAAAGCTTTATGTTTTAGAGACAGGGTCTTGCTCCTGTTGCCCAGGCTGGAGTGCAGCGGTGCAATCACAGCTCACTGCAGCCTTGACCTTGGCGCAGCTCAAACAATCCTCCTGCCTCAGCTTCCTCAGTAGCTGGGACTGCAGGCACACACCACCATGCCCAAATACATTTTTAGGACAGAATCTTGCTCTGTCACCCAGGCTGGAGTGCAGTGGCGTAATCTCGGCTCACTGGAAGCTCCGCCTCCCAGGTTCACGCCATTCTCCTGCCTCAGCCTCCCGAGTAGCTGGAACTACAGGTGCCCGCCACCATGCCCGGCTAATTTTTTGTATTTTTAGTAGAGATAGGGTTTCACCGTGTTAGCCAGGATGGTCTTGATCTCCTGACCTCGTGATCCGCCTGCCTCGGCCTCCCAAAGTGCTGGGATTACAGGCGTGAGCCACCGCGCCCGGCCCATTTTTTTTTTTTTTTTAAGAGACCGGGTCTCACCTTGTTGTCCAGGTTGGTCTTCAACTTCTGGCCTACACTAACCCTCCCACCTTGGCCTCCCAAAGTGCTGGATTACAGGTGTGAGCCACCACGCCCGGCTGAACTGTACACTTTGAATGGGTGACTTGTGTGATATGTAGATAACATCTCAATAAAGCTACTGCCAAAGAAGCCAAAAAGTTCTTACCGCAAAGCCCTGTGTGAGTGGCTGTCATACAGCAGAGTCTACGGTGGGGTCTGAAACCTTCTCCCTGCGTTAGGAGGCCTGCCTCTCGCGGCACTTTTCCCATTTCTTGGCTACTCAGAGATGCACCAGCCACTTCACCTGGGGCTCAGCTCTATAATCGACCCCCGCTTCCAATCCCCACGTCCTCCAAACAGAAATACACCTGCCCAGGATCACAGGTACCCCAGCTGCTAGAGCCTCCGTGATAATGAGCCCTTATGTGAAGATGACAGCCCCATGCCCAGTCCCCTTGCTTCCAGGAAATGGGCCCTGTTAACCATGCCCTGAGCATGATCTCACACACGTGCAGCCCTCGATCTGTAGACACAAGACTCACTGCAAAGATGGGATTCTCAGCTCAGGGAGGGAGGGAGGCAGCCCCTTGAGACCTGTGTCTCAAGGGTTTCCTAGTTTACCCACGAGCTTGCTCCGGTGCGCTGTAGGGCAAACGCACCTGAACGCAATAACCTGCGCACATCCTTAGGATGACCTGGATGGCAGACTCACCTGAATGTGTGTCCCAGCTACGGAATCCGGGAATGGCCAACCTGGAGATTTGTTTCTTGTCTATGGAAAACATCTGAGCCCCTGGCCCATCCCATGAAACACAGGCCCTCCAAGGGATGGAGGCGCTGAGTTTTAGGTTAAATGAAGGTTGCCAGGTGGCGGTCGTTAAGGGGAGGGTGCTAAGTAAAAATGCTGAATAAACTGCATGCTGTTTGCAAGTGGCTGCAGTTTTCCTCTCCAGCCCGCCACCACCTGCACTCTCTCCCCTGTATCTAAATCCCTAATTAAACTCAACGTCTCCTTTGCTGGCTCTGCATTTCTTCTTCAGCTTGTTGTATTTGTTACCTCCCTAGTGAAACTAATAGGGTTCCAGCACAACATAGGCCAAAACAGCAAGCCCCTAGCATATTCCAGCATGTTCTGGAATGTTCCAGCAGGTACTGTCGTCTCCCCCAGAGCTGTCCATTTCCCAACACAGACATTTAGCGCTGGAAGAATCAGCCTACCTCTTCTTCAAAAGGAGAGGAACTTGGCGTGGGAAGCTCAAATGACTTGTCCCAGCCCCGCAGCAGGTTGCAAGTGGCTCAGTCATGGTTCTTGATGAATCAAATGCTTTTACTTTACTTTCTTCCCTAATTCAACAAGCATGTACTGTACATTTTAACCCAATATTGTACTGGTTCCAAAGATGTCGATACTGAGGTCCTGTCCTCAGATTCTACCATTTGCTTTATAAGTATTATTTAATTATATATTATAGTCTTTTTTTTGAGATGGAGTCTCGCTCTTGTTGCCTAGGCTGGAATGCAATGGTGTGATCTCAGCTCACCGCAGCCTCCGCCTCCCAGGTTCAAGCGATTCTCCTGCCTCAGCCTCCCGAGTAGCTGGGATTACAAGCATGTGGCACCACGCATGGCTAATTTTGTATTTTTAGTAGAGATGGAGTTTCTCCATGCTGGCCAGGCTGGTCTCAATCTCCCGACCTCAGTTGATCCGGCTGCCTTGGCCTCCCAACGTGCTGGGATTACAGGTGTGAGCCACTCTGCCTGGCCTGGAGTATTAATATTTTTGATTGTCACAACCGGGGACTGCTACTGACATCTATCTCTGGGTAGAGGCCAGGGATGCTGTTAAACATCCTCCAATGCACAGGATGGACTCATAACAAGGAATGATTTAGCCCAAGCTGTCAATAGTGCCAAGGTCAAGAACCCTGATTTCAGTTCCTTCTCTCTGGCCGATCTGATCCCCAGGCCACATGGAACAACATTTCTCTACATTGCCAGCCCTTAGGAAACACCCAGGCATTCCTTTCTCATTCTCTTTCTTTCTCTTTTTCTTTCTCATTCTCTTTCACTCTTTTTGAAGAGATAAGGTCTCCCTATGTTGCCCATGCAGGAGTACGGTGGCACAATCATAGCTCACTGCAGCCTCTAACTCCCAGGCTCAAACAATCCTCCCACCTCAGCCTCCCAAGTAGTTGGGACTACAACGGGCACCACCACACCCTGCCTTTTCTTAAAAATGCAGATTCCTGGTCCCCCTCCCAAGCCTTTCGAATCTGAATCTCCAGGCGTGTAGCTGGGGAATCTGTATTTTTAACAAGCCCAAGGTGAATTTTAGGACCAGAAGTTACTGTTATGAATTGCTTGGCAGCCCTGTGTAAATCACACTTATTCCATGCCTCCATTCTTTTACTTGTAAAATGATCATGTTTTTCCTTTTTATCTGGAAGAGTTCTTGGCAGGATTGGTGGAGACAATATTTGAGGAAGCGTTTATATGCAAGATCACATTATCATAATATGCAAAGCAAGCACAACATGATGGCGTTCCACTTTAGATTCCCAAGAGCAAGGAGCCTGACTCTCCCATTTGCTGCTGTATCCTGGGAACATCTTACACACCCAATATGCACTTACTGAATGAACAGAGGCCCTGGGGACCACAGCATCAGTGATGGAGCCTCACACACTCACACCAACCCCCAGGCCAGGCCAGTGACCTGCGGCCAAGCTGCAGCCGCAGGCTGATAGGGGCAGCCTTAGCACTTCAGTGGGCCACTTCCTCCATAAAAATATATTTAAACATGTATTTTGTGACTGTGTTGGTATAAAGAGAAATATAATCCAGGCTGGATTCATTATTATATGCAGGCATTTTTCCCTCTTATGGAAAAAAATGGTAAAATTAAAGACTTTCTGTGGCCCCAGTATGGCTGTGCCAGGGATAGGTCGGCACTGATGCCTGGTGGCATCTTGAGAGTTCCTAATCCAGTTGATCTGGGGCATGGCCTGGGCATGGAGCCTTTTAAATGCTCCCCCAGGGGATTGTTTATTCATTGCTTTTTTTTTTTAGAGCAAGGGCCTCACTCTGTTGCTCAGACTAGAGTGCAGTGGTGCGATCACGTCTCAGTGCAGCCTTGAACTCCCGGGCTCAAGCCATGCCCCTGCTTCAGCCTCCAGAGCAGCTGGGACCACAGGCACACACCACCACGCCCAACTAATTTCATTTATTTAGTTATTTATTTTGAGACAGAGTTTCGCTCTTGTTGCCCAGGCTGGAGTGCAATGGCATGATCTCAGCTCACCGCAACCTCTGCCTCCGGGTTCAAGCGATTCTCCTGCCTCAGCCTCCCGAGTAGCCGGGATTACAGGCATGCGCCACCATGCTCGGCTAATTTTGTATTTTTAGTAGAGACGGGGTTTCTCCATGTTGCTCAGGCTGATCTCGAACTCCCGACCACAGGTGATCCATCCGCCATGGCCTCCCAAAGTGTTGGGATTACAGGCATGAGCCACCACGCTCAAACTTAATTTTTATTTTTGTAGAGACGAGGTCTCACTATGTTGCCCAGGCTGGTCTTTAATTCCTGGGCTCCAGCAATCCTCCTGCCTTAGCATCCCCAAAGTGCTGGGATTACAGGCATGGGCCACCGCATCCAGCCTCCCCCAGGGGATTCTAATGTGCAGCCGTGGAGTCTGAGGACAGTGGCCCTGGCCCTGTTGTACAGGATTCAGTAAGAATCTTTCCCATCTGGAATCATCCACCAGCAACTGGACACAGCCATGATTGACAAGGTCGGGAAGCCAGGCATGGTCCCCTTCACACTGCATAACAATGGAAGGAACAATCATTCTTGCCCTTTAGTCCCGGAGATCAGCGAGGCAACAGTCATTTATCTTCCCCCTGGGGGTGGTTGGCCTGAAAGTCCTTGCAGGGCTCCTGGAGGACTGAAGGCTTCCAGGCCAGTGCAGCTCCAGGCGGCTCGGGCCCTTCCCCTTACGCTCCACTCACCCAGAGACACATACACGTGTGGATGCACACACACACGGGGCCAGACACTCATAGACAGCTACGGAGACACCCAGAGCCCAGCTCACACACATGACAGACACCTAGGCCCTCCAACAAACACCCACAGATACACCCACACATACACAGACACACTCCTACATATCCCCCCATACACAGCCCCCAGCGCACACACACACACCTGTAGAGACACCCAGACCACCCCCTCTCACATACACACATGTGGACACTATCTGGTCACTGATAGAGGCCTGAATGGATTTAAGACTTTAAGACAGAAGGCAGGCAGAACATAAAATAAGGACGCCATTAAGTTATACAAAAAACTAATGCAGGGAAAGGCAAACCAATGCAACCACAAAGAAAGACCTTCAGTGAAAATGGGAAGGCCAAGCACAGCGGCTCAAGCCTGTAATCCCAGCACTTTGGGAGGCCAAGGCAGGAGGATCACTTAAGCCCAGGAGTTTGAGACCAGTCTGCGCGATACAGAAGACCCCAACTCTACAAAAAATTTAAAAATTAGCTGAGTGTAGTGGCGTGTGCCTGTAATCCCAGCTATTCAGCAGGCTGAGGCAAGTGGATGACTTGAACCCAGGACTTCTGAGACCAGCCTGGGCAACACAGTGAGACACCGTCTCTACAAAAAATAAGCCAGGCGTGGTGACATGCACTTGTAGTCCCAGCTACTCAGGAGGCTGAGGCAGGAGAATCTCTTGAACCTGAGAGGTGGAGGTTGCAGTGAGCCGAGATGGTGCCACTGTGCTCCAGCCTGGGTGACAGAGTGAGACTTGGTCTCAATAAATGAATGAATGAATGAATGAATGAATGAACCATACAGGTAGAATTACCCTATAACCCAGCAATTGCATTCCTAGGTATACACCCAAGGGAACTGAAAACGTATGTCCACACAGAAGCCTGTAAACAAATGTTCTCAGCCGCATTATTCACAATAGTCAAAAGGTAGAAATAACACAGACGTTCATCAAAGGATAAGTGGATTAACCACTTGTGGTCTATCCACACAGCGGAGTATGATTCACCCACAAAAAGGAATGAACCACTGGTCCACACTACCATGTGGATGAACCTTGAAAACATGATGCTCAGCAAAAATGCCAGACGCAAAGATCACATATTCTATGATTCCATTGATATAGTATACCCACTATAGGTAAATCCATAGACAGAATGCAGATTGATGGGTGCCAGGGGTTGTGGAGAGGAGGGAATGGGGAGTGACTGCTAATGGGTTTGGGGTATTATTTTGGGCTGATGAAAATGTTTCGGAACCAGGTAGAAGTGATGGTTACATAGCACTGTGAATGTACTAAAAGCCACCTAATTATGTACTTTAACGGTAGGTGAATTTTAGATGGAAAGAAGGAAGGAGGGAAGAGGAAGGGGGAAGAAATGTTGGCAGGGCAGCGCTAAGCCCACTGTTCACGCTTCCTAGGCAGGGTCGTGTTTTCTACCCTGATTGTACAACGCCTGCAACACAGCAGGGGTTAATCAATGATACACAATGTGAAATCCACAGACACCAACCAGAGGCTTCCAGCTGTTACCCCTCACACTTACTTTACACAGTGACCCCTCCCCCAAACACACACATCTATATATCCAAGTTTTGCAAATAATACTCAGATCTATTATGAGTAATGCACGGTGATTTTTGACCAACCCATTAAATTGATTTTGCCCATTTGGGAAACCGGCCAAGATCACTTAAGAATCACTGCAGTACTAAGAGCTTTAAGAATACTTAAATGCTGAGGCCAGGCACAGTGGCTCACGCCTGTAATCCTAGCACTTTGGGAGGCCGAGGCAGGCGATCACTTGAGGTCAGAGGCTTGAAACCAGCCTGGCCAACATGGTGAAACCCTGTCTCTACTAAAAATACAAAAATTAGCCAGGCGTCAGCGAGTGCACCTGTAATCCCAGCTACTCAGGAGGCTGAGGCAGGAGAATCACTTCAGCCCTGGAGGAGGAGGTTGTAGTGAGCCCAGATTGTGCCACTGCACTCCAGCGTGGGCAACAGAGCGAGACTCCATTTCAAAAAAAAAAAAAAAAAAAAAAAAGAAAGGAACAGAAAGGAAAAGAAAAGGAGAAAAGGTATTCAATTGGGAGAACATCTTTTTAATACTGCAGAGAGCGGTTACAAGGTGGTTAATGACATGCACTAGACTCTATTCTTGCTGGTGAGCTATTTATTTATTTATTTCTTCATTTTAATCTGAGCTCCAGAATCTTATTTAAAATTCTTAGCTTAAAAAAAAAAAAAAAGGCCAGGCACAGTGGCTCATGCCTGTAGTAATCCCAGGACTTTGGGAGGCCGAAGTAGGCAGGTCAGGAGTTCGAGACCAGCCTGGTTAACATGGCGAAACCCCATCTCTACTAAATATACAAAAATTAGTTGGGCACAGTGGCAGGCACCTGTAATCCCAGCTACTCGGGAGGCTGAGGCAGGAGAATCGCTTCAACCCGGGAGGTGGAGGCTGCAGCGAGCTGAGATCATGCCATTGCACTCTAGTCTGGGCGACATAACGAGGCTCCCTCTCAAAAAAATAAAAAGCGAAACTATTCTTGATGTCTCTTTCACATGGCCCTTGCTAGATCTTCCAATTCACTCACGTGCCTGCAAAAACAGGCGACTCATTGTAAACGTTTGAGTCATACAGGGAGGAGAGGACCAAGGAACCCAAAGGAAATCAGAATTCTGCAAGTAAAATTCCAATGTCTAGATTTACTCCTAACAGAAATCTTGAGCCCAGAAAGTCAGAGAAGGATTTTTAACATCCCAAACACGACAGGCTCTCACTGGGGAGAAAACTGAGGCCAAATGATGTGAGTATATGAAGCCATGTTTATAAATAGTTCAGTATCCAACAGAAGTGTTCTCGTTAGCAACTGGGAAGCCAGTTGTCCCAGAGAAAACATTTTCACGGGTAACGCTGTGGTCAGCGAGGAATCCATCATATGCTTAAGTCCGGCTTCAAGAGATGCAGTACCTGAATAATTTTGTTAAGCCACAAACCAACACTTCTTAGAAGGCCACCTCGCCTAGATGGACATAACAGAATATAAGATATACAGCCACTTTTGGTTTCAGATTGGTAAAATTCCTCTTTGCGGTCCAAGAAGGTAGGTATAAAGCCCTTTCATTAATTGAATGTGAACCAATGTTTGCAAGAGACTCTCAAGTCCCCACCAAACAGTGGCAGAACAAAAGAGCCTTTTAATTTGATATGTAAGTCCATACTTTGAACAGTAAAATGGAATGTCCAATGAACGCCTCGTACTCCAGGCGTCTGACATGAAAGTTCCACGTAATACGTGTTTTTACGATCCTGAAATAGGGCTCTTGTTTTGAAGACTTTGCATATGTAATTAATAACAGCTTGAGATCACGTATATGCCAACATCTAAGCCAAACTGCTAAATATGCATGGCCCCGAAACTACACAATCAAGATCTGGAAAGCAGCAATTTTTCAAGATTGTAATTTAGGGTTTAAATGACAATGTAAGCCACACCAAGATGATATTATTTCCTTACATCTAGCAAAATGAAGCTGTATCATCAGGTAGCAAAGGACGGGGGAAGGCGGCATCCATATTCCTGACATGTTACAATACCCTCCTTTTAGCATCTCACAAAGCATGTTTTGTTCAGAGAATGAATGGGGACAGTTCTCTTCTGTGCATTTTATTAAAACTTGAAAGCTATGGCTTGCCGCCATCAGTGACGCCTGTTGGGTTCCAATAGCCTCATGTTCAAATCTGACTCGTTAGCAAATCCACCCAACTCAACATCGGTCATCTTGACATTGCAGGATATTCAGCAAGTCTGAAGTTTTTAATCGGGAAGGATTTTCTACCGTTACTGAGCAAATAAAGGTTCTTTGTAGCAATGGCTGGAAATGCAACATGAGCCCTTTCTTCACACCAAAAGAACTCATAGTTCACCGGGTGAACCAAAGACTTTATTTTTCAAAAGCAGGTAACACCAAAGTACTATGTGGTATCCATATTTGTTGCAAAAATGATAATTACTGGACTTTTCCAAACATCAAATGAAGGGGGATCAATGGTTACCACTATCATTTTCAACCAATATACAGATGGTCGCTCAAGGTCTAGGTTTTATTTCTACATAGTAGTATTCACGTGAGTTCCCTATGCTGAATTATTATCAAAACGAGGACTCTTGAAGGTCGAGCCCAGCTTTGTCTTGGCTTCAAAGATGACACAGCAGCCAACCTAGAATCCTGGCTTGCTGCTTGAGTCCTAGAAATCATGTCTTCTCATGTTTTACAACAAGCTGTGTCTCTGAAAACTAAAATCAGACTTTAGATTCCTCTGAAACAGTT
Source organism: Symphalangus syndactylus (assembly GCF_028878055.3). Classification (NCBI taxonomy): domain Eukaryota; kingdom Metazoa; phylum Chordata; class Mammalia; order Primates; family Hylobatidae; genus Symphalangus; species Symphalangus syndactylus. Next base: position 107,397,723 of record NC_072436.2, on the reverse strand, counting down.
CTGGATCCCAAGCATCCGCACCATGGTACCCAGACATGTTCAAAATGTGCTCTCCCTTATCTTTCAAAACCCACCACCAGGAACCCAAAACGGACCCCACTTTGAGAGTTCCATGATGAAGGTGATTAAGAACCACATTAACCCCAAGTAAAGGCAGTAGATGAAATTATACATTTCTTTGTTTTGTTTTTTTTAAGTGAGACTACGTTGGCAAATGGGAAAATGACACCAATCATATGATTACAGAAAACGGTTTTATAAATCCTCCTCTCGAAATTATGTTCAGGCCCGGCACGGTAGCTCATGCCTGCAATCCCAGCACTTCGGGAGGCCAAGGCAGAAGGATCGCTGGAGCCCAGGAGTTCGAGACCAGCCTGGGAAAGATAGTAAGATCCCATCTGTTTTTAAAAAAAAAAAAAAAAGAAAGAAATTCTGTTCAAAAGTATTTCACACCAAAAGGAGGTCATAAAAACTGTTCACATAATTACTCTATGAGAAAAAAATCCCTGTATAGAAATGGGCGCTGAAGATCTGGCACAGAGAAACAAGGGGAGACAGGGCAGTGATAACATCCAGCCCTATTTTTCTAGCGTGCATTTATGACCTCATGGATATGTCTGTACTCGGTGTTAATAGCCCCTTCTCGTACTTAAAAAAAAAATTAAGAAATTACAGTGAATCTGTGTGCTAATGAAGTCTGCAGTTACAGAATCTAAAAGTTAACCCTGTAAACTCTGTAAGGCAAAATCTTTGTCATCAGGGACAGGAAGAGACGGATAAGATAATGGTAGGCACTAAAGGCTGGTTCAGCTGAGCTCTGGACAGAACAGCCTCAGCAATAAGGCAACTGTGGCTTCTCAGTTTGAGACTGCCACCAGAAAGGCCCAGGGAGGCAGGAAAAAAAGAGCCACTGATGGCAGATCACAGGAAGATATTCGGATAGGGCAATGATCACAGTTAGATGGCAGGACTCAGGGTCACAGGGAGGCAGGAAACCGTGGAACTGACACTCAAGGGGAATGTCTTTGCAATTCCTATGCACGACTCCAAGCAGCAATTGCTGGGGTTTGGAGGTTTGTTAGTTTTGCGACGTTTTCCCCCCGAAAGAAGACATGAAGGTGGGACCCCTGGAGAGGTGAGACCACCAGGGCAGAAACTCCACCAGGCGTGAAGCTGGATGAGAGGTGGAAAGGACTTCCTGCGGCAGGCACCCGGCTCCCTCCACGTCTGGCTGAGTCCTACAAACGCTTGTAGGTGCCCAGGAGAGCTCTGCAGTTGGGACAGTAATGGTCCACGTCCTGCAGGGCGTCCACGCAGAAGGGGATGAAGCAGCAGCCCGCTATGCACCTGGGAGGAGAGAGAGACACACGGAGCGCGTTACTGACCACAACAGGATGGACGCTGGCTGCCAAAGACATGTTCATGTCCTTCTTTGTAAAAAGGGTCTTTGCCAGTATAATTAGGAATTTTGAGATGGGATTATCTTGGATTATCCAGGTGGACACCTAAAACCCAATGACCCAATGTGAGAGGACACACAGTGTGAGAGGCCATAAGCCATGGAACACCTGGAGCTACCAGAGAAGCTGGAGGAGGCAAAAAACGATTCTGCCCTGAAGCCTTAGGAGGGAGTGTGGCCCTGCTGACATTCTGGTTTTTGTTCTTTTTTTTTTTTGAGATGGAGTCTCGCTCTGTCGCCCAGGGTTCAAGCAATTCTCCCTCCTCCTGGGTTCAAGCAATTCTCCTGCCTCAGCCTCCTGAGTAGCTGGGATTGCAGGCGCATGCCACCACGCCCAGCTAATTTTTGTATTTTTAGGAGAGATGGGGTTTCACCATGTTGGCCAGGCTGGTCTCGAACTCCTGACCTCAAGTGATCCACCCGCCTTGGCCTCCCCAAGTGCTGGGATTACAGGCGAGAGCCACCACACCCGGCCCCTGCTGACATTTTGATTTTGCACTTCTGGCCTCTAGAATTGTGAGAGTTAATATCTTTTGTTTTAAACACTAGGTGTGTTGTAATTTGTGATGACATCCCAAGGAAATTAACATGCCAGCCAATGCCAAGGCTCCTCCTACGGACAGGGTCCCTTGGAGCATTATTTTCAAATCTGGGGTCATTTGGCAGTCTTTCAAAGTCTTAGATGGGCTTGGTGAACTTTTTTTGCAAAGAGACAGATAGTAGATCTTTTAATCTTTTTGTTGCTGTGTTTTGTTTGTTTTTGTAGAGATGGGGTCTCTCTATGTAGAGATGGGGTCTTTCTTTCTATAGGCTGGTCTTGAACTGCTGGCCTCAAGTGATCCTTCCACCTCTGCCTCCCAAAGTGCTGGGATTACAGGTGGAAGCCACCACACACCCGGCCACATACTTTCATCCTGATGAGGCATGGAGTCTCTGTTGCCAGTACCCAACTCTGCCCTTGGAATGAGAAGACAGCCATCAGAGAATCCAAAGACCAATAGGCGTGGCTGTGTTCTGGTAAAACTTAAAACAAGCGCCCGGCTCCAGGGCCGTTTTGCCAACCCCCGTCTTACTGATCTCTTCCATATAGACAGGCTGCTTCTTACAGCAACCAAGTAAAGTTCCCCAAATAACGCCTCTTAACCTACATAATCCACCATTGGCACACACGGGCAGGAAGCTCAGACAGCCTGACAACCAATGTTTGCCAAAAACGGAGTTAAAACTCAACCTTTTACAGGAAGACACTGGTTTACGCAAAGCAGAATTTGGAAATATTCTGATGAGGAAATTATCTCATGAAAGAAATTTCCTCCTATTGCCTAAGGTTTCCAGAGCTCACATAAGGGCACTCAGTCTGTTCAGTAGGAATCCTAACCTATGGTTTACAGGTACAAGCACGGCTCCAGGCAGCACACACTCATATTTTATCCTCAGCAGCCCCTGAGGTGGGCGTTATTGCCCCGCACCTCCTGTCTATAGATGGGGAAACTGAAGCACAGAGAGGTAAAGTCACTTGCCCATGGCCACACAGCTAGTCAGAGGCAGGATTTGAACCCACTCTACCATGTTTAAGGAAGGAACAAAGGGAGGGAAAGAAAGGTTGCCTCAATTTCTGAAGCCAGACTGGCAGAGGCCAATACTCAATGTAAGTTTCTATTCCTCTATAATCCCAGCACTTTGGGAGGTCAAGGCAGGAGGACTGCTTGAGTCCAGGAGTTCAAGACCAGCCCGGGCAACATAGTAAAACCCCTACTTCCACAAAAAAAAATTTAAAAATTAGCTAGGTATGGTGGCACACACCTGTGGTCCCAGATACTCAGGAAGCTGAGCTGGGAGGATTGCAGAAGCCCAGGAGATCAAAGCTGCAGAGAGCTACGATCGTACCACCGCCCTCCTGCCTGGACAACAGAGCAAGGCTCAGTCTCAAACAAAACAAAACAAGTAAGTTTCTATTCCGTCTTTCCCTGATTTCAAAGATAAAAATTTGTTTTAATACAAATACCCAGAGGCAATGGACTTTTTTTTTCTTTTCTTAAGCATTTTCTGCCCACGGAATGAAAACAGCAGCAGAGTCCTATGGGCAAGAGGGGGAATCAGGTGCCCAGAAAGTTGTTTTGTCCCCTTCCTTCCTTATTTAACACATGACCTCAAGGAAGTTAACTAAACTCTCCGGGACTCTGAGCCTCTTATTGAAGTTAGGAAGAGAAATATAGTTCCTTCTCAACCTCAAGTCACCAAAGGACAATGTGGAGGAATGTGCCAGTTGCATGAGGCTCCTGAAACTCACAAACAGTTTCCTTCAAGGAAAAGAATGGAGCCCCTTGGGGTTTTCTGAGTGGCTCACGTGGCCAGGAATAAGGAAGCTACTTTTACCTGCTTGGTGGGAAACAAAAAATTGATTGTGTTTCCTCAGATTTTTCTCCCAGAACAGAAACTATTATCTCTTTAAACATAATACCCTTGGTGCAGACATAAATATTTATATAATTTCCCTGCATGGGCAATGGGAAAAATACTTCATGTCATAAAAGGGTAAGAAGTTTTGGAGCAATTCCTATGAAGAATTTTAATGTACAGATTGTTTAGAGCTTCCCTGGGGCTCGAGCAAAACATTATTATTTAGGTCATGAAATTCTAGAAGAAAAAGGAATCCCTGAGGGTATTGCCCTGTACACAGCTGGAAGCAGCTGTGAAGCTTGTCCCTACACACAGGGCGTGGTTTCAGCAGATAAGCAAGAAGAAAAGACGGAAGACCAATTTCTGGGGACTGATGCGTTTAAGAGCAGCAGGGATGACTTGGCCTCCCAGGGGGCATTTTTGTTCAGAACACTGGGGAGCGTGGTGCTCCTGGCATCAAGCGGGTGGGGGCCAGGGATGCTATTCAATATCCTACAATGCACAGGACACCCCCTACTATAAAGAAATGTCTTGGGCCAGGCATGATGGCCCACGCCTGTAATCCCAGCACTTTGGGAGGCTGAGGGGGGTGGACCACCTGAGGTCAGGAATTCGAGACCAGCCTAGCCAACATGGTGAGACCCTATCTCTACTAAAAATACAAAATATTAGCTGGGCATGGCGGTGCACACCTGTAATCCCAGCTACTCAGGAGGCTGAGGCAGGAGAATAGCTTGAACCTGGGAGGCGGAGGTTGCCGTGAGCCGGGATTGTGCTACTGCACTCCAGCCTGGGCAATGGAGTGAGAATCCATCACAAAAAAAGAAAGAAACATCTTAGGCCAGGCACGGTGGCTCACACCTGTAATCCCAGCACTTTGGGAGGCAGAGGAGGGCTGATCACCTGAGGTCAGGAGTTTGAGACCAGCCCGGCCAAGATGGTGAAACCCCGACTCTACTAAAAATAAGCTGGGTGTGGTTGTGCACCCCTATAATCCCAGCTACCCAGGAGGCTGAGGCAGGAGAATCATTTGAACCTGAGCAGTGGGGGCTGCAGTGAGCCGAGATCGCCCCACTGTACTCCAGCCTGGGCGACAGAACCAGATTCCATCTCAGAAAAAAAAACAACACAAATGTCTGGCCCTGAATGTCAAGCATACTGCAGTTGAGAACCCACCCACCCCCAGCACCCAGAGAGAAGGGCAGGAGGGCTTGGGGCCAAGTGGGAGGCAGACTCACCCCAGCAGGCACAGGCTCCCGCAGGACAGCCAGGTCAGAGCACCGGCATTATAGGACAGCTGACTCACGATCATCTTGTTGCAGGAAGGACAACACATTTGGACAGGGCGGTCCAAAAAGGTGATGGGGTGCTGCACATAGACCGTCTGCACGGTAACTGATGAAAGAGAGAGGGGCAAACACAGGCTGCTCAGGAAACAAGGTCAATAGCATTCACTACAGGACAAAGAGAGGAACGCAGGGACGCCAGCAAATATTATATTTGTACATTTGTGTTCATAGCATGCGTTCATCGTTTGGCTATCTATGAGAGCCAAAAGGGGAAGGAACACAAGTGTCCACCGATGGACCAATGAATTAACACAGCGAAGTTTATCCATCCACCAGAATATGATTCAGCCTCAAAAAGAAAGGAGGACTGGGCACGGTGGCTCATGCCTGTAATCCCAACACTTTGGGAGGCCGAGGTGGGAGGATTGCTTGAGCCTAGGAGTTTGAGATCAGCCTAGGCAACACGACAAGACCTCATCTCTACAAAAAACTATAAAAATTAGCCCAGCGTGGTGGTACATGCCTGTAGTCCCAGCTACTCAGGAGGCTGAGGTGGGAGGATCACTTGAGTCTGAGAGATTGAGGCTGCAGTGAATCATGATTGTGCCACTGCTCTCCAGCCTGGACAACAGAGCGACGCTCAGTCCCAAAAACAAATAAATAAATTTTAACCAGCCTCACACTGTGCCTAGCAGCTCTTGATAAACAATCCACTCTCTTTACACAGACGCTTTGATAAACTCTCACAGCCAATGATAAGGGTAGAGTTTACCAAGCCAGGAAACGCAGGCCAACTCTGTAAGACAACAAGCTCGTGAACTGTGTTGATACCAGAAATGAAAATATAAAATAATGCTAGGAAGAAAAAGCTATGTGAAAACATGTTCGAACATTCACAAGAATCAGAAGAGAATCCAGGCCGGGCACGGTGGCTCACACCTGTAATCCCAGCAAATCCCTTGGCTTTGGGAGGCCAAGGTGGGTGGATCACCAGAGGTCAGGAGTTCGAGACCAGCCTGGCCAACATGGTGAAACCCAGTTTCAAAAGACGAAAATTAGCCAGGCATGGTAGCGTGTGCCTGTAGTCCCAGCTACTTGGGAGGCTGACGCAGGAGAATCGCTTGAACTCGGGAGGCAGAAGTTGCAGTGAGCCAAGATCGAGCCACTGCACTCCAGCTTGGGCAACAGAACAAGACTCTATCTCAAAAAAAAAAAAAAAAAAAAAAAAAAAAGAGAGAATCCAGGGTGATGAAAATCATCAAGCACTTCAGTTGTTAAGCTCATATTTTTGTCAAAGCAACTTCCTTCTGTTCCTTTTTACGTTGTTAGAATGCCATTTATATAACATTAGGGGAAAATTACTGCCTAGAGTTAACTGAACTTAGTAATACTCATAGAAAGACCCTCCTTCCAGAAAAGTAGTATTGAATCATACTTTAGCACTTATGTGTAATTTTTTTTTGGCAGGGGGGACAGGGTCTTGTTGTGTTGCCCAGGCTGGAGTGCAGGGGTACAATCATAGCGTCACGGCAGCCTCAACCTCCTGGGCTCAAGCAATCCTCCCACCTCAGCCTCCCAAGTAGCTGGGACTACAGGTACAAGCCATCACACTCGGCTAATTTTATTTTCATAGAGACAATGTCTCACTATGTCACTCAGGCTGGTTTGGAACTCCTGGCTTCAGATAATCCTCCTGCCTCAGCCTCCTCAGTAGTTAGGATTACAGGCACAAGCCACCACACCCAGTTCATACATTTTATTAAGTGTTTTGGGGTTCAAGAATAAGTTAGTTGGGCCAAGCTCTGTGGCTCATGCTGATAATTCTAACACTTTGGGAGGCCAAGGGAGGTGGGAAGATCGTTTGAGCTCAGGAGTTCAAGATCAGACTGGAAAAATAGTGAGACCCCATTTCTACAAAAATTTAAAAATTAGCCAGGTGTGGTGGTGTATGCCTGTAGTCTCAGCTATTCCAGAGACTGAGGTGGGAGGATCACTTGAGCCCAGAAGGTCCAGGCTGTAGTGAGCCATGACTGCACCACTGCACTCCAGCCTGCGCAACATGGTGAGAACCCTGTCTCAAAAAAAAGAAGAAGAAGAAGAAACTATTTATTGATCACAGGATGGTCTAAGAATCTAAAGTCATTATCTCATCCTCTTCCAGCTCAAAATAACTTAAACACAACAATAAGAGCTCACTTTTATCCAATGAGTACTCTGTATTTGGCACACGGAACTTCCTGTCATGTTAACAACCCACTGATATTTCTAAATAGGTACTTGATGAAACCTATTTTACAAATGGGGAAGCTGAGGCACGAGGAGGTTATGTGAACCCAGGCAGTCTGATTCAAGGGCCCCCTCTCTGAGCTAAAGATTTCTTTCAGAACTACCTGTGATTCTGAAGCAGTGACATACCAGGGCACCCTTGGGCGGAAGGAAGCACCAAAGGACAGGGACCATCTAGTTGCTCAAAAGCAGAAGAGCAACTTGCATTGAGGGTGAGCTGGTGTGAAAACACAATCACACGTTGCTCAGGACGGTCTCTTCTCCTCCCTATTCCTACCTTGGCCCTGGCCTCAGGGCAGAAGTTCTGCATCAGACCTCAAGAGCAAGGGTGCGGGCCCTTAAGACACAAACTCCCATTCTCAGAAGAAAGTTGGTTGTGCCTCCATGAGATGTGCCAAAAGATTCATATATGATGATCATGGGAAAGATCCTAAACCATACTTTATTATGGAAAAGCCGTGAGCCTCACCAACATGGAATCTAAAAAGACTGTGTGTGGAATTTCAAGGTAAGGGGGTAAAACTGGAACGTACTGGCACTTCACTTAGACTCTCTGGCAGAGTCACTTCCGTCACTCTCCTGATTCCCAGGGTGGAGGGCCAAAGAATGGTAAGGGGGGCCTGGGAGGCCACACGTACTTGGATTGTTATTGGGGATGGGCGCTGGCTGGGTATAATACAAAGGAGGATTCATGCCCTTCCCATCAGGCCCTGTCACAAGCCCCGTAGTTGGCCCAGGCACGGGAGCTGGAGGCGTGGGGTAATAACTGTTAACAGCCACTGTCTCTTCATAGGATGGAGGCGCAGATGGCGCTGAGGAAGGCCCGGTGGCCGCCTGGTAAGGTCCTGGAACCGACATTTTACCTAAAACAGAAACAGAACATACCAGATAAGAAATTCAGTTGATCTCTCCCTCTCTTTTTCACCTAAGTCTTCGATTTTCTTTCTGGCAAACAGAAATTCTGAGAAAATGACTTCAATCCAGCTTTGTCCAAAAGCTAGGAACAGGGTTAATGCCCCTTCAAGACTCCAGAATTACTCTTAAGGGAGTCCCTAAATAAAAATCAAAAAGTAAATAATTACTACCAAAAATCACCAAAACCTGGAAAATCCAAAGTGGAAACATCAACCAAATACGAGTCATTTCTTCTTCACATATTAAACCATTACCGGACAATGACCTATGTACCTTCTATGTCTGGTGTTTCTTCTTCGTTTTTTTTTTTTGTTGTTTTTTTTTTGTGTTTTTTTCTTTTGGTTTTTAAACCACTGTGGTTTTCACTAACTGTTTCAGGAAACGGAAAAGATAAAGGCATTCAAAAACCAACCACAAATTATCACAAATAGCAAAGGGGCCAGATGCCACAAAATGTACACTGTATGATGCTATTTAAATAAAGGTCAGAAATAGGCAAAATGAATCCATGGAGCAGTTACTCCTGGGAGAGGAAGAAGAATCCGGAAAGGGGTATGAGGGGGCCTTTGCGGGGGGGCGGGTCCTGTTCTCTTTCTTCGCCTGGGGGCTGGTTACAGAGGTATGTTCAGTCTGTAAAAATCTGAGTTGTACAATTAAAATGTATATACTTTTTTGTATGTGTGTTATAGTTTTGTTTTATTTTTTTGAGACAAGATCTGTCACCCAGGCTAGAGTGCAGTGGTGCGATCTCAGCTCACTGCAGCCTCCACCACCCAGGCTCAGGTGATCTTCCTGCCTCAGCCTCCCAGGTAGCTGGGACTACAGGCATGCGCCCCCACGCCCGGCTAATGTTTTCATTTTTTGCAGAGACGGGGGTCTCACTTTGTTGTCTAGGCTGGTCTTGTACTCCTGGGGGCAAGTGAACCTCTTGCCTTGGCTTCCCAATGTGCTGGGATTAAAGGCGTGAGCCACCGCGCCCAGCCTGTGTGTTACAGCTTTTTAAGAAGGAAATACACATAGACTCCGGTTCTCATTTTGAAAAATGAGAACCAGAGCAGCCAGGCACACATTTTCTTTTGTGAGGGCAAAGAAAGGATTTCCCTCCAGCCCTGGCAGAGCTGCTGCTCGCCTAGAATTACACCCTGCACCCAGAGTGTGCTCCTGTCTGATGTTCCATGATCCAGCAGCCATGGGGCAGCTGGAAGCAGACACAGTGCTGTTCTTTGTGTAGCTGTTTTTCTAACTGGGCAGGGTTCAGGCTGCCTTAGAAGAGCCATTCAAACCTGTCTCGGGAGAAATGGGAAACGAGGCTCCAGGGCAGCGAGCCACAGCACAGGGCTTGGACAGGCTCGCCACCGCTCCCCTCTCCCGACACTGTCTGCCTCATTTTCTAGAACTCGTGGGAAGCCAAGGCAGCAATTAATCCCACTGCAGGGAGAAGGGGAGAGTCCTTCTGGGAAGCCCTGCCTCTAAACCAAGCCCCAGAGAGGAGACTTCTCTGGAGGAACCAAAGAAAGGGTATTCACCTCAAAGTGGAAACAGAGACCAGGTGCGGTGGCTCACACCTGTAATCCCAGCACGCTGTGGAGCCGAGGTGGCAGGATAGCCTGAGCCCAGGATCTCAAGACTAGCCTGGGCAACATGGTGAGACCCCCATCTCTAAAACAAAACAAAACAAAACAAAAGGGCTGGGTGCAGCGGCTCATGCCTGTAATCCCAGTACTTTGGGAGGTTGAGGCAGGAGGATCACTTGAGCAAAGGAATTCACGACCAGCCTGGGCAACATAGTGAGACCCTGTCTCTACAACCAATAAAAAAATTAGCCAGGTGTAGTGGCACACACCTGTAATCCCAGCTACTTAGGAGGCTGAGGCAGGAAGATTGCTTAATTCGAGGAGGTTGAGGCCGCAGTGAGCCACGATCGCGCCACTGCACTCCAGCCTGGGCAACAGAGTGAGACTCTGTCTCAAAAACAAACAAACAAAACAAAGTGGAATAGAGGCGGGGGAGTGAACATGATAAAAACAAAGTCAGTAAGTAAAGATAGGTTGGGGCTGCATTCTAGAAAAGTTTGTAAGTCCCTTGGAGAACACATGTTCAAGACTTCACTCTATCAGAGAGTGCTGTCCAACAGAACCTTCTGTGACGATGGAAATGCTCTGTATCTGCTGCCCAGTATAGCAGCCACCAGTCACGTAAGGCTGTTGGGCATCTAAAATGTGGCTTGTGGCCGGGCACAGGGGCTCATGGCTGCAATCCCAGCACTCTGGGAGGTCGAGGCAGTTGGATTACTTGAGCCCAGGAGTTCAAGACCAGCCTAGACAACATAGTGAGACCCTGTCTCTACAAAATTTTTAAAATTAAAAAAATTAGCCAGGCATGGTGGTGCACACTTGTGGTCCCAGCTACCCAGGAGGCTGAGGTAGGAGGATCACTTGAGCCTAGGAGGGGGAGGCTACAGTGAGCCATGATCATGCCACTGCACTCTAGCCTGGGCGACAGAGTGACACTCTATCTCTAAAAGAAAAAAAGAAATGAGCTAGTGTGAGTGAGGAATTGAATTTTTTTTTTAGCTTTTTTTCATCTTTTTACTTGCCAATGAATTTTTACCTGTATTTAAGTTTAAGCAATTTAAATGTAAAAACTAACAATTCAATTATTGGGAAGCTTTCCTGTAAGTCTGGGACAACTTGAGTATGTGAATCACTTTTTCAATGGCAAATTTGATGAACACTGAATATAGATCAAAATGTTTTTTGATGAAAATTTAGCATTCATTTGGGATAGAATGTCAATGTAAAAATACACCCTGGGTTTCAAAACTTAGTAGGAAAAAATGAATGTATAATATCTCATTAATAATTTCTTATATTGATATATTAAAATGACCACATCTTAGATATATGAAGTTAAGTAAAATGTATTGTTAATTTCACCAGTTTCTTTCAAAACGTGGCTACTAGGCTGGGCATGGTGGCTTACACCTGTCATCCCAGCACTTTGGGAGCTGAGGCAGGAGGATGGCTTGAGCCCGGGCATTCTAGATCAGCCTGGGCAACGTAGGCAGATACTGTCTCTACAAAAAAATTAAAAATTAGCCAGACATGGTGGTGCACCCCTGTGGTCCCAGCTACTTGGGAGGCTAAGGTGGGAGAATCACTTAAGCCCAGGAGTTCAAGTGAGTCATGACTGCGCCACTAAACTCCAGCCTGGGAGAGACTGCCTCAAAAATAAATAAATAAAAACAAAATAAATAAAAAAGAGGCCAGACACGGTGGCTCACGACTGTAATCCCAGTACTTTGGGAGGCCAAGGCAGGCGGATCGCCTGAGGTCAGGAGTTTGAGACCAGCCTGACCAACATGGTGAAACCCCGTTTCTACCGAAAATACAAAAATTAGCCAGGTGTGGTATTGGGCACCTGTAATCCCAGCTACTCAGGAGGCTAGGGCAGGATAATCGCTTGAATGCGGGAGGTGGAGGTTGCAGGGAGCTGAGATTGCGCCATTGCACTCTAGCCTGGGCAACAGAGTGAGACTCTGTCTCAAAAATAAAAAATAAATAAATAAAATGTGGCGGCCGGGCACGGTGGCTCATGCCTGTAATCCCAGCACTTTGGGAGGCTGAGACGGGTGGATCATTTGAGGTAAGGAGTTCGAGACCAGCCTGGCCAACATGGCGAAACCCCATCTCTATTAAAAATACAAAAATCAGCCAGGTATGGTGGTGTGCGCCTGAAATCCCAGCGCTTAACCCGGGAGGCAGAGGTTGCAGTGAGCCGAGATCACGCCACTGCACTCCAGCCTGGGCCACAGAGCGAGACTCCATCTCAAAAAAAAAAAAAAAAAAAAAAAAAAATGTAGCTACTAAAAAAATTTAAATGATGTAATGAAGCTTGCTTTCTTCTCCTAATACACAGCAAAGCTGTGAGCCATGGGAGTCACAGAAGGTTACAGAGAAGAGGAAAGGCCCAACCCCAGAAAAGACAGATGAGACAGAAGGTGTAAGAGGAGCAAGCAAAGTAGAGAAGGCCACAGAAGCAGGAGGGCAGGGTGGGGGTGTAATGAGATCGCAGGAGGCGTTTGTGAAAACAGGCTCGGGTTTAACACTGAGACTGACAGTGTAAAGTGGTTTGAGGCGTGTTGCTAGTTTCCTCTGACATACAGGAACAGAAATGCAGAAGTCCCAGCTTGCCCCTGAAGTCAGCTGACATCCCTCCCAGACGACCCCGGGAACCCCTGACATCTGCTTCTGGCCTTGTTGAAACTTCCAGCAAAGGGAACGATGGGGCACCCTGGGGCTCTGGAGTGACCTACATCCGGGTTGAACGTCGAGGACTCGCCATCACAGCCCCAGACCCGCCTCCACGATTTATGATGAAAACTGACTCGTATAAAAACTTACAAGACCAGAAAAAGCCAGTGCGTACAGAAATCCTCAAGGAGCATGGTTGGTCGTGATTGCCAGTGGAATGCTTTGAGGGAAAACAAGGCCTGGGGCATCCGAAACCCCCAAGAGGCAATGGCTGAATTCAGCAGCAGCGCAATTCCTGCAAAAACCATGGCCTCTCCTCCCAAAGTGAGGAAACTGCATCTTTACAGAGTCAACATACAGGTGTGGGGGATGGGAGGACGGGAGCTTTCTTTTGATGACCTTTAAAGGATGGGTGGGCCCCATTTTCTCGTTCTGGAAATGAAGGCCTTGGCCACCGCCTCTCCCCCTTTATTGAGCCCATCTTTCATGTGGTCCTATCTTATCTTCTGGGATTTCAAGACACTGCCTCTTTTGAGCATTGCTTTGAGATCAAACGGCCAGACAAACACATTTATAATTCTGAAAGGAACAAGAGCAACAGGCCAGAATAGTAAAAAAGACTCATAACCGCTGGTCTGGAAGTTTTCTAAATAAATTTCACACTCTTCCCTCCCTCAGGCCCCAAGACCAGGAAATGCCACCATGGTTAGTCCCATTTTGTTTTTCTGGTTTTGCGCCTTCATTTCAATTTGGCTTATCTCCTGGAATAAGAGGCCCACCCACCAACCATCCCTCTCCTCATCACTCCCCATCACTCCCCATCCCCTCATCACCCCCCCAACTATGAAACTCTTAGAACAGCAATTAGTCCCCCTCACCCTAAACTCACACACACACTCTCCACAATGTCTTTTATTTAAAAAGAGAGAAACAGAGAGAAAAGAAGAGAGAAAGAGAGAAACAGGGTCTCGCTCTGTCGCCCAGGCTGGAGTACAGTGGCACGATCATAGCTCCCCGCAGCCTGAAACTTGTAGACTCAAACAATCCTCCTGTCTCAGCCTCTGGAGTAGTGGGGTCTACAGATGTGTGTCACCATGCCTGGCTATAACTTTTTAATTTTTCTTACAGACAGGGTCTTGCTATGCTGCCCAGGATGGTCACAAACTCCTGGGCTCAAGCGATCCTCCTGCCTCAGCCTCCCAAAGTGCTGGGATTACAGGCGTGAGCCACCATGCCCAGCCTCTCCACAGTGAACCTGGGAGATGGAGGCTGCAGTGAGCCGAGATCGTGTCACTGCGCTCCAGCCTGGGCAACTGAGCGAGACTCCATCTCAAAAAAAAAAAGAAAGAAAAGAAATTCGAACACTTTTTGAACAAAGGGCCTCGCGTTTCCATGCTGCACTGGAGCCCAGAAATTAAGTAGCCAAATGTGACCGGTGGTGACAGAAAAGGAGAAGGAGGCATTCCTGATCCATGGAGAATTTGGATCTGACATGCCCAGCTGTGGAATCACTTTCACATCTATAAATATGCCACTTGGGATATCTTGGGGTCCCTTTTAGCCAAAAGTTTTCTTCATTCTAACTCTCAACAATTTGCTCAATGAAAGGTGTACTTGCCCAGGCATGTTGAATCATGTCTGTAATCCCAGCACTTTGGGAGGCCAAGATGGGCAGATCACTTGAGCCCAAGAGTTTGAGACCAGTCTGGGAAACAAATTCAGACCGTGTCTCTACAAATGGTACAAAAATTAGCCAGGCGTTGTGGCAGGTGCCTGTGGTCCTGGCTACTCTGGAGGCTAAGGTCAGAGGATCACTTGAGCCCAGGAGTTTGAGACTGCAATAAGCTAGGATCATGCCACTGCTCTCCAGCCTGGGTGACAGAGAAAGACCTTGTCTCAAAAAGAAGAAAAAAAAAGGTAGAGTCACAAAATCATATATAAAGATAATCTTTAAAAATTTTTTTTTAATTAAAAAATATATATTAGCCAGACATGGTTGTACAAACTTGTAGTCCCAGCTATTCAGGAAGCTGAGGTGGGAGGATTTGCTCGAGCCTCGGAGCTTGAGGTTACAGTGAGCTGTGATCACACCACTGCACTCCAGCCTGGGTGACAGAGTGAGACCATATCTCTACACAAAAAATTATAATAATAATAATTTTTTTTTTTGAGTCAGAGTCTCACTCTGTCGCCTAGGCTGGAACGCGGTGGCGTGATCTCGGCTCACGGCAACCTCCGCTTCCCAGGCTCAAGCAATTCTTGTGCCTCAGCCTCCCGACTAGCTGGGATGACAGGCACCTGCCAACACGCCTGGCTAATTTTTGTATTTTTTAGTAGAGACATGTTGGTTTCACCATGCGTTTCACCGTGTTGGCCAGGCTGGTCTCAAACTCCTGACCTCAGGTGATCAGCCTGCCTTGGCCTCCCAGGGTGCTGGGATTACAGGCATGGGCCACCGTGCCTGGCCTTGAATTACTCACTTTTAAATGGTTATCTTTATGTGACTTTCTCTTCAATAAAAAGCAGGGGGCGCGGGGGCGGGGAGGAGACATTGCTGGAAATCTCTAATCTCAGTATCCCAAGTCAAAGCCTTAAAACAGCCTCTAAGTTGGCCGCTGGTCTCGGTTCAGTCCATCCCGGGCCCCTGTTTGTCTAAAATCAAGCCATGTGGGTCTTTCTGACACCCCTCATCGTGCTCTTGACTAGCGTGACTCCCTGCTCCCGGTTTGTGGGGACTGAGAAGATTCCCAGGATGCACTGGTGCCCCTACCAACCACGCAGTCTGTCGTGGCATCTCCCACCATACCTGCCTTGCTTGGATGTTCCCAAACATGTCACGGGCATGCTTTCTTCTGCCTGCCTCCTTCCCGATGGGTCTGGCAAATTCCGCTTATCATATCCCAGCTTGCGTGTCACCTCCTCCAAGAAGCCCTCTCTGGCTTGCCCCCGGGAGAATTCATTCCTCCTGGAGCCTCTCTATATGGTGCAGAGGTCAAGGGCACAGACTCTGGAGCTAAACCCCTTGGGTTCCTCCAGGCACCCCCATGCCCCAGGGCATGACTTTAGTGCCTCAGGTTTCCCATCTGTAAAATGGGCACACTGATAGTTTCTTCGTCATAAGGCTCTGGAGAGGATGAAATGAATCCATTTGCAAAAAGGACCCAGAGCAACGTGGAACACACAAGCACTCAGTACGCGTCAACTGTTATTAACTCATGTTTGTTTGCTGTATTTGTCATAAGGCAGTTTTCTTCACTTGTCTGTCTTCCTATCTGGTCATAGACCCCATAAGAGCAGGAACTGACACTAAAATCTGCATCCCAGCACCTAGAAAGAGGGCCAAAACGTTATGGGTGCTTCATAGGGTGACCCACTGTCCCAGTCTCCCTTGGACAGAGGGGTTTTTCCCTGGATGCAGGACTTTTGGTGCTAAATCTAGGAAAGTCTCAGGCAAACTGGGACAAGTTGGTCACTCTGGTACTTCAACAGTTTGTAGAAAGTAATACCTAGGTATGAAAAAAGGACACCAAGATTCATCTGGAAAGGCATGAAGATTTGGGAGCAGGCCAGATGTAGTGGCTCATGCCTGAAATCCCAACACTTTGGGAGGCCAAGGCAGAAGGATCGCTTGAGCTTAGAAGTTAGAGAGTGGCCTGGGCAACATAGTGAGACCCCATCTCTACTAACAATCAAACAAATTAGCTGGGCATGATGGCACATGTCTATAGTCCCAGCTACTTGGGAGGCTGAGATAGTAGGGTCCCTCGATCACTTGAGCCCAGGAGGTTGAGGCTGCAGTAAGCTATAATAGTGCCACTGCAATTCAACCTGGGAGGGGGAGGGCATGGACAGAGGAAGACTCTACCTTGGGTTAATAAAAAAAAAAAGATTTAGGAGTAGACATGAAAAAGCAGGAAGGGCTTACTCCAATAGCCCTAACATAGAATCTGAGAAAACGACGTTTGTTAAAGAAGATGTTTATGTAATGACAAGCCTCCATATAGATGGTCTCACAGTTCAGCTCAAGGTAACATGAGGATTTACGATGCAGATGCCAGCACATCACCAAATATGCTCAAGAACTGGAATCCCTGAATTGAGCCTGGAGTCCTTCATTTCCTCCAGGATTCCTGGGGGCAGTGTATTGTTTCTCAACAGGGCACCCTAGGATGTCCAGGCAGGAGGAGATCAAGTTGGGATAAAACTTCGGTGGACAGGCTGGGCGCAGTGGCTCACGCCTGTAATCCCAGCACTTTGGGAGGCTGAGGCAGGCGGATCACCTGAGCTCAGGAGTTCAAGACCAGCCTGGCCAACATGCAAAACCCCATCTCTACTAAAAGTACAAAAATTAGGCGGGCATGGTGGCACACGCCTATAACCCTAGCTACTCGGGAGGCTGAGGCAGGAGAACTGCTTGAGCCCAGGAGACGGAGATTGCAGTGAGCTGAGATCATGCCACTGCACTGCAGCCTGGGCAACAGAGCAAGACTCCGTCTCGAAAAACAAAACGAAACAAAACAACAACAACAACAACAAAAACATGGGTGGAGAGAGGTTGAAAGGGAAGTGTGGGGGCGTGTGCCCATGGACAAGATGAAGTCAGAAAGAAAAACTGCCGCAGTCTCCAAACCTCAAGACTGATTGGTTCATTTTTTTCTCCTTGGTGCAAGTTTATGGCACTGCTAGAATCATCACTCAGCGGAAGAGGCCCCTTGTTTGGGCCAGCATCCATTCCAGTTCTGGTTCCGGCTATGGAAAGATGTCAAGAGGGTAGTTCCAGGCTGGGAACGCTGGCTCACGCCTGTAATCCCAGCATTTTGGGAGGCCGGGGTGGGCGGATCACTGGAGGTCAGGAGTTCAAGACCAGCCTAGCCAACATGGTGAAACCCGGCTCTAATAAATACACAAAAATTAGCCAGGAGTGGTGACGCACCCCTGTAATCCCAGCTATGTGGGTGGCTGAGGCAGGAGAAGTGCTTCAACCCAGGAGGCGGAGGTTGCAGTGAGCTGAGATCATGCCACTGTGCTCCAGCCTGGGCGACAGAGCGAGACTCTGTCTCAAAAAATAAAGAGGGTAGTTCCAGCAGGGCACAGTGGCTCACACCTGTAATCCCAGCACTTTGGAAACCCGAGGCGGGAGGATGGCATGAGCCCAGGAGTTCGAGACCAGCCTGGGCAACACAATGAGACCCCCATCTCTACAAAAAAGATAAAAATTAGCCAGCAGTGGTGGTATGCACCTGCAGTCCCAGCTACTTAAGAAGCTCAGTGGGGAGGATCACCTGAGCCTGGGAGGCAGAGGTTGCAGTGAGCTATGTTTGCACCACTGCACTCCAGCCTGGGCAACAGAGCGAGACTTTGTCTCAAAAAAAAAAAAAAAAAAAAAACAGTTAAAATGGCAGAATTTTAAGGCAAGTCAAATCTTTAAGAGCAGAAACTCTAAGACCCAGGCTCCTTGGTTCAAATCCCAACTCTGCCACTTCTAGGGTGTGCAAACGGGAGTGAGTTGCCAAATTTCTCTCAGGTTTCCTCATCTGGAAAATGGGCCAACAATAGCACTTACACTTCAGAGGGCTGCTGTGAGAATGTAGTGAGCAAAATATACTAGAACATTGGGTAAGCGGGTTACTATTATATAAACACACAGCTGTCATTACATTACAGAGGAGAGTAAAACCCAGGGAGGGGGTGACTTTCCCACAATCACACGGGGGCTTCACTGCGAGAGGCAGGAGGACCCAGGCACAGACCTCATCCCGCCACAGGGGCCTGTTCTGTACCCAGTACCTCCACGGCTTCACAGGTAGACATTCACTTGTTTGGCTAAATCCCCTACAGTCTGACTTTCCCACCCCTACCCGCAGTGTGGTTGACAGAATAATGCTCCCCAAAATTGTTCACAGCCTAATCCCTGGAAGCTCTGAATATGTGACCTTAAGTAGTAAAGAGAGACTTTGTGTATGTGATTAAGAATCTTGAGATGAGGGGGTTATTCTGGATTAACCAAGTAGACCCAGTGTAATCACAAAGGTCCTTATAAGAGAAAGGTAGAGGAGTTCGAGACCAGCCCTGGCCACATAGAGAGACCGCATCACTACAAAAATTACAAAAATTATCAGGGTGTGATAGCGCACATGTATCGTCCCAGCTACTTGGGAGGCTGAGGTGGAAGGAGGCTGGGGGTGGGGGTGGGGTCTGGGGGGTTGAGGCTGCAGTGAGCCGTGGCTGCATCACTACACTCCAGCCTGGGCCACAGACCAAGACCTCTGTTGGGTTTAAGTGTAGAAAAAGGAAGCTGTTGGCTTTGAAGGCGGAGGAAGGAGCCGTAAGTTAGGAAATGCAGGCGGCCTCTGGAAGCTGGGTAAGGCAAGACTGTGGATTTTCCCCGGGAGCCTCCAGGAGCACAGTCCAGCTGACACTGCTATTTTTTTTGTGTTGTTGAGTCCAAGTCTCACTCTGTCGCCCAGGCTGGAGTGTAGTAGCGCGATCTCAACTCACTGCAACCTCCGCCTCCCGGGTTCAAGCGATTCTCCTGTCCCAGCCTTCTGAGTATCTGGGATTACAGGCACCCAACACCATGCCCGGCTAATTTTTGTATTTTAGTAGAGATGGAGTTTCACTATGTTGGCCAGGCAAATCTCAAACTCTTGACCTCAGGTGATTCGCCTGCCTCGGCCTCCCAAAGTGGTGGGATTACAGGCGTGAGCCACCGCGCCCAGTCGACACATTGAATTTCATCTGGTGAAGCCCACTGCAGACTTCAGGCTCCACAGCTGGAAGATACTACATTCATGTTACCTGAGCCACTGAATTCGGCGTAATGTGTTAGAAAACTCATCCATCCACCCTCATAGCTGGGTTGCCCAGATTCCCCACTGGCCCTGCAGATTCTCAATGGGCACTCTTCCCGCTTCCACAGCAGGAGGCACCAGGCAGAGATCAGACCCCCGAAACCTCCCACCTTAACCCCCAGGCACCTGTCCACCCGCCCTGGGATCAGAAGCAGCCCTCCTCCTCTGGCTCAAACTTCAATCTGGTGGATGTGGCCATCTCTACGTGGGAGCGGGCCCTGTGGTCTCTGGAAGGGACTGTGCTCAGACAACGTCCCCTCTTGCCAATCATGCCCTCTCGGCTGGCTCTTTTCCTGAGGTCTCCTAAATTGTTTAATCTTTCCAAGCGCGGTGGCTCATGCCGGTAGTCCCACCACTTTGGGAAGTGAGGTGGGGAGATCACTTGAATCCAGGAGCTCAACACCAGCTGAGTAAAATGGCAAAACTCTGTCTCTTTTTTTAATTAGCTGGCCATCGTGGTGCGCACCTGTAGTCCCAGCTATTCACCGGGCTGAGGTGTGAGAATCACTTGAGCCCAGGAGTTTGAGGCTGCAGTGAGCTGTGATCACGCCACTGCACTCCTGCCTGGGTGAAAGAGCAAGACCCTATCTCAAAATAAATAAACAAACAAATAAATAGATCAAAACAAAATCCCCCTCCTGCCTTGGCCTGGGTCCTCAGCCCCTCCAGTGACCTGCCTCTCCTCCAAATCCACCTTCCACGTCAACACGCTTCCTGTTCCCTTCCTGCTCCCCAGGGATGCAGGGTCTGCACGAAGCCCTTGTGGTACCCCCCACACCTCAACCTCAAACGCATCAAGCTGACCACAGCCCTCCCCTAGACAACACCCCGAGTCCTCATGCATGAGATAATGCTCCAGTCCTCCTCAAAAGCAGGGAGATGCAGCTAAAACCATACAGAGACAGACGATCAGGCTGAATATCGTCAGTGAGAAGTCACATGACATCACACACTTGCTGACGGGACATCACACACCTGCTGACTGACAGGACGAGGTGAGAAGGGCCTCTGTGGCCTTCCTCCCCTAAACCCGCAGCCCCACGTAGTCATGAGAAAACTGGCCACGGGGCACGAGGCCAGCACTCCTCAAAACTGTCAAAGTCACGGAAAACAGGAAAGTCCAAGAAACTGTCAGAGACTAGAGGACAATGAATAGAGAGGTGACAACTGAATACGACATAGAACCCCGGCACAGAAAAGCCTTAGCTGGAAAAACGTGATGTCCAAATAAAGCCTGGAGTTTGGTAAACAGTAACGCAGCGGTGTCAGAGAAGCAGTTGCGGCCAGTGTCCCATAGGGAAGTAGATGCTGGGTGACAGTAAATGGGAGCTCTCTGTATTAATTGTACCAATTTTCTGCACATCTCAAGCTCTTTTTTTTTTTTTTTTGAGACAGGGTCTCACTCTGTCACCCAAGCTGGCATGCAGTGGCGCAATCTCAGCTCACTGCAACCTCTGCCTCCCAGGTTCAAGCAATTCTCATGCCTCAGCCCCCTGAGTAGCTGGGACTACAGGCATGCACCACTATGCCTGGCTATCTTTTTGTATTTTTGGTAGAGATGGGGTCTCGCTATGTTGCCCAGGCTGGTCCCAAACTCCTGACCCCAAGCGATCCGCCTGCCTCGGCCTCCCAAAGGCCAGGGGTTACAGGAGTGAGCCACTGCACCTGGCCATAAAAGATTTTTTTCAAACCCCATAACCGATGCCATGATATCATGATACCATTTTTCACCCATCCACCGGGCAAAGAGCAAAATGTTAGTAACACACACACAGAGTTAGCCTGGGTACGGGTAAACTGAGGCTCCTGCAACAGAAATGGCCAACCAAATTTAACATGCACAAGTCCAGCAACTCTTCCTCTAGAGATGTGTGCTGGCAATAACCCTCACATGTGGGTGAAATGACAAAATGACAAGCACATGGGGTATTCACTACAGCGTTGCTGGTAACAGCAGAAGCCTACTCTGCCAGCAAGGCAAGGGTACCAATCAGAGATGGTCCCTCCCCGCAAGGTACTGAAATGAGGAAGGGTTATATTTGGGGAAATGCAATCATCACCAAGATACACCATCATGTTTAATGAGGCAGGAGAGTGTTTGTAGTGTGCCACCATTTGTGTATGGTGAGAGAAGATGTACTTTTTTTTTTTTTTTTTTGAGGAGTCTCGCTCTGTTGCCCAGGCTGGAGTGCAGTGGTGCGATCTCGGCTCACTGCAACCTCCGCTTCTCAGGTTCAAGCACCTCTCCTGCCTCAGCCTCCCAAATTGCTGGGATTACAGGCGCCCACCACCACGCCCAGCTAATTTTTGTCTTTTTAGTAGAGACGGGGTTTCACCATGTTGGCCAGGCTGGTCTCAAACTCCTGACCTCAAGTGATCCTCCCACCTCGGCCTCCCAAAGTGCTGGGATTACAGGCATGAGCCAAGGTGCCCGGCGTTTTTTTGTTTTTTTGTTTTTTTATTTTTTTAAAGACAGGTTCTCACTGGGTTGGCCAGGCTGGAGTGCAGTGGCATGATCACAGCTCATTGCAGCCTGGAGCTCCCAAGCTCAAGCGATCCTCCTGCCTCAGCTTCCAGAGCAGCTAGGACTACAGGTGTGCACCACCACACCCAGCTAATTTTTTTATTTTTTGTAGAGACGGGGTCTCACTATGTTGACCAAGCTTGTCTCAAACTCCTGGGCTCAAGCAATCCTCCCACCTTGGCCTCTCAAAGCGCTGGGATATGCCTGGCCTAGTATTTCTGTATATAATATGCATAAAATGTCTCCAAAGGCATACATAAGAAACTTAACGGTCGGTGTTTGTAGGGAGGGGAACCAGGTGGACTAGGGGATGGGGTGTGACAAACACTGGTCGCTTTTACACCCTTGCTGGTCTTTTGTATGTTGAGCCATAGTAATATTACATATTTACAAGATACATACTTTTTTAATTAAAAAAGAAAGTCTCCTCTGCAAACCTGTCTCTGTTCTCCCCAGGCCTCCTTCCCGGGTCCTTCCCGCCTCTGGGTAAAGACGACGTCACCACAGCCCTTTGTGTTCCTGCCCAGCACCTGGCCCTGGGACCTTCCCTGTTTCCAGAGTGATTAAAGCTTCTAATTATTTCTATTTTGTAAGATGTTCCCTTAACCACTCCCGCTGTATCAACCGCAAAATTTGCACTAACAACATCCTATTTGTCAATATAAAGTTCTTTTTTCTCTTTTTTGAGACAGAGTCTCACTCTGTGGCCCAGGCTGGAATGCAGTGGCACGACCTTGGCTCACTGCAACCTCTGCCTCCTGGGTTCAAGCGATTCCCTCGCCTCAGCCTCCCAAATAGCTGGGATTACAGGTTCACGCCACCCCGCTCAGCTAATTTTTTTATTTTTAGTAGAGACAGGGTTTCACCGTGTTGGCCAGGCTGGTCTCGAACTCCTGACATCAAGTGATCTGCCCACCTCGGCCTCCCAAAGTGCTGGGATTACAGGCGTGAGCCACTGCACCTGAACTAAAGTTCTTTTTTTTCATGTTGCACTATGATCCAGTTTTCCTCCAGGGGGTTCTAAAGACCAATGGTGGACAAGGGATTGGGAGATGTGGACCCTCCCTTGCCGGCCTTATGGGACCTATATAGGGAGGCAAAGTCAATCAACAGGGGCAGATGTGTGAGAGATATGAAGGGGAGACTGGGTATAGTTTCTTTTTTTTTTTTTGGGAGGGGTACAGTTCCTAGGAGCGAGTGGAGGATCTGGGGACAAGGGGAAGGGGGCAGATCTGGGTTCAGTGGGGACAGACACCCAGAAGCCATGAACCTGTGTCCCGTGGGGCAGGTGAGCAGTGCGGGGCCAGGAGAGTGAGGTCGTGTTACAGGAGCCTTCACACCACAAGGTGGGCCCCAGCGCCTGGGTTTATGGGGGACCCCACCAAAGGGGCTTCTATTTCAAAACCCAGCAGTCCAAGAACAACTTGAAAACCCCCAGAGGGATTCAACCCCCGCCAAGAAGGAGAGTTCAGAGTCTAAAAATAAGCTTCAAAACCGAGAATACCAAGAGAATCACCCACCGCAGAAGCCATCCCAACAACTCGCCGTCAGCGTAAACACACATCAAAGGTCTCACGGCCCACGGCCAAGGGTGTCTTCTCCCGAGAACACAAAAAACCACGTCGAAACACAGCAGAAACCCCAGTCTCCACAGCTTCTGGTGTTGCTTCATTCTGACCCATAGCCTCTGTAAACATTCCCCTGAAAAAAGTTTCTTAACCTTTTTCTTTTCTTTTTTCTTTCTTAAACTGAACTTTGTTTTACAATCCGGGTCTCGCTGTGTTGCCAAGGCTGCAGCGCAGTGTGCAATCATAGCTTACTACAGCCTCGAACTCCTGGGTTCAAGTGATCCTCCCACTTCAGCCTCTCGAGCAGCTGGGACTCCAGGCACATGCCACCATGATTAGCTAGTTTTTTTCATTTTTAATTTTTTGTAGAGACGGGGTCTCACTATGTTGCCCAGGCTGGCCTCGAGTGATCCTCTCAAAGCGTTGGGATTACAGGCATGAGCCACTGTACCCAGCCTTAATCTTTTTCTAAAATCAATCCCAGCTGGGCACAGTGGCTCATGCCTGCAATCCCAGTGCTTTGGGAGGCCGAGGTGGGTGAATCACTTGAGGTCAGGAGTTCGAGACCAGCCTGGCCAACGTGGTGAAACCCCATCTCTACTAAAAATCCAAAAATTAGCTGGGCAAGGTGGTGCATGCCTGTAGTCCCAGTTACTCGAGAGGCTAAGGCATGATAATTGCTTGAACCTGGGAGGTGGAGGTTGCAGTGAGCTGAGATCACATCACTGCACTCCAGCCTAGGCAACAGAGCAAGACACCGCCTCAAAATAAACAAACAAGTAAATAAGTAAATAAATTCCCATATTCCTCTATGCTTTCTTACAATCTGCAAAAAAAAAAAAAAAAAAAAAAAAAGAGAGAGACAGAGAGAGAGAAAGAGAAAAAGAGAAAGGAAAGGAAAAATGCTTGTGTCTACATCTGTGGTTCCACACTGTCCCAGGCTGCCAACAGTCCAACATGGGGCTGATGGCAGCTCCATCCCACCAACACAATTTGCTGCTTCAAAGCCTCTGAGGACTTGGACACCAACAGAGCTGAGCGTGCAACGACTCTGTGTAAAGTAAGAGTTCATAGTTGCCTTGGGCGCTTCATCTGAGTGAGGTAAACAGGCTTGGGCATCTGCTTTTATGATAAATATATACCTTATTTGGGAGTCTTCTATTTGCTTACTTCCTTTGTTCTGGCCAAATTCCAGATGACTGCAGGTAGTCTAACTGTCTGTCTTTGAAATGATAGAAAACAGCAATCTTGCCTTTAGCAAGACTTACGGATAACGTGGGAACAGGGTGGTGGCGGACATTGCCTGTCACGTGCTTTTCATGCCTGTTTCACATCCCCTGGCTGACACCACATGATCTAGCCCTTGATGACATATGCCTTCCTCCTGCATCCTAATTGCTTCCTGTCTGCAAGTTAGGTTCTATTAATATTTCCCTAACTGGACCATTACGTTACCCTCCGCCCACCCCAGAGGAAGGGATATTTCCCCACCAGGCCTTGAGAAAGCCACGTGCATCTGACATCCTTGCACAGCTGAGGTCTCCTGTGCCCATATGGCACATCTATCCCATCTATGACAGGGTATCTATGGCATCAGCTCATTAGAAGTGTCTATTTTTTTTTTTTTTTTGAGACGGAGTCTCCCTCTGTTGCCCAGGCTGGAGTGCAATGGCACGATCTCGGCTCACTGCAACCTCCCCCTCTCAGGTTCAAGCAATTCTCCTGCCTCAGCCTCCCGAGTAGCCAAGATTACAGGCACCCACCACCATGCCTGGCTAGTTTTTGTACTTTTAGTAGAGATGAGGTTTCACCATGCTGGCCAGGTTGGTCTTGAACTCCTGACCTCAAGTGATCCACCCACCTCAGCCTCCCGAAGTGCTGGGATTACAGGTGTAAGCCACGGCGCCCGGCCAGAAGTGTCTAAAATAAGACAAGACAAATCTTCCTCACTGACAAATTCCAAATAGTATTTGTAGATACCCCCCCTCCAGGGGATGCACTCTTATTTTATGTTCTTTTTTTGAGACAGGGTCTCACTCTGTCACCCAGGCTGGAGTGCAGTGGCACCATCATAGCTTACTATGGCCTCAGCCTCCTGGGCTCAACCCATCCTCCTCCCTCAGCCTCTCGAGTAGTTGTGACTGCAGGTGTGCATCAACAAGCCCAGCTAATCTTCAATTTTTCGTAGAGATGGGGTCTTGCTCATTCCACTATTTCCAGGCTGGAATGCAGTGGCTTGATCGTAACTCACTGAAGCCTTCAACTTCTGGGCTCAAGTGATCCTCCCACCTCAGCCTCCCAAGTAGCTGGGGCTACAGGTGTGCACCACCACACCCAGCGATTTTTTTTTTTTAACTTTCCATAGAGATGGGGGTCTCAATATGTTGCTCAGGCTGGTCTTCAACTCGCGGCTTCAAGTAATCCACCGGCCTCAGCCTCCAAAAGTGCTGGGATTACAGGCATGAGCCATGGCACACGGCAGGAGGTGGAACTTAATCTCTCCCTTTCCTCTCCTGTGTGTGGGCTGGACTCCACGACTCTCTTTCAAAGAACAGAGTCGCCAGGCATGGTGGCTCATGCCTGTAATCCTGGCATTTTGGGAGGCCAAGGCAGGTGGATTACCTGAGGTCGGCAGTTTGAGACCAGCCTGGCCAACATGGGGAAACATGTCTATATACAGGCACATGCCTGTAATCCCAGCTACTCAGGAGGCTGAGGCAGGAGAATCACTTGAACCCAGGAGGCAGAGGTTGCAACGAGCCAAGATCGCACCATTGCACTCTAGCCTGGGCAACAAGAGCAAAACTCCGTCTGTGAAAAGGGAAAGAGAGTCAACTACAAGCGAGAAAATCTGGCAAATACCTCCTTTTCACTCTCTCTCGTGATATTAATTAACATCAGGAATACTTTACTCTCTCCCTTGATATTAACATCTGGAATGTCATGTGCATATCATGTGCCCTCTGATGTGACAGGATGAGGACACTTCACCTCTGTGGTCTTCTCCTCCCAGAACCCACAACCCCAGTGTAATCATGAGAGAAATATCAGACAACCCTGATTTGAGGGAAATTCTACAGAATCCCTGATCTTCAAAAAGTGTCAAGGTTATGAAAAACAAAGCAAGACTGAGAAACTAACATAGCCAGGGTGGCTGAGGAGACAGGATGACTAAATGCAGTGTGGGGCCGGACACAGTGGCTCATGCCTGTAATCCCACCACTTTGGGAAGCCAAGGCGGGTGGATCGCCTGAGGTCGGGAGTTCGAGACCAGCCTGGCCAACATGGGGAAACCCCATCTCTACTAAAAATACAAAAATTAGCTGGGTGTGGTGGTGCGTGCCTGTAATCCCAGCTACTCGGGAGGCTGAGGCAGGAGAGTTGCTTGAACCCGGGAGGCCAAGGTTGTAGCTGGCTAAGATTGTGCCATTGCACTGCAGCCTGGGCAACAAGAGCGAAACTCTGTCTCAAAAAATAAATAAATAAATAAAATATATCAATGCAATGTGGTACCCTGGGTTAGGACCCCGGCCCAGAAAAAAGGACATCAGTGGTAGAACTGGGAACTCCAAATAAAGTCTGGAGTTTGGTGAACAGTAACATACCCTCATCAGTTTCTTGTTTGACAAATATACTGCGTGATGTAAGATGTTAATAATGGAGAGAACCAGGAACCGGGTGAGGAACTTCCTGTACTAACTTCACAACTTTCTTGCGAATCAAAAATTATGCCAAAATTAAAAGTTTATTTAAATACCTTCAGGGATCACACTTATAAATGAGTCAAATAGGTGTTGGGGCTCAGGACACACCACCCCAAAATATGACTGTAGGAGACTAGCATATGTCACCTCAGGATCTATTTCTTTGGCATATTTCGAGCTGATTATTCTGAGAAACTGCAGACACAGGAGTAGCTCTGAAAAGCTGTCCTTTGACACAATAAATTGAAATCTGGCCAGGCGTGGTGGCTCACGCTTGTAATCCCAGCACTTTGGGAGGCCGAGGCGGGCGGATCACGAGGTCAGGAGATCGAGACCACGATGAAACCCCGTCTCTACTAAAAATACAAAAAATTAGCCGGGCGTGGTGGCAGGCGCCTGTAGTCCCAGCTTCTCGGAGAGGCTGAGGCAGGAGAATGGTGTGAACCCGGGAGGCAGAGCTTGCAGTGAGCCGAGATTGCGCCACTGCACTCCAGCCTGGGCAACAGAGCGAGACTCCGTCTCACAAAATAAATAAATAAATAAACAAATAAATAAATAAATTGAAATCTACAGGTTGATTATCCCAAATGGGAAAATCCAAAATCTGAAACTTTTTGAACACAGACATGATGCTCAAAGGAAATGCTCATCGGAGCATTCTGGATTTTGGATTTTTGGATTAGAGATGCTGAACCAGTAAGTAGAATGCAATATTTCAAAATCTGAAAAAAAATCCAAAATCTGAAACACTTCCGGTCCCAAGCATTTCAGAGAAGAGATACTTGATCTGTGTAAAGGAAAGTGACTATCATAGGACCCTCATCAACCAGGGAAGTTTTTTTTTTTTTTTTTTTTTTTGAGATGGAGTCTCATTCTGTGGCCCAGGCTGGAGTACAGTGGTGTGATCTCAGCTCACTGCAACCTCCGCCTCCCGAGTTCCAGTGATTCTCTTGCCTCAGCCTCCTGAGTAGCTGGGATTACAGATGCCCACCACCACACCCGGCTAATTTTTGTATTTTTAGTAGAGACGGAGTTTCACCATGTTGGCTAGGCTGCTCTTGAACTCCTGACCTCATGATCCACCCACCTTGGCCTCCCAAAGTGCTGGGATTACAGGCGTGAGCCACCGTGCCCAGCTGGAAGATCTTAACTTAGGAGAGGAGATTAAAGGCCGACACCTGGTCACAAGCCATCGCCTGTTCTTCTGAGGCTTCTCTGAGACAACTTTCATCGTTCAAGAGACTTTTTATCTGCATAACAAGGCAACCTTTCTTCACCATACGTTTCCTCCCCTTACCCTTCCATAACCTATCACTACCTCCTTCCAGGAGCCCCAAGCCCCTATTCCTTTTTCTTTTTTATTTTGAGACAGGGTCTTGGTCTGTCACCCAGGCTGGAGTGCAGTGGCACAATCTCGGCTCACTGCAGCCTCAACCTCCCAGGCTCAAGCGATCCTCTTGCCTCAGCCTCCAGAGTGGCTGGGACCACAGGCATGAGCCACCATGCCAGGCTAATTTTTGTATTTTCTGTAGAGACAGGGCTTTGCCATGTTGCCCAGGCTGGTCTTGATCTCCTGGGCTCAAGCGATCTGCCTGCCTTGTCCTCCCAGAGTGCTGGGATTACAGGCATGAGCCACCACGCCCAGCCCCTTATTCCTTTTTTGTAGCTCAGGCACACTATATAAACTTCAATTATTTGACCTTACTTTGAGTTTCACTTTCTGTGGGACTCCCACATTTATGCATGGAATACATTTGTTTGTATTTTTGTCTGTTAATCTATCATCGGTTTATTTCGTAGACTCAATTATGGTAACTTCAGAAGGCAGAAAGAAAGTCTTCTCTCTCCCCTACATAGGCCAAGAGTAAGGAAAACTATAAGGTGAAATGGAACAGGCAGGTCTTATCCCAAAGCACTCAAGTTCAATTTAAAAAAAAAACAAAATTTGAGTGCTTTGGGGTAAGGCTCATGCCTGTAATGGCAATACTTTAAGAGGCCAAGATGGATGGATCACTTGACTCCAAGAGTTTGAGACCAGCCTGGGCAACATGGCGAAACCCTGTCTCCACAAAAAAAACCACTAAAATTAGTGTGGTGGCTGAGGTGGAAGGATGGCTTGAGCCCGAGAGGGAGGTTGAGGCTGCATGGAGCTGCGATCACGTCACTGTACTCCAGCCTGGCCAACAGAGCAAGGCCCTATCTCAAAAAATATATAAATAAATAAAGTATATTTTGGATACATGCCAAAGATTAAGTGGAGGGAAAAGGAGAGTTTCTGATACTTCTAACTGATGAGGTGAAAATTAAAAAATAAAATAAAAAGATACCTAGAATTTCAGCAAAAGAACAGGTTTTAAAGGAATATCCCAAACTCTGCCCAGCTGAATGCATATTTACGCCTGACCACAAGTCTGCACTCCCCTCAAAAGGTATTTCACAACTTCCACAAAGGAAGGACAACAAAATTGAGCTCACAGAAGTAGAGAAAAGAACTGTGGTTACTGGAGGTTACAAAGGGGAGGGGAAGAGAGGCTAGAGAGAGGTTGGTTAATAGGTACAAAGTTACAGTTCAATGGGAGGAATAAGTTCTACTGTTCTGTAGAACAGTAGGGTGAATATGGTTAACAATTATTCAGTGTATATTTTCAAATAGCTAGAAGAGGGAATTCTGAATGCTTACAACACAAAGAAACGGTAAGTGTTTGAGGTGATGAACGTGCCTGTTACCCTTGGATCAATTACACACTGGAGACATGTATGAAAATATCACTCTTTATCCCATAAATGTGTATGATTATTATGTGTCAACTAAAAATAAAAGAGAAAATGGTCAATGGCTTTTTAAAGGGTTTGAAAACAAGAGCAAGATATAGTGAAATATCTGTTTCACTCACAACGGAAAAAAAAAAAAAAAAAACTCCCCACCAAGTTTTAGCCACACGTGGGTGGTAAACTCTTCTAAAAATATATCCTCAAGCTGTGTATAGAACTGTTTTCTACATTTGGGTATCAGATCAACACATAAAAGGGCAAGGCCTTCAGAAAGATAAAGCAGCTTTTTAACTACCAACTTAATCCTCGGAGATCGATTCTTCCAGGAAGAAAAAGGAGAAATATTCAATTCTACTCTGGTCTCCATCTCCCAGCCCGTAGAAAAGAAACACTAAGCTAGGTCCATGAATATGTATATCGCAGAAATGACCCCAGAATAAAAAAGGGATTCCTTAGGCAAAAGAAGGGCACTCACATGCAAATTGTCAGGTCTCCTAAGAAAATAGCCTAGTTTGTAAACAAGAAAGAGAACCAGCTGCGAGGGTCAAAAAGGTCTGGTCTTTTAGGGTCTCTGGAGAAAAACGTTATTTCCAATAATGTGAGCACAGTGGATCCTGACTATAATCCACTTTCAGGAACTATCCAAATTGTACACTTATTAAATTGAATATTGCTTAAAATTCTTAAACTAAGGACTGTCACCTGGCAGATTTTAAGCTACAACGATTCTGCAATATGGTTTTTGTTGTCATGCAATTCAACCTGTCTGTCATTCCTGAAAATGTTCCAGGTGAATGGTGCGTCTTAAGCCAGAAATGGTTAAGCAGGAAGGATTTAGACAAAAGGGGAAACCCGCACCTCCAGCTCTTTGGGAAAGGAAGCCAGAAATTGGCCTTCGGTTATTTGAGCCCAAACAAATTCCAGTTTCAGTAGACCTCGGTAAAAGTACAGAAACTCAGAGTGAAATATTTCAGAGAAATGCGTGCCAATTCCATCTTCTGAGTTCAGGTTGTTTCTGCAGGGCGGTATGTCCCACAAGTCAAAGATAAAGTTACCACGATCTTACAGCCAGGTTCAAGCATGGCGTAATGACAAATCACAGTGATTTGTGGAATGGAAAATGCTTCCATCGGGGATTTGGGCTGCTCCCCCACAATCAGAGTGGGCAATTTTCCTCTGGACTCCTGGTGAAACCACATCCCCACTTTCCACATGAATGACAGTTTTTCATCAAACAGTGCAAGGAGATCATTAATAAGACTGAGACTGCATTAGGATACAAAATTGTATGAACCCTGATGACAATTTCATAGAAAACAGGCACAAAGACAAAAGACAGAAGCCGCCCGATAAGGACAGCCAGTGGTAGTTGTTTCATTCTCACTATGAGATCATACCTTTCTTCTTTATCTTCCACACTTTAATATTTTTTAATAAAAAATTTTGAACTATCGGTGCATCATCTAGGAATAACCTCACGGATTCAAGTTTAAGGCAAGTCATCATTAAGCTCTGAAACTTACCTGAGGCCACTGTCAATTAATTCTAAGGCTCCATGAGCTAAATAGCTTAAATTCTCCAACATTATTTTCTCTGAAGCCTCCAGCTTTGGATCCTGATATATAAACTCCTACCTGCTACAAGGTGAGCAGAGAATTACCACCACATAGACACCCTCCAGAATGGTTCCTTTCTTGTGTCCATGCCTTAAGCTCTATGAAATTACACAATTCTTCTACTGAAATAACCTGCAGCCAAGGGACAACTTCATTAGCTACAAAGCTGTTGTCACCTGTGTCCAGAGTGTCAATCAACACAGGCTCAAACAACAAGAGGAAATTATGAGGACCCTGGAAAATGCCACTTGACCTTCAAATAACAATTCTTAGGCAAGTAAACATCAATCAAATTCAGAACAGACCATGAGTGGCCAAACAGACCCAGGAGACGTCAAAAATGTGTGTGATAAAGAAACACAGAACTAAGGAAGTCTATTTACCTGATAGACCGCCTCACCCACGGGGCTATTTTCACTGCTGTAAAAGCGAAAACAAATAGAGGACAGGTCACAGTGCCAAGAACACAGGACTTCCTCTTGCAGTTCCTCTGTCTTCCACCCTCACTGTAGCTCTGGGGAAACTCCTCTTCAGTGGGAGAAGTTTAAGTCACACAATGGCACCAGCCCATTCTCAAAGTGCTATCATACACCTCTGAGCAGTGAGGATGGGTAATGCCAGCAAAATATGCACTGCTTATTTTCTTGAAAATTAACTTAGGCTGGAAACGCCTTCCAGCTCCTTCCTCTCAGTAGATTTTCCATTTACTGTCTTCAACCACCCGGGCTTGTCTGTACCTCCTCCACAGCTCTGCTGAGACCCTCCTGTTTGTTTGAACTATGTCCTCATGTTCCTTCTGCCACATGTGCTCAGGCCTCAGTTTTTCCATGAAACTTCCTCTAACTTAGCTGCCTCCTTTCCACTGTTCTCAAGCCCTTTCTTGAGTTACAAGGGCATTAGCAAGCACCAGCTTTTTCGCCAGTGTGTATTTCTACTTTCTACCCATTACGTAAACCCCTCAGGACCGGGAGCCATTCTTCTGCATCCTCTACACGGCAAGGGTAGCGCTTTATTTCTCAACAGCCCGTCCATAAAAGGAACGGAAGTAACAAAGGGAAATGTATTCCCCAAAGACAGTGAATTACACTTCAATCTACTATTTTAGAGACTTAAGAAATGGGCCAGGTGAGGTAGTTCACACCTGTAATCCCAGCATTTTGGGAGGCCGAGGCAGGTGGATCACTGGAGGTCAGAAGTTCAAAAACAGCCTGGCCAACATGGCAAAACCCTGTCTCTACTAAAAATGCAAAAATTACCTAAGCGTGATGGCACCCAACTGTAATCCCAGCTACTTGGGAGGTTGAGACACTAGAACTGCTGAACTCGGCCAGGGGGTTGAGGGGGGGCGTGGAGGGTTAGAGGTTGCAGTGAGCCGAGATCGCACCACTGCACTCCAGCCTGGGCGACAGAGTGAGACTCTGTCTCAAAAAAAAAAAAAAAAAAGAAAGACATTGATCCTACGTCTTAGATCAATCACCCAGTCACTGAATCTGTGAAAACATTACAGGATACTTTCTCAAATGTGAATAAATGCATCAATTATTCATGCCTTAAAGTAACAGGAAAGAGGGAGATGGGCCTCCTTCATGGTAGATTACAATTAAATGTTTCTTAGAGAGTTTGGTGCACATTTAGTTCCCAGAGCAAGGGCTGGTGGAGAAGAAAGCCAAGTGCAACATGGGTGTTACTCTATGCCAGGTAAAGCAAGTCACACGCCATCTAGATCCTGTTTCAACTGATAAAACCAAAACACTGGTGGAATTCCAGATACCAGCTTGCACTTCTCTCTGCAGGCATCTGGGTTAGTCCTAAATAGGAAGTCCTAAAAAGAGTCACCCTGAGAAGGCAGGGGGTGAAAGGGCAGATAAGGCAGCCAAGCACACAGTAAGGAAAACCATGGCTTTCCTAAAGAGGACCCCAAGCTGGGCTCCAGACAGTCTTTGAACCAGCACCAGTGCACCAGGCCAAGGGGAGGGAGGCATCCTCTTTGGAGGATTGGTGGGAGCTTGGAAGGCCCAGTGGCTGCCACAAACTGTAGATTTCCCAGTGACCACTGCTCTGTCCAACAGTCAGTGACATCAGCTCCACTGTCGGGAAGTAGAAAACCAGTGAAGGTCCAACAAGCCTGGTCCCTGAAGCATGACTGGCCCTTCCAGAACGCACACCTTTCCCCTGTCACCTCCTCTCCCTGACCCCGAATAGCTTCGGGCACACCACCAACTGACCACCTCGATCCACAGTGACCTGCAAACCAGAGCGGGGAGGGTATTTGCCTAGCTTGGCAGGGAGGGGCGAGGTCTACTTCTGCCACCAGTCACCAGCTGGTGCCACCAGCACCTACCCGGCACCGGCGGTGGACGGTGAGCGGCGTCTGGGCCCACAGCTGGGTGCCATCAGCAGTGAGAGGACCCCTGCGCTCGCGGGGTGCCCACCTTACCCCGCGGGGAGGGATCAGGCCTGGGGGCCACGGCCCGCTTCGCTCTTGGATTTTCACCTCCCCAGGGTCTCCCAGGGGCCTCGGGTGTCCGTCCCGGATCTTGCGCGAACTCGCGGGGGCAGGGGGAGAAACGCGGGTACCCGCGCCCCTAGAAGCCAAATGTGTGCAAACAGCATTTGGGAATTCGTTGGGATTTTTTTGTTTATTTTGGTTTTGTTTCTGAACCCCCGGGGGATATTTCTGGAAATCTCAACCTGAGTCACTAGAGCGAATCGCGCCTTTTTCTAAAAAGCTGAGGGGCCGTCCTCTCCGGGGAGGGGGACGCGGCGGGCCGCGAGGGGCGCTCGTTCGGGTGGGGGCCGGACGACCCCGCCACGCGTGATCGGGCCACTCCGGGACGCAGGAACTGACTCCAACCGGAGACGCGGCCGGGACCAGCGCTGGGAGGCCGGACCCCGCCCCGGCCGGGCCCCCACGCCCTCCGCCGGGCCTCGATGCCCGCGACCTGCCCGACGCCCCCCGGCCTCCCAGGAGCCCTCAGCCAAGGGCTCAGTGCCCGGGGCCCCCAGCAGGTGCTGGCGCCATGGGCCCCTCGCTGTCTCCTGCTGCCCCCCGCGCCGCACTCACCGCCGCCCGCGCCGCCTGTCGAGCCGGGAGGTCTGAGCTGGCCGCGCGGGCGCCCCGGGAAAAGGGCCGGGCGGCGGGGACGGGGGCGGGGGCTGGACCCGCCGGGGCGGAGCGCGGCCAGCTTGGGCTTCCGGCTTCTCCCGCCCCTGATGCCCGCACCTGGGCCCCAGGCGAGACCACCGCCGGTTCCCCGCCTCACTCCGATCGCCCCCAGGCTCCACCCCACACCCCGCTCGCTCGCCACCCCAGAGCTCCCCAGGCTTACCCCCCAGACGCCTCGCGCGGACCTGGTGTCTCCCCCACTCTCCTATCCTGCCCCTGCCTCTCGGTGCCAGCCCCACCAGCCCGCCCCCGACAGCCTGACCCTCCCTCCGGATTTGCCGCTCTCGGCTCTCCCCACTTCCCCCCCCTTCCCCCCCTTCCCCCGCCGCTCCACCTCTTCCAGGCGGCGGGACCACCAACCTCGACCCTGGACCCGCGCTGGGGCGCTCCCGGCCCTCTGGAGGGCTGCCCTTCTCTTTCTGTAACTCTACAGACGCGTCCGGACAGACTAAGACTCTCTCTGTGCCTTCGGGCAAGTTACCCACCCTCTCTGAGCTCGGCTTCCTGTCTGCAAAATGGGCACAATAGCGGTCCTGTCTCCTAAGACCGACTGGGAGTTAACTGGGAAGATGGTAAAGTTTTCAGCACAGGATAGGTTATTAGGTAAGGCTTATCAGCTGCCTCTCCGCTTTGTGCCCCCAGGGTGGTCCGTGCCCCCAGGTAGGCCTTTCTCGGCCATCACTGAAAGAAAACTCTGGAAATCAGTAGCTCCTGTTTCCACATCCTCCCCTAAATGGGTGCCATCTGCCCGTCTGCTTGGAGCCCCATCAGCCGACTGCAGTGATAACAGCAGCAGCCTGGATCCAGCAGGCTCTCTGGGAAATCATTAGAGGGAATTATAAGCATGCCTGGCTTTGAGAGTACACAGAGCCAGGAGATGGGCAGAACCCTGATGTGGCCATCCACAAACAAACGCCATTTGGACAGGGAGCTTCCGAGCCCCATGCTGGCAAAGACCTGGATTTTAGAACCCTCCAGTGCCCAAATCCCATGCCTTTACCTGAGGTCCTAAAGATAGTGAGGCCCAGATAGGGAGTGTGGCTTGTCCCGGGTCCCTCAGCAAAGTGTCCGCAGCCCCAAGTTCTTGCCACCTTGAGCCATGTCCACTGACGGGTCACCTTCGGCCGTGGACGAGTTACCAAGTTGGAAGGGATTTCAAAGTTCTCCCAAGCATAGGAGGTTGCCATGTAGATGTTATTAGTACAGGCAACATTTTACTACTTTTAAAATATGAAGGGGGGCGGGTGCAGTAGCTCCTGCCTGTAGTCTCAGCACTTTGGGAGGCCACGGCTTGAGGATCTCTTGAGCCCAGGAGTTCAAGGCCACGCTGGACAACATAGTGAGACTCCATCTCTATAAAAAATTTTTTTAATTAAAAAATAATAATAAAGTGGTGGAGTGGTGGCATGTGCTAGCTATGGTGGGAGGATTCCTTGACCTCCAGAGGCTGAGGCTGTAGTGAGCTATAATCAAGCCACTGCACTGTAGCAAGCAAGCAAGCAAGCAAGAAAGAGGGAAAGAGGGAAAAGGAAGAAAGAGAAAGAAAAAGAAAGGAAGAAAGATAGAGAAAAGAAAATAAATGAGGCCGGGCGCGGTGGCTCACGCTTGTAATTCCAGCACTTTGGGAGGCCGAGGCGGGCGGATCACGAGGTCAGGAGATTGAGACCATGGTGAAACCCCGTCTCTACTAAAAATACAAAAAAAAAATTAGCCGGGCGTGGTGGCGGGCGCCTGTAGTCCCAGCTACTTGGAGAGGCTGAGGCAGGAGAATGGCGTGAACCCGGGAGGCGGAGCTTGCAGTGAGCCGAGATCGCGCCACTGCACTCCAGCCTGGGCGACAGAGCAAGACTCCGTCTCAAAAAAAAAAAAAAAAGAAAAGAAAAGAGTGAAAAGGAAAGAAGGAAGGGAGGGAGGGAGGGAGAAGAGAAGAACAAGAAATTGGATTACACCCAACCTCTGCCATTCCTCCATTCTCAGGATGCAACCAAGGTTTGCAAAAGTACCAATTATTATACTGACATTAAGACAGAATATCACAGACCATTGCTAGGGAGACATAACACCTAGGGAAAATCTCTCAAAGATAATGTTCAAGAAACATCCCTGTATGAATGCTTTTCTTCCTTCCTTTCTGTCTCTCCCTGCCTCCCAACCTTTTCTCCTTCCTTCCTTCCTTCTTTCCTTTCTTCCTTCCTCTCTTCCTCCCTTCCTTCCTTCCTTCTTTCCTTTCTTCCTTCCTCTCTTCCTCCCTTCCTCCCTTCCTTCCTGTAAAAAGCAGTAGTAAGCCTGAATTTCCTTCTGTCCTTTACTGAATACTACCACATCTTCATTTGTTTTTCTTTCCCCAACTGCTGAGCAGCAACAGGAGCCAGCTTTGTGTTTTTATCCATCCTAAACACTTACCACGGCTGTGAGCTTGCAATTATTTATGGGGAGAGCTATAAGACTGTAACTCTTTTCTTTGATCCCCAAAAAACCACAGAGATTGAATTTCCAACCCAAGGCTTCCAACCAGGGGATAAAAGTAAACTGGGCCACATGATCATCAAAAAGCATTTGAAGAAATCCAATAACGTTTTCATGATTAAAAAAAATAACTCAGACTAGAAATAGAAGGGAACTTCCTCAACCTTAGGGCTTCTATGAAAATCCCACAACTAATGACACACTCAATGGTAAAAGACTGGATGTTTTCCCCTAGGAACAGGAAGAAGCCAAAGTGCCCACTCTGGCCACCTCTGTCCAACATTGTCCTGGAGGTTCTGGCCATTGCCATTAGGCAAGAAAAATAAAAGCATCCAGATTGAAAAGGATAAAGTGAAGCTATCTCTATTCACAGGTGATATGATCCTACATGTAAAAACCCTAAAGAATGTCCAAAATACCTATTAGAGCTAATAAACCAGTTCAGCAAAGTTGTGGGATTTAAGATTAACATACGAAAATTAGTTGCTTTTTTTTTTTTTTTTTTGAGACAGGGTCTCTGTCACCCAGGCTGAAGTACAGTGGCTTGATCACAGCTCACTGCAGCCTTGACCTCCTGAGCTCAGGCGATCCTCCCACCTCAGCCTCCTCAGTAGCTGGGACTATGGGCATATACCACTGTGCCCAGCTAATTTTTTTTGTAATTTTTTGTAGAGATAGGGTTTTGTTATGTTGCTGAGACTGGTCTCAAACTCCTGGGCTCAAGCCATCCACCTGCCTGGGCCTCCCAAAGTGCTGGGATTACAGGTGTGAGGCACCATGCCCAGCCAGTTGCATTTCTATATACTAGCAGTGAGCAACCCAAAAATGAAATTAAGAAAATGGCTTCATTTACAATAGCCTCAAAAGGTTAGAAGCTGGGTATGGTGGCACACACCTGTAGTCCCAGCTACTCAAAAGACTGAGGCAGAAGGATCCCCTTGAGCATGAGAGTTTGAATCCAGCCTGGGCAACAGAGCAAGACCCCATCTCTTAAAAAAAAAAAAAGAAAGAGAGAGAGAGAGAATGTAATACTTAGGAAAACACTTAGCTACGGAAGTTCGAGACCTATACACCGAAAACTACAAAACATTGCTGAAAGAAATTAAAGAAAACCTAAATAAATGGAAAGACATTCATGGACCAGAAGTTTAATATTGTTAAAGTGGTATATCAGTCAGAAATCTTTCAAAGAAAGAGAGAGGAGATACATACATATATAGATGGTACCAGACTTAATGATGGTTCAATTATGGTTTTTTGACTTTATGATGGTGATACACATTCAGAAGAAACCGTACTTCAAGTACCCTTACAACCATTCTGTTTTTAACTTTTAGTATAGTATTCAGTAAATTACATGAGATATTCAATACTTTGTGATAAAGTATTGAATTAAGTAAAGGATACCACCTCCTTTACTTAAAGTCAACTAAAATAAACCACATCTGCAAAATACTTTTACAGCAACATCTAGATTGGTGTTTCATTGAATAACTGGGTACTATAGGCTAGCCACGTTGATGTGTAAAAGTAATGATCACAAATGGCAATACTTCCCAAACGGATGTACAGGTCCAATGTAATCTCTGTTGTTGTTGTTGTTGTTGTGTTTTGGAGATGGAGTCTCGTTCTGCTGCCCAGGCTGGAGTGCAGTGGTATGATCTTGGTTCACCGCAACCTCTGCCTCCTGGGTTCAAGCGATTCTCCTGCCTCAGCCTCTCGAGTAGCTGGGACTACAGGCGTGCACCACCAAGCCTGGCTAATTTTTGTATTTTTAGTAGAGACAGAGTTTCATCGTGTTGGCCAGCGTGGTCTCGAACTCCTGGACTCAAGTGATCCACCTGCCTCGGCCTCCCAAATTGCTGGGATTTCAAGTGTGAGCCACTGTGCCCAGCCCAGGTCCAATGTAATCTCTGTCAAAATTCCAGCTGCCTTTTTTGGCAAAAATAGACAAGCTGATCCTAAAATTAATATGGAATTGCAAGGGATTTCAAATAGCCAAAACGATCTTGAAAAATAACAAAGTTGGAGGATCCACTGTTTCTGTTTTTTACACTTTGTTTTTGAGACAGTCTTATTCTGTTGCCCATTCTGGGGTGTAGTAGTGCCATCATAGCTCACTGCAGCCTCGAACTCCTGGGCTCAAGGGATCCCTTCCACCTCAGCCTCCAGAGTGGCTGGGACTACAGGTGCGCACCACCATGCCTGGCTAATTTTTAAATTTTTTGTATAGATGTGGTCTCACCATGTTGCCCAGGCTGGTATTGAACTCCTGGGCTCAAGTAGTCCTCCCACCTCCACCTCCCAAAGTGCTGGGATTACAGGGATGAGCCACTGCACCTGGCCCACACGTTCTGATTTTAAAACTTACTACAAAGGTACAGTAATCAAAGTATGTGGTTTTGGCATAAGAATAGACATATAAATCAATGAAACAAAATTGGGAGTCTACATATAAACCATACATCTATGATCAATGAATGCCAAGACCATTCAATGGAGAAAGAGTCTTTTTTTTTTTTTTGAGACAGAGTCTCACTCCATCACCCAGGTTGGAGTGCAGTGGCGTGACCTTGGCTCACTGCAACATTCCCTTCCCAAGTTCAAGCAATTCTCTTGCCTCAGCCTCCCAGGTAGCTGGAATTACAGGCATGCACCACCACAGGCTGGTCTCAAACTCCTGACCTCAAGCGATCCGCCCACCTTGGCCTCCCAAAGTGCTAAGATTACAGGCATGAGTCACTATGCCCAGCTGAGAGTCTTTTTGACAAGTGGTGCTGGGACAACTGGATATCCACGTGTAAAAGAATGAAGTTGGATCTCTACCTCACATCATATACAAAGGTTGACTCACACAACTCTTAGAAGGAAACAACAGCATAAATCTTCACGACCTTGGATCTGACAATTGTTTTATAAATATGAAAACAAATGCAAAAGCAATAAAATACAAAATAAATAAATTGGACTTAATCAGAATGGAAAACTTTTGTGCGCCCAAGGACACCATCAGGAGAGTAACCCACAGAAGAGGAGAAAATGTTTGCAAATCATATATCTGATAAAGGTCTAGTATCCAGATTATATAAAGAACTTTTACAACTCAGCAATAAAAAGCAACAAACAACCTAGTCTGAAAATGGGGACCGGGGCCGGGTGCGGTGGCTCACGCCTATACTCCCAGCACTTTGGGAGGCTGAGGCGGGCAGCTCACCGGAGGTCAGGAGTTTGGGAGCAGCCTGACCAACATGGTGAAACCCCGTCTCTACTAAAAATACAAAAATTAGCCAGGCGTGGTGGCACGCACCTATGGTCCCAGCTACTTGGGAGGTGAGGTGCGAGGATCACCTGAGCCTGGGAGGTCAACACTGCAGTGAGCAGAGCTCATGTCACTACACTCCAGCCTGTATGACAGAAAGACCCTGTCTCAAAAGAAAAAAAGAAAAAAAAAAAGGGCAAAGGACTTGAATAGACCTTTCCCCAAAGAAAACACACAAATGGCCAAGAAGCACATGAAAAGATGTTCAGCATCACTAGTCAGCAAGGAAACACAAATCAAAACCACAATGAGATACCTCTTTATACTCGCTAGAATAGATACCAAAAAAAAAAAAAGTTTTGGCCAGGCACGGTGGCTCATGCCTGTAATCCCAACACTTTGGGAGGCCGAGGTTGGCAGATCACTTGAGGTCAGGAGTTTGAGACCATCCTGGCCTATGTGGCGAAACCCCATCTCTACTAAAAATACAAAAATTGGCCGGGCACAGTGGCTCACGCCTGTAATCTCAGTACTTTGGGAGGCCGAGATGGGTTGATCACGAGGTCAGAGATCGAGACCATCCTGGCTAACACAGTGAAACTCTGTCTGTACTAAAAATACAAAAAATTAGCCAGGCATGGTGGCTCGCGCCTGTAATCCCACCTACTTGGGAGGCTGATGCAAGAGAATCATTTGAACCCGGGAGGGGGAGGCTGCAGTGAGCCGAGATCATGCCACTGCCCTCCAGCTTGGTCAACAGAGCGAGACTCCACCTCAAAAAAATAAAATAAAATAAAAATAAAAATAAAATAAAGCTATAAATAGTTGTCTCTGAGTGATATAATTAGGGAATTTTTCATCCTTTTGCTACTGTCCATTTTCCAACGTTTCAAGAACAAATGCAAGTTGCTTATTGAAAAAAACTAATCTCCAAAACAGGAACCCAGTTGCCAGTAAACAGCCCCCACTGACTGGTCTGCGTTACCCATTAACGACCAATTCCGGTCACTCATGTTTCCATAACAGCTTTCCATTTCCAAAACATGTTTCCCACATACATCACATGCTTTGCCCTCAAAAAAGGTCCATGCAGCTGGGATTCTTCAGCTGAGTTATGCAGATGGGGAAACTGAGGCCAGGAGGACAGGAGGCTTGCCTGAGGTTACACCCCCAACCCCAATCCTGACTCAGTGGCCTGGCCCTGACCCTGGCCATACCCTTTGTTTCTGCTGCTGCCAAGATGGAGCTGAAACGGGGTGAGCTCATGGGCAGAGGGAGGCTTTAGGGAGTGTTACTGGATCTAGCACATAACTATGCAGGATGCCGGCCGGGCACGGTGACTCACGCCTGTAACCCCAGCACTTTGGGAGGCTGAGGCGGGTGGATCACAAGATCAGGAGATCGAGACCATCCTGGCTAACACAGTGAATCCCTGTCTTTACTAAAAATACAAAAAATTAGCCGGGCGTGGTGGCGGGCGCCTACAGTCCCAGCTACTTGGGAGGCTGAGGCAGGAGAATGGCAGGAACCTGGGAGGCGGAGCTTGCAGTGAGCCGAGATTGCGCCACTGCACTCCAGCCTGGGCGACAGAGTGAGACTCCGTCTCAAAAAACAAAACAAAACAAAACAAAACAACAGGTAAAACTATGCAGAATGCCCAGTTAATCTGAATTGCAGAGAAGTAGCAAATGCCTGTTTGTCATTTATATAAGTTTGTGCCAAATGCTGCAGATTTGTAATATGTCCCTATACTGCATAAGACATACTTATAC
This sequence comes from Symphalangus syndactylus, assembly GCF_028878055.3. Lineage (NCBI taxonomy): Eukaryota > Metazoa > Chordata > Mammalia > Primates > Hylobatidae > Symphalangus > Symphalangus syndactylus. The sequence continues at coordinate 107,355,423 of NC_072436.2, read as the reverse complement.
TAAACAATCATTTGCTATTTCTTTGGAATTCAAATGTAACTAGGCATCCTGGGTTCCATCTAGCAGTGCTCCCCGTGAAATCTGCCTCTGGCCAGGACAGGATAGCCGAGTCAGCAGGCGGCCTGGCTCCAAGTCCACGGGCAGTTGCTGGTCACCGTCTGTGGGTGATGGCACCTGCAGCCAGTGGCACAGGTAGAGGCCCAGGTCAGCTTCCCAAGCCCTGTAATTAATGGGTCAACCCTTCCCCTCGGGGCCTGGGACCATCCCAGAACTGGCTAGGCCTCAGTCTTCACCAGGGCCAGGAGAAGCAGCCCAGCCAGATGGCAGGTGGGGCCTTTCCCGCCTGCCCAGAGTGAGGCCCGGGTTACCTGCTTCAGGGCAGGGCCCTGTAAACCGCAGGAAGAGCGTGTTCTCAGGATGGGAGGCCTGACCCACTTAATAAGGACACACAGGTGTCCTCTTGGCCACAGGGATTATGCTGCGTGACTGTGTTTCTATTTAACAAAACATACCAAGGTCACAGCAACTGGCATCTGATGCAGAATGAAACCCCAATAGAGCAGGAGGAGGAGAAGGAAGAGAGAAGTAAGGGGAGGAGGGGGAGGGGGGAAGGGGAGGAGGAAAGGAGGAGAAGGGCGAGGAATTGGAGGACAGAGACGGGAGGAGGCAGAGGGGAGGAGGAGGGAGAGAGAAGGAAGGGGAGGAGGGAGGAAAGGAGGAAGGGGAGAGGAGGAGAGAGAGGAGGGGAAAAGGAGGAGGGGGAGAGGGAGGATGGGGAGGGAGAAAGGGAGGAGGGGAGGGGGAAGGAGCAGGGGGAGAGGGAGGAGGGGGGAGCGTGAGGGTGAAGGAGGAGAGGAGGAGGAAGAGAAGAAGGGGGAGGAGGACAGGGGAGAGGGGGAAGGGAAAGGAGGAAAGAGGAGGGGGAGGAGGAGGAGGAGGAGGTGGTGGGGAGGAAGCAGACAGTGGTGGGCACACAAGCTGAGTAGCCACTGGGTGCTGGGCCCTGGAATGTAAAAGCACTTTTACATCCACCGTCTCATTTTCTCCTTACAACAATCCAGCTGTTTTACAGATTAGGCAACTGAAGCCCAGACAGGTAAAGTAACATGCCTTGAATCACACAGCGAGAAGGTGACTAGAGGTGAAATTTGTACCAGGTCTGGCTGATTCGTGAAGTCGTCAGGCAGCTTTCTCACCCTCTCAGGTGATGTGTCCTGGGAACCAGGCACCATTTCAGGAGCTAGAACTGGAGTAACAAGATAGGGGTCCCAACTCCCCTGGAGTTTATATTCCGGTTAGGAGCCGGAGAGGAAAAATCCACAATAAACAAGTACCCTATGACTTTGGGGTCATCTACTGGCACTTTCTCTTCCTTGTAGCCTCCAGGAAACACATGTCTTCATAACACAGAAGAATTTCGTTCTTTGAGCTCCATTCCACAACCCAGTGGGGCTGTGGGGAGAGGCTGGGCAGTGGAGTGCGGGTGGATCATGAGTCATAGAATTATAGCCACCTAACAAACAGTCACCGTCACATGGGCCACCAGACTCCTCTCTCCCAGCAACTCAATAAGGGAAATATTATCATCTCCGCTTTACAGACTTAGCAATAGAGGCCCAGAGAGGTCAGGCAGGTTGTCAAAGGTCACACAGCCAGCACATGGCAGCAGTAGGATTTGAACCCAAGCTGTCTGGCTCTAGGTCCATGCACAGCCCCCATGCTGTGGAGAGCTTCTTAGAGCTTAGAGCTTTCTAGATGGCCCAGATCTGTGACTTTCCGGCCACAGAAGCTAAGAACCTTTCCTTCCAAACAGTGTCCTACAGAGCCCAACTCACAAAACAGAAACAAGCAGTTCTGTGTGAGGTGAGGGAAGTCCCTGCCCTCCGCAGTCTGAAGGAGAGCCCTCTGCCCGTTTTCCCCGCTCCAGCCCCGTCATTTTATAGCTGGAGGCCCAGAAAGGGGCTGGGGAGCTAAAGGCCCCACAGCCAGGCTGGAAATGGGACAAAACCCAGCATGCTTTTTTGCTTTCTTTTTTGTATGTAGAGACAGGGTCTCGCATAGTCACCCAGGCTGGAGTGCAGTGGTGCTATCATAGCTCACTGCAGCCTCTACCTCCTCAGCACAGCAATTCTCCCGCCTCAGCCACCCGAGTAGCTGGGACTACAGGCATGAGCCACCACGCCCGGCTAATCTTTTACTTTTTGTAGAGATGGGTTTCCCAGGCTAATCTTAAACTTAATCCTAGGCTGAAGTGATCCTCCTGCCTCAGCCTCCCAAGGTGTTGGAATTACAGGCATGAGCCTCTGTGCCCGGCCAAAACCCCAGCACTCTTGGGTCTCCATGCAAGTTTCTCTCCTCTCTTGGGGCACCCACTGAGGCCCTGCTGTCTCCCCAGGGGCTGAGCCTTTTTTTTTTTTTTTTTTTGCCCCAAACAACAACAAGCCAAGATGTCACTCTCCTACTCAGCTTGCAAAAGGACTTCCTTCTCTGGGGTTTTCTCCCAGATGCACCATGGCTGGGCTGTTGCTGTGTTTCCTGAAATTTGAACCTCCATATCAGTGTCTGTCCATCATCTGAGGCCCTGGCTGCAGTGGCTCAAGGCGGGTTTCTCTTCCTGAGGCCAGAAGGGGAAGTGCAGGTAGGGAGCCGTGCCTGTGGGTACCAGGAAGCCACAGGTTGCTCAACCTCCCGAAGGGGTAACCAGGGCTTACGGTGCAGCCAGGCCCCCTTTGATTTTTAGGAAATGGTGAGAGAAGCGGTGATGATGATGACATGGCTTTGAAAGTTCCTTCTGGTCTCTTTTGCAGTGGCCACAGGACCTGAGCCAGTCCCTCCCTTCCAGAACCTCTGTTTTCGTTCTCTCAGCTGCCCTGCCCCTCCCCATGGTCACGACAATGAGATAAAGCAGCAGGCACCGTGCCTCATTCTGCTATTTATGTCTTTATTTATTTTTTTAAGACAGAGTCTCCCTCTGTCACCCAGGCTGGAGTGCAGTGGTGCGATCTCGGCTCACTGCAACCTCCACCTCCCAGGTTCAAGCGATTCTCCTGCCTCAGCCTCTCAAGTAGCTGGGATTACAGGCGCCCACCACCACACCTGGCTAATGTTTGCATTTTTAGTAGAGACGGGTTTTCACCATGTTGGCCAGGCTGGTTTCAAACTCCTGACCTCAGGTGATCTGCCCACCTCGGCCTCCCAAAGTGTTAGGATTACAGGTGTGAGCCACCGCACCCAGCCTTTTTTGGGGGGGTGGGAGGACGGAGTCTCGCTCTGTCACCCAGGCTAGAGTGCAGTGGTGCAATCTCGGCTCACTGCAGCCTCTGCCTCCTGGGTTCCAGTGATTCTCCTGCCTCAGCCTCTGGGCAGCTGGGATTACAGGCACGCATCACCATGCCCGGCTAATTTTTGTATTTTTAGTAGAGATGGGTTTTCACTATGTTGGCCAAGCTGGTCTCGAACTCCTGACCTCAGATGATCCACCCACCTCAGCCTCTCAAAGTGCTAGGATTACAGGTGTGAGTCATTCAGCTATTATGATGATGGCGTTGCTATTGACTTTAAGCTCCCCTTCCACCTAAAACAAAACCCTGCAAGGCCCATGAGGGAGCCCTGGGCTGCAACTCACGTGTTTCCAGAATCACAGTTTTGATCTGTTTGCTGTAGCCACAGCTTCGTGATAAGAAAATGGTCCCAGCCAAGCAAATGGACTCATGACACAAACCACCCCCTACCTGAGCTCTGGACTCAGTCTCCCCAAAGCCCAGAGAGGCAGCAGAGCCCTTCCTGAGAACTCCAGAGCCCTGTGTTACCCTAAGCCTCATTTCTCCTCTGCCCCTCACCTCCAAAACATCCTCCACTCTGCTCACTCCACTCCAGCCACACGGGCCTCCTCCCAGCTGTTTCAGCACTGTCCCGCCTCAGGACCTTTGCACGGCTGCTCCTCCTGCCTGGACTGCCAGGTATCTATGTGGCCTGCTCCTTCCTTCAAACCTGTGCTCAAACACTACTGACCACTCTATCTGAGGTTTTCCTCCCCTTCCCGACCCTCATGAAACACCCCCATCCTGTCATCTTTTTCTGTTGCACTACCATCTCCTTTTTAATTTTTTACATTTACAGACAAGTCTCACTCTGTCTCCCAGGCTGGAGTGCAGTGGCATGATCATATAGTTCATGGCAGCCTCAAACTCCTAAGCTCAAGCGATCCTCCCACCTCAGCCTCCCGAGTAGCTGGGACTACAGATGCCAGCCACCATGCCCAGCTCGTTTTTGTATTTTTTATTTTCGTAGAGATGGGGTCTCTCTGTGTTGCCCAGGCTGGTCTGGAACTCCTGGCCTCAAGCACTGGGATTACATGGGCCAGCCACTGCATTCGGCCACATTTACCACCTCCTAAATAACTATGTCATGGTTGTTATCCCACATCTGTCTCCCCAGCTAGAAGGTCCCTGCTGGGAGGCTAAAGCTGGTGTGTTAGTCACTGCTGTGTCCCAGATGCCTGGCATAGGCCTGTGAGAGTGGCAGGAGGCAGCCAAATGCCGAGGCAGATGGGGTGGGTCCCCGGTGAAACCCCACCTCCAAGTGGGAGACAGTTTAGAACCCAAAAGCCAAGCTAGAAGTTAAATTCTTGGACTGGATTGGGAGCTTGTCTTCCTGTTTGGCATGCTTTCCTCTCATTGACCCCCACCCTTCACCTATGTGACATATACCTACCGTTTCCTAATTGGTTTTCTACACCGTCGTGCCCACCTTTGAGTGGGCTTCTTCACTTTAAACTTTTTGGCATACTCACAAACCAGTCAGCCCACACTCCCCATTCTGAGTCCATAAGAGACCCCAGACACAGCCACAGGGGAGAACTTTCCCGCCTTCAGGTGAGGGGACCAATGCTGTGTCCCCTCTCCGCTGAAAGCCGTTTCTATCACTCAATAAAATTATTCTCCACCCTCCTCCTCCAATGTCCTGCATATTCTCATTCTTCTTGGGCATGGTACAAGAGCTCGGGAACTGCCGAACATGGATACAAGCTATAATACAGGCAAGCTGGGGCATGCCAGTGTGGTTGAGTGACGCCTGGGCAGGGTGTCGCCTACTGGGGGTCCCTGGTTTGTAAAGTGACCGAGAAGAAAAATCCTGCATCACTGGCACATGAATAAGTGAATAAAGAGAAGGCAATATGGACAGGAATGGAATGCGGAGAATCCTGATTCCCATCCCCCCACGCTCACTCCCCCTTTTGCATCTGCCTCCAAACACAGGTAGCCCTCCAGACCCCATCCTGGGATTGTCACTCGGAGGCCTCAGTGTCTGGAGGGTTTCCACAAATCAGACAAATAAAACTGCCTCCCCTTCCCACCTCCCTACCCTACTGTGACAGAGGTCATTTCCCCACCCAACCCCACCTCACTGGCCTCCCTCCTCCACCCTGAACACCTTCTTGGGGCCACCACAATTAGACCCTGAAATGTAGAGGAATGATTTGGGAAATCCCTGAGGGAAGGGGCCTCTCCAATTTTCTTCTCTTTCTTGGCCACACAAAGCCAGGGTAAGGTTAGCTACTTGACCCAACCTCTTTCTGAACCAAGAATATCCTCTTTCTAAAACTATAGTATTTTCTTAAAAATCGTGACTGGTGCCTACATGGAAACACAGTAGGAGCCGCTTTCATTTATTTATTAAGTTTTTTGAGACAGGGTCTCGCTCTGTCGCTCAGGCTGGAGTGCAGTGGTGTGATCGCGGCTCACTGCAGCCTCCACTTCCTGGGCTCAATCAATCCTCCCCTGCCTCAGCCTCCCCAGCAGCTGCGACTACAGGCACCCGGCTAATTTTTGTATTTTTTGTAGAGACGGGGTTTTACCATGTTGCCCAGACTGGTCTCAAATTCCTGGGCTCAAGTAATCTGCCTGCCTAGGCATCCCACGTTGTTGGGACTGCAGACATGAGCCACCCTGCCTGGCCGGTGCTTGCTTTGTAGTCCAGAAATTCCACCCTGGGAACCTGCCACATGGATGCTCTTCTTCCTGTGCCTGGATGGGATGCCCCACACGACCTCAATAGTGACAGCCCCAGCGTGGAAACAATGCAAATGACTCAAGAAGGAGTTGAACAAATACCTCAAGAAAAACCACTCAATAAGATAACTCTGCCCAATGGGGCCGGGTGCAGTGGCTCAAGCCTGTTGCCTCAACTTCCGGGGAGGCCGAGGCGGACGGATTGCCTGAGCTCAGGAGTTTGAGACCAGCTAACATAGTGAAACCCTGTCTCTACTAAAAATACAAAAAATTAGCTGGGTGTGGTGACGCATGCCTGTAGTCCCAACTACTCGGGAGGCTGAGTCAAGAATTGCTTGAGCCCAGGAGGCGGAAGTTACAGTGAGCTGAGATCACACCACTGCACTCCAGCCTGGGTGATAGAATGAGACCCTGTGTCAAAAATAAATAAATACATAAATAAATAAATAAGATCTTCTGCCACTGTTAAGGAGGAAGGAAGAGCCCTACGCAGGCTGTTATGGGAACGTTATGGAAAGCAGGCTGCTAAATTCTTCAATGTGAGACCCAAGCTGTAGGACAGGGAGTCGTGAACAGCTGGCCTCGTGTGTTGTCTACAGCAGTTGTCTGTCTGCAGGTCACATCTGCAGTGGGGCATGAAATCATTTGATTGGGTTATGACGAGCCACCTTTCTTTGTAAACAAAATGTAATTGAATGGAACAGAATAGACTACACAACTCCAGATGGGCACTCCATGCCACAAGTATGGTTGAGTTACACTTGTGTTTTATTTCTATACGAGTGCCCGTGCATACCAGGTTGTAAGGTCTATTGTTCACTGTGGCTTGTTGCAAAAAAAGAAGAAAAAAAATTGGAAAGCCTTGAAATGGAAACTATCTAAAAGAAAGGACACAGGTGGGATTCAGTGACTGACTCACACCTATAATCTCAGAGCTTTGAGAAGCCGAGGTGGGAGGACTGCTAGAGCCCAGGAGTCCCAGACCAGCCTGGGCAACCCAGAGAGACTCCATCTCTACCAAAAAAATAACAAAAAATTAGCAGAGTGTGGTTGCCCATGCCTGTAGTCCCAGCTACTCGGGAGGCTGAGGTGAGAGGGTCCCTGGAACCCAGGAGTCCGAGGCTGCAGCGAGCTATGATCACACCACTGCACTCCAACCTGGGCGATCTAGAAAATAAAATAGAACACATTTAAAAACAAAAGGAAGAACATAAACAGTAAAGGGTGCCTCCCTCTGAAGAGGAGGAGGGGGTTGCAGGCAGGAGCTTTATTTTATACAATTCTGTACTATTTGTGTGTTTCTTTTTAAACAATCAGCATGTATTGCTTTTGCAATAAAATAAAGACCTTTAACAATCTTTTAGAAAAAATAAACTTCCCTGCCTCCAACCCCAGGACGGGGGCGGTGCTGTTTGAGCTGTCAGCAGGCTTTTGAGGTGAAAAAGACCAAATCCCTGCCCCAGGGGCTCTGCCTCCCAAGGGGTTTCAAGGGCCTCCCTGGTTGTTTTCCACGCGCCCTTCTCTTCCCCTCCAGAAATCCAGGGGAACATCCAAAAAGGAAACACGCCTTGAGATGTCAGTCTTCATTTTCCAAAATGGAACAGGCGCTCCAGTTTTAGCCTGGGAATGGCTGGAAACGCCCTGGGGGACACAGCTGCCTGGCAGGGTTTCCTAGCAGACACAGCAATGCGGCAGTATCAGAAATGGTTCGGAAAATCCGCAGCCCCCATCCCAACCCGGCCATCTCAGCAGGCATACAATTGTGTTTCCAGCTTAGCTGACAAAGAGCTCTCAGAACTCCTTCTTATAAATGCAGATTTAGGAATCCACTAGAGTCCGGGCGCGGGGGCTCACGCCTGTAACCCCAGCACTTTGGGAGGCTGAGGTGGGCGGATCACAAGGTCAGGAGATCGAGACCATCCTGGCTAACATGGTGAAACCCCATCTCTACCAAAAATACAAAACAACAACAACAACAACAACAACAACAACAACAAAAAACATTAGCCGGGCGTGGTGGCAGGCACCTGTAGTCCCAGCTACTCGGGAGGCTGAGGCAGGAGAATGGCGTGAACCTCGGAGGCGGAGCTTTCAGTGAGCCAAGATCACGCCACTGCACTCTAGCCTGGGCAACAGAGCGAGACTCCACTAGAGGCTGGGCGTGGTGACTCATGCCTGTAACTCCAGCACTTTGGGAGGCTGAGGCAGGAGGATTGCTTGAGCCCAGGAGTTTGAGACCAGCTTGGGCAACATAGTGAGACAGTGGAGGGGTAGGTGGTGATGTGAAATTTCAGTTGTGTGTGTTTATTGTTCTAAATCAGCCAAACCCATCCATGCCTGCTCAAAAATGTGGAATATGCTTGGTGGATTTTAACTTGGAACTACATTCACTGAAGGGAAAGAAATTCCTGAGAGCTGACCTCTCATGAGCCCATGTGAACCAAGTATTTCATATATCATTAGTTCATTTAATCCTCATTACGGCCCAACTAATTGCATAGCTTTGTATCATAAATATACTGTTTAGATAGCAAAGGGAATTTATTTGCTCATATAGTTGGAAAGTCCACGATAAGGACTTCAGGCATGGCTGGATCCAGGCGCACAAATGCCATCATCAAGAATCTCTTGCTCGGTCAGGTGTGATGGCTCACGCTTGTAATCCCAGCACTTTGGGAGGCCAAGGCAGGAGGATTGCTTGAGCCCAGGAGTTCGAGACCAGCCTGGGCAACACAGCAAGACTCTGTATTTCTTTAAAAAAAAAAAAAAAAGAACCTACTAAGTGGTGGCCACAGTTGTGTCACCTGGATGGTTCCCTATTATAAAATGTCACTGCAATAGATATTGCTGGGCATATGGCTTTTCTTTTCTTTGCTTTTCTTTTTTTTAGGGTTATTTCCTTTGGGCAAATTCCCAGAAGTGTGATTACCCACGAGAAAAGTATAGACATTTCCAGGCCCCTGAAACACTGCATCAAACTGCTTCCTGAAAAGGCTGAGACCCACCCACGCCTGTTCAAGGAACCGCCTGTTCAGCGTGATGAAGCCACTGCCACCTCGGTCATCTTTGGATGTGAAACATCTGTTCTCCTGTGTCGGGAAGTTGGAGCAATGCAGGAAAGAGTGGAACTTCCTTTCCTACAACAGGAATCAGCCAGGACCACCGTTGGACGCGAGGCACTTGAATGGGTCCCTCACCCATGTGCAGGCCCTCAGGGCTCCCAGGAACAGGAATGTGTCCTTTCCTCTCTCTCTCTCTCTCTCTCTCCACTGTGCAAACAGGGAGCCCAAGCTCCCAGCATCCCACCAGCCAGCTCTCAGTATCCCCCCAGCCAGCTCTGGATGGAGGATGGGCTGAATTTTGCACTGTGGACTTCACCAGTAGCGCTGTGACAGGTGGCTGTGTCCCCGTGGGGAATGTGGCCCCTAGTATTCAATGGGGGGACGCCACGCAGGTCTGGCTATGTCTTCAGAAACCCCCACGAGGCCCAGGATTCCTCCCAGGCGGGATCCTGTGCACCTCCTGGAGGACTGGGAAGAGGGAAAGGAGCGCAGCTAGCACTGCCCTGGGCTCCCTTCACGGTGTGGGGGACCCCTTCCTAGCCCTGTGTCTCTCTTTACAACCCAGAGCCGCACAGGAGGGAGACACCTAGGCAGGAGCTGCAAGGAAGGAAGGAAAGAAAAGGAGAAAGAAAGGAGGGAAACAGAGAAAGGGAAAGAAAAAGAATTGAGATGGGACAAGGAGTGAGAAGAGGGGAGGAAGTGAGAAAAAGAAAGCAGCAGCCAGCCGGGCGTGGAGGCCAGGGCAGGAGGATCGCTGGAGGCCAGGAGTTCGAGGCTGCAGTGAGCTATGATTGCACCACTGCACTCCAGCCTGGGTGACAGTGAGACCCTGTCTCTAAGAGAAAGAGAAGCAAGAGAGTTACCGTGAGAGCCCCGAGAGCTTCCCATGCTACACATGTCACTCTCACAACCGCACCCCGAGGTAGGTTCCACTGTTCCCACTGGAAACTCATCAATAGCTGCCTCTTTAGGATCAAGACCATCCTCTCCCATGGCCTGCACACAGCCTGGTCTCCTGGGAGCCTGGGCTCCCCAGTCCCCATTCTTCCTTCAAAGTGTTGCACACACAGGATATGTGATTAGTGATTTAGTTGAGGGATCCTTTTTCGTTAAACTTATTGTGGGCTATTGCTATCATACACAGAGCAGGCATGATAGTCTGATGGTGCTGATCTCTACACCCTGCTCACCATCTGGTCTATCCGATGCTATCTGTCCCACATGGTTCCCTCTGCCCCTGGATTTTTTTTTAATTTTAATTTTTTAATTTTTTGAGATAAGGTCTGGTTGTATCACCCAGGCTGGAGTGCAGTGGCATGAACTTGGCTCACTTCAACCTCCACCTCCCAGATTCAAGCCATCTGCCCACCTCAGCCTCCCGAGTAGCTGGGACTACAGGCACGCACCACCATACCCAGCTAATTTTTGTATTTTTTGTAGAGACGAGGTTTTGCCATGTTGCCCAGGCTGGTCTCGAACTCCTGATCGCAAGTGATCCACCTGCCTCGGCCTCCCAAAGTGCTGGGATTATAGGTGTGAGCCACTTCGCCTGGCCAGAAAAGTTCCTGAAGGAAATTAAAAGTACACACGTGAATGATAAGAAAGTGAAACAGGCTTACTGCTGATATTAATTTTATATGCACTGGAAAACCAAAAAATTTCTGTGACTTGCTTTCTTGCAATTTTTGCTTTATTGTGGTGGTCTGGAACCAAAACCATAGTATCTCTGAGGCATGCCTGCAGCCACAAAACTACAACATGCCCAGGCTGGAGTGCACTGGCACGATCTCAGTTCACTGCAACGTCTGCCTCCTGGGTTCAATCGAATCTCCTGCCTCAGCCTCCCAAGTAGCTGGGACTACAGGCACCCGCCACCATGCCCAGCTAATTTTTTTGTGTATTTTTAGTAGAGATGGGGTTTTGCCATGTTGACCAGACTGGTTTCGAACTCCTGACCTCAGGTGATCCACCTGCCTCAGCCTCCCAGAGTGCTGGGATTACAAACGCCAGCCACTGTGCCCAGCCTACTTCACTGTATTCTTCCAACAACCTGACGAGCCAAGCACTATTCCTGTCTCATATTACGGATGAGGAAACTGAGTTCAGAGAGGTTTCAGGAATGGCCCAAGGTCACACCACCATTTGGGAATAAATCCACATCCTCACCCCAGCCAGTTTGGCTCCAGAGCCTCGGCTTCCATTGGTGTTCTGAACTGCCTGCAGTGTGGACCATGTTTTCTGTTCCGAAGTTGGGAAAGTAAACCCCCACACTCAGGGCAGGTGCCCAATGTATAGCCGCCTTGCCAAGCTGGCCTCAGCCTTGCATCAGAGGCCTGCATCAGAGGATGCAATGTGATACTCACTATAATGTTCCCTGCAGAGCTGTGTCGAGAACAGTGCTGTCTCCTCCAGCACATTGCCTTGGCCCCTGTGTAAGGGCCTGTAGGAGAAAAGCCCTTCACACCAAAGAAGTCTGGACTTCCCTTAAGCTCTTTTTTTTTTTTTTTTTTTTTTTTTTTTTGAGATGGAGTCTCGCTCTGTCGCCCAGGCTGGAGTGCAGTGGCGCAATCTTGGCTCACTGCAAGCTCCGCCTCCCAGGTTCACGCCATTCTCCTGCCTCAGCCTCTCCGAGTAGCTGGGACTACAGGCGCCCGCCACCACGCCCGGCTAATTTTTTTGTATTTTTAGTAGAGACGGGGTTTCACCTTGGTCTCCATCTCCTGACCTCGTGATCCGCCCGCCTCGGCCTCCCAAAGTGCTGGGATTACAAGCGTGAGCCGCTGTGCCCGGCCCCCTTAAGCTCTTAATTTATTTTCAACTTTGGGTCAGTGAGACTCTTGAAATTAATTTGTTCTCTTTTTGCTCTGGCCACTAGGAAGCTCAGAGCCAAATGTATGTCCCACTTCTGAAAGTGGTGTGCTTTAATATGGGTATCATTTGGGGAAAAAAAAAAGTTCCTTCCTTCTTATTGTTTTCTACCTCAACGTCCTCATTTAAAAAATCCTGTTGTTTTGTTGGTATCTCTGAAGTTACCTCAAATCCATCTTGGAAAAAGGCAAGGGTTGTGAATGCAAAAAAAAAATTAATAAATACATGCACACATGAAAAATAACCATAACATCACTAGACCAAGGTTCATCAACCTCGGCACTATTAGTATTTGGGGCCAGGTCATTCATTGTTATGGGAGCTTTCCTGTGCATCATGGAAGGTTTGGCAACATCCCTGACCTCTTTCTAGAAACCAGTAGCACTCCTCCCCGCATCATGACATCCAAAGATGTCTCCAGATGACAGCTCCAGATTTGTCCCCTAGGACCAAATTCCCTCCCAGTTGAGAAACCCCTGTCCTAGCTCCCTGAAGGCAGGATCATTATGGTTTTACAACTGTAAACCCCCTCAGGCATGAAGCTGGCACTTAGCAGAAACAGCTGGCTGAAGAAATAAACTAACGCCTGCCCCAGTACGTCTTCCCTTTCCAGGCTTCCAGGACACAGAGCTCTTGCCACCTCGATCCTCCTAGCACCCCCATGGGATCAGAATTAGACCCTTGCATCACAGATAAACCCCACTGGGGTTCAGAGAGGCTCAGCGAGTGGCCCAAGATCACACAGCAAGCACAGCCCAGGATAAAGGATCGAGTGCAGAAAGACTTCCTGCCCCTTGTTATGGTGAGAAGAACAACGGGGAGCAGTGAGCAAAGGGACATAGCTGGATCATGGGGAATAAGTCAGATTCTACTGGGTGTGGGGAAAGGGGAGGGGAGTTCCCAGGTAGGGAAATCCCGGCATGAGCAAAAGCCTGTAGGCAGGAATTTGAGCAGCTTGCTTAAGAGTTGGGAACTCCCGCAAGAACTGAAAACCTAAAAATCCACAGGAAACTGTACATAAATGGTGGAAACACCCCAAATGTCCGTCGACAGACAAGTGGATGAACAAAATCCGGTCTATCCATATAAACGGAGGATTATTCAGCCATAAAAAAGAATAAAGCACCGAAACAGGCCACATCGTGGATGAACCTTGGAAACAGTACACCAAGTGAGAGAAGTCAGGCGCAAAATGCCACAGGGGGCCAGGCACAGTGACTCACGCCTATAATCCCAGCACTTTGGGAGGCCGAGGCAGGTAGATCATCTGAGATCAGGAGTTCGAGACCAGCCTGGCCAACATGGTGAAACACTGTCTCTACTAAAAATACAAAAATTAGCTGGGCGTGGGGCCGCATGCCTCTAGTCTCAGCTACTCAGGAGGCCGAGGCACGAGAATCTCTTGAACTCAGGAGGCAGAGGTTGCAGTGAGCTGCACTCCAGCCTGGGTGACACAGTGAGACTCTGTCTCACCAAAACAAAACAAAACAAAAAAACCCACATAGTAAACAGTTTCATTGACGTGAAATGTCCAGAACAGGCAAATTCACAGAGACAGAAAGCGGATTCATGGTTGTAGCGCTGGGGGAACAAGGAAATTAGACAGCGATGGCTAAAGGGGATGAGGTTTCTTTTGAAGCTGTAGAAAATGTTCTGAAACTGACAGTGGTGACAGTTGCACAATTCTATAAACTAAAAGCCGTTGAATAGTATACTTATTATTATTATTTTTTTAAGACAGAGTCTCACTCACTCTGTCGCCCAGGCTGGAGTGCAGTGGTGAGATCTCAGCTCACTGCAACCTCCACCTCCTGGGTTCAAGTGATTCTCCCGCCTCAGCTTCCTGAGTAGCTGGGTTTACAGGCACCTGCCACCATACTCAGCTCATTTTTTTGTATGTTTAGTAGAGATGAGGTTTCACAATGTTGGCCAGGCTGGTCTTGAACTCCTGACCTCAAGTGATCCACCCACCTCGGCCTCCCAAAGCGCTGGAATTACAGGCGTGAGCCACCATGCCCAGCCTGAATGGTATGCTTTAAATGGGTGAATTGTCCAGTATGTGAATTACGTATCCAAAGCACTCTTGGAAAAAAGAAAAAGGGATAAAGGGAGCAAAGGATTCAGGCTGCAGGACTGGCTGTGCCACTTCCCGGCTGCGTGACCGTGAGCAAGTTACTTCACCTCCCAGAGCCTCAGAGGCCCCCATCTGCTACGGCTGAGAGATGCCTGCCATTCAAGGGACCGTAAACATTCGTCCCTGGCATGCCTCCTTCCTGCCCACTTCTCCCTCACACTCCAGAAGCCTCCAGAATGTCTGCTGCAGGAATGGGGCAATTCCTTGAAATGAGAACGGAAAAGACCAGGTTTTCCTGGCCAGTGATGGAAACAAATTTTCACTGTCGTGCAAGCGCCGGATGCTGGAATCACACCCCACCTTCTCTCTCCAGGCCCAGAGGTCCCCGCCTGTCATTTACAGTTTCAAGGCACCAAATGATCCCAATGATTTGCAAAGGATTACCTATGGCCACCAATCTCTGCAGCCTTCAATCTTCCCCACCCTAGTCCCCGCTGCTCCTGATGGCTTTGGGGGGCCTCAGGGAAGCATAGAGAAGCTGGGACCCACCCTGCAAAATAATCCAGCCCAGGAGGACTGGGTGGTGGGGGGACCCCATAAAGAAGCAAGTGTGTGAGTGGCTCCTCCGCACACAATGGCCCCTCAGAAACCTGTCCCAGGGGAAAACAGAGGATCTCTCTCGGCAAGGCGTAAGAAAGAAATGTCTGTCTTCCTTCAGGACCTGCCCCCGCAGGCTCCAGGCCAAGAACGTCCGGCAAGGGGTCTATCAAGTTTCTAAAATTATACCTAGGTTGGAGGGTTGGTGGGGGTGAGGATCGGAAAAGGACGTGGCGGGCAGGCAGGCAGGAAATGTTTATTCTGGTCCTTCAAGCCCCAGCCTGCATGCACGCTGGGCAGTGGGAAGGGAGTGGAGTGTCCCTCCAGCAGATCCCAGGTTGGCCCGAGAATCAAAAGCTCTGTGCATATGGCTTGGCAGCTCAGTTGTCTTCAGACATTGCCACAGTGCCTTCCCAGAGTGCTCAGGTTTTCCCCCGAGCAAGGGAGCAATGGGATGGAGCCCAACTTGAGCAGTAAATAAGAAGAAAAAAACCATCGCCCAGTGGTTATAATCTAGAAGTGGAAACAGGGTTGCTGTGTTGGGTGGTGCAGGTTACGCACTGCATAAATGCAGGAGGCACCCTTCTCAAGTATGGAGTCATGCTGTGTACAATCTAGACAACCATTCAAGGCAACCTGTAATGTACCAGAAGGGGGACCAGTTGGCTCATGAGAGCAAGGCTTCACTCTTGGGTGGGGCTGGGGAAATGTGAATCAGTGGCCAGTTTGTACGTGGAAGACAGAATAAGACCTCATTACAGTGTCAGTCCTAATTGAAATACTTAGGACCCCTCTCCCCCAGCTACCGAAGTCTAAGGGGTAGGAGGAGAGAGGAAAAGTCAAGGAGAAGGTGCCTAAAAATCTGTGGGTCGTCCTATCTCCCAGATACAGTTTCCAGAAAAAAATACAGTACATGGCTAGGCATGGTGGCTCATGTCCCAGCACTTTGGGAGGCTGAAGCAGGAGGATCACTTGAGGCCAGGAGTTCAAGACCAGCCTGGGCAAAACAGTGAGTCAAAAAAAATTTTTTTTAATTAGCCACGTGTGGTGGCACAAGCCTGTAGTCCCAGCAACTCAGGAGGCTGAGCTGGGAGGATGGATTGAGCCCAGGAGTTCGAGGCTGCAATGAGCCATGATCACCCCCCTACACTCCAGCCTGGGCAACAGAACGAGACCCTGTCTGCAAAACATATATAGGACGCCCAGTTAAACTCAAATGTTAGAGAAACAGTGAATACTTTTTTAGCATGTCCTAAATACAGCATGGGATATACTTTTACTAAAAAATCATTTGTTGTTTCTCTGACATTTGAATTTAACCAGGCATCTTGTATTTGTATTTACTAAATCTAGCAACCTTTCCCCTAGAGGACATCCCTATGACAACACTTTTTACCACCCACCATTGCCTGGAAATGGCTACTAAATTGCAGCCAATTGGGAGTAAATTTCCTCCAAGCATTTTTCTTTCTTTTCTTTTTCTTTCTTTTTTTTTTAAGACAGAGTATCCCTCTGTCACCCAGGCTGGAGTGCAGTGGTGCAATCCCGCCTCACTGCAATCTCCGCCTCTCGGGTTCAAGTGATTCTCCTGCCTCAGCCTCCTGAGTAGCTGGGATTACAGGTGTGCACCACCATGCCTGGATAGTTTTTTTGTGTTTTTAGTAGAAACGGGGTTTCACCATGTTGTCCAGGCTGGTCTCAAACTCCTGAATCAGGCGATTCAGCCGCCTCAGCCTCCCAAAGTGCTGGGATGACAGGTGTGAGCCGCCGTGCCCGGCACTCCCGTTTCGACTGCTGTGTGGTCCCACAGGATATGGAGTGTGACAACAACTCCCATCCAATGCAGCTTAATGGCTTCCTACTTCCCCTCAGGGCTCTGAAATCACCACACGCCTGGCAAAGAGGGTTATGTGGGTGCCCACACAGCCATATCACGGAGAGGGTGGAAACAGGGTCTCAAAGCCCAAGCATCTCCTGGCACTGCCCACACTGCCAAAGCTCGGGAGAGCCAACCATGCGCCAGGCTTGCTCAGCCCAGATCTAAAACGGGGGTCTCTCCAGTGAGTCAAACCAGGTCGTTTCCCAGCCCAGGGACTGTGTGACTCCTGGGAGCCGCGGCAGCCTTTCGCTGCACTGTCCTCATCATTCCTGTGAAAAGGGGCCACCTGGGGGGCAGCCTGGAGGGTTGGTGAAGAGGTGTCTCCCTCCCGGGCTTGGCCTGGGCTCTCTGGAAGGCAGGGGAAGAATGAGGAAGGAACGGCCTTATTGGGCAACTCCCAGCAGGTTTCTGTGGGAACAGCTGTCTGACCTCGTGTGGGTCACCTGTGGTTAGAGCAAACTGCACTGCATGCGGCCAGCGGGCGGTCAGGGCCAGCCCAGCTCAGGACACTCACATGCACAGAGAACCTGGATGGAAAGTTAACAAGGCCCGGGCAGGAGCCCTCGCAGACACAGCAGACCTTCCCACGCCACTCCCAGCCCAGAACTGGCCACTCACGCCCCCACCCCATTCTCCCCTGACGTCTCTGTTTGTCCACATCCTTGAGAAGGGCGGAGGGACAAGCACAGACTGAAAAGAGATGTTTGGAGGATGAGTCCGCCCTCCTGGGGAATGATTTCACTGTGGAACCAAGCTTGGTTACACCAGAAGCTCGTGGGCACCATCTCAGGGCCTCCCATGGCTCCTGAAGACTTGTGGGACCCTGTGTCCCCCTAGAATCTTGACCTCCCAACCCTCCAAAAGCTGTCCTCGTGGGGCACAGCCGATGGCCTGGGTGCCTCTTGACGGGCAAGGCCAGCCATTCAGGTGCTTCACTCTAGGTTTTTCTTTGGAGTTTTTTTTTAATTTGTTTTTTGGGGTTTGTTTTAGATGGAGTTTCGCTCTGTTGCCCAGGCTGGAGTGCAGTGGTACAAGGTCAACTCACTGTAACCTCCATCTCCTGGGTTCAAGCGATTCTCCTGCCTCAGCCTCCCGAGTAGCTGGGACTACAGGCACCTACCACCACGTCCGGCTAGTTTTTGTAGTTCTAGTAGAGTTGGGGTTTCACCATGTTGACCAGGTTGGTCTCAAACGCCTGACCTCAAGATCACTCTAGTTTTTTTTTTCCACTTCTGGATCCCCACGGGATGGAGAGAGACGGGACACTCGCATTGACAGAGAGACCAGAGCTCCTGGGTCACCTGGGGGAATAAGAAATGCAGCCAGCTGCCAGGTCCCAGGGCTGCCTTCTCGTGACCATCTGGGTAATTCAGACACAGCTGGGTCTGAGGTGCCAGAGTGTGTTGTTCCGCCTGTTTAGACCTGCCCCACCTCGAAGACATCGGTGATTCACAGTCTTCCCTAGAACCGACAACTCCTGGAGGGTGGGGCCCCTGCTGATTCAAGCTGGGGTCCTAGGAGAGCTCCCAGAGGGTGAGGGCAGTCAGGGAAGGCTTCCAGGAGGAAGTGGCTCTTGTTGAAGGCTAAGCCAGAGTTAGGTGGGAGAGGAGCAGGAAGGGTGCCCTTGCAGGGGGCACAGCGAGACAGAGGGTGTGGCATGTGCAGCTCGGCAGTTCACACTGGTGGAACCAAGGGCACAGAGGTGGCTGGGGAAAAGCCCAGACAGAAAGGACATCTCACAAATGAGGATCCGTACTCTGAGAGCTGGCCTCATCCTGCCACATGTTGTCAGATGACCGGGCGGGCCACTTCTCTCGCTGAATGTTTATTTCCTTATCTCTAAAATGGAACTGACAGTTGAGATCAATGCCTGTGCTCTGTGGGGTCCCTCTGCTCCCTGGCAGGCCCTGAGATTTGGACATTTGCACATGACTCATCTCATACATTCCCAGCAACACCAGCCAACAGTGGAGCCGTTATGCCCATTGTACAGACAGGGCAGCTGGGGCTTGCGCAGGCTCAGAAGGACATCCGGGTCTCTCTCACTCTCCTTTCTCCCTCCTAGGGATGCTGTGACAAGTGACCACAAACTAGTTGGCTTAAAACAACAGAAATTGATTGTCACAGTTCTGGAGGCTGGAAGTCTGAAATCAAAGTGTCAGCGGGCTGGTCTCCTTCTCCTTCTTCTTCTTTTTTTTTTTTTTTTTTTTTTTGAGACAGAGTCTCACTCTGTCACCCAGGCTGGAGTGCAGTGGCACAATCTTGGCTCACTGCAACCTCCACCTCCCAGGTTCAATCAATTTTCCTGCCTCAGCCTCCCAAATAGCTGGGATTATAGGCACACGCCACCAGGCCCGGCTAATTTTTGTATTTTTAGTAGAGATGGGGTTTCACCATGTTGGCCAGGCTGGTCTCGAACTCCTGACCTCAAGTGACCTGCCTGCCTCAGCCTCCCAAAGTGCTGGGATTACAGGTGTGAGCCACTGTGCCCAGGCTTTTTTTTTTTTTAAGACGGGGTCTTACTCTGTCACCCAGGCTGGAAGGCAATGGCACAACTTCAGCTCACTGCAACCTCCACCTCCAGGGCTCAAGAGATCCTCCCATCTTGGCCTCCCAGAGTGCTGGAATCACAAGTATGAATCAGTGTGTCCGGACTGTTTTCACCTTTCAGCTGTTACAAATATCTTTTTACTTCCTCTGATAAGCCTACTAGAAAATTTAAACCTGCCTAGTGGCATGCGTTACCCTGCAGCTGGACAGCTGGACCAGCTCTGTTCTAGATGGCAGGCAGTTCTAACAGCAGGGAGTCAGTTCAGTGATTGTCTTTTTTTTTTTTTTTTTTTTTTTTTTTTTTTTTTTTGTTTGTTTGTTTGTTTTTTTCTTTTTCGGGAGAACAGGGTCTCGCTATATTGCCCAGGCAGGTCTCGAACTCCTGGGCTCAAGCTATCCTCCCGCCTCTTGCCTCCCTGAGAGCTGGGATTACAGGCGTGAGCCACCGCGCCCGGCCAAGTTCAGTGATTGTCATGACAGCGAATGCATGGCTTCCAGGACCCTGTGGCCCGCTGTCAGATGGGGCTGGGCATGAACCCAACAGGCCGGGTCTGAGTGCCTCACTCACAGCTGCTTCTCCAGCACCCAGCTCAGCAGCTGGCACAGGGTGGACGCCCAGTCGGTACACACTGGGAGAATGAATGAATGAACAAAGGAAGGAGGGAGAGACCAAGCTGGGGCTCTGGGAGAAAACGAGGCAGGGAAGTCCCAGGGGACAGTGGCCGAGGAAAGAACAGAGATCCCAGGAAGAAAAGCGACACCCAGAGCCCCATCTACCCTGGGGTGTAAACAGCATGGGCAACAACTCAGTGGAAAAGTAAAGACCTTGGGTGCAGCGGCTCACGCCTGTAATCCGAGCACTTTGGGAGGCTGAGGCGGGTGGATCAACTGAGCAGGAGTTCAAGACCAACCAGCCTGGCCAACATGGTGAAACCCGTCTCTACTAAAAATACAAAAATTAGCTGGGCATGGTGGTGCATGCCTGTAATCCCACCTACTCAGGAGGCTAAGGCAGGAGAATCGCTTGAATCTGGGAGGCAGAGGTTGCGGTGAGCCAAGATCGCACCATTGCACTCCAGCCTGGGCAACAAGAGTGAAACTCTGTCTCAATAAATAAATAAATAAATAGCCAGGTGTGGTGGCGCATGCGTGTAATCCCAGCTACTCAGGAAGCGGAGGTTGCAGTGAACTGAGATTGCACCACTGCACTCCAGCCTGGGAGACAGAGTGAGACTATGTCTTTAAAAATAAATAAATAAATAAATAAATAAATAAATAAATAAATAAATAAATAAAATAATAAAAAAAGAAAAGTGAAGACCTATGTGGTATAATAAAAAATATCTATTTGGTCTTTGTCCCCCGTCACTGGTTACTGGCACAGAGCTGCTAAAGCCCTTGGACCTTCCTCAGTGATTAGAGTATCTTTCGTATGCTAACGGTGACTCAAGATGACTCAGTGTGGGGGTACCTAGATAGCTTTGGAATGCTGGGAGGATTAGAAGGTTCAGTTCACCCCCTCCTCACCTCTGGGGAGGGGAGAGGGACTAGGAGTTGGGTCCAATCACCAATGGCCATGATTTAATCAATTATGCCTACGTCACGAAACCTTGATAAGAACCAATAGATAGGTTTCCAGGAGCATTCACGTTGGCAAATACATCCATTGCCTGGGAGGTGCGGCACCCCAACTCCACGGGGACAGTGGCCCTACATTCGGAGCCCTTCCAGACCCCACCCTATGCTCCTCTGCATCTGGCTGTTTGTATCTGTTATAATAAACTGTAATAGTGCTGGACACCGTGGCTCCCACCTGGAATCCCAATGCTTTGGGAGGCTGAGGCAGGCAGATCCCTTGAGGCCAGGGATTTGAGACCAGCCTGGGCAACATGGCAAGACCCCATCTCTAAAAAAATTTTTTTAAAAATTAGCCAGGCGTGGTAGCACGTGACTGTGGTCCCAGCTACTCGGAAGGCTGAGGCAGGAGGATTGCTTGAGGCTAGGAGGTTGAGGCTGCAGTGAGCTGTGATTGTGCCACCGCACTCCAGCCATGGGTGACAGAGTGAGACCCTGTCTCGACAAAACAAAACAAGAAAAAAAAAAAAGAAAGAAAGGGGCTTATTATGAATAACAAAAGATGTACCTCTCATCTTTGCCACTCAGGAAATTATGAGGACCTTAGAAGCTCTGTCAGGTATATGAGGCAAAGACCAAATACATATTTCCTATTATATCACAATATCACAAGCTACCCTCTGGCCTTTGAACACAGATCCCTTACAGTCAGATGATCATAAACATCAAAAGATGCCCAGAGTGGGCAACATAGGAAGACCCCATCTCTACAAAAATTCTTGAAAATTTACCGGGCATGGTCATGCACACGTGTGGTCCCAACTACTCAGGAGGCTGAGGCAGGAGGATCACCTGAGCCCAAGAGGTTGAGGCTGCAGTGAGCTGTGACTGAGCCACTGCACTCCAACCTGGGCAACAGAGCAAGACTCTATCTCAAAAAAAAAAAAAAAAAAAAAAAAAAGATGCCAGCAAGGGAGCAGTGGCTCACGCCTGTAATCCCAACACTTTGGGAGGCCGAGGCAGGCAGATCACCTGAGGTCAGGAGTTCGAGACCAGCCTGGTCAACATGGTGAAACCCCATCTCTACTAAAAATACAAAAATTTGCCAGGCATGGTGGCGCAAGCCTGTGGTCCCAGCTACTTGAGAGGCTGAGGCAGGAGGATCGCTTGAACCCAGGAGGCAGTAGTTGCAGTGAGCCGAGCTCACACCAATACACTTCAACCTGGGCAACAGAGCGAGACTCCAACTCAAAAAAAAAAACAAATAGAAATAAAAAAGATGCCAGCACATTGCTAAAATCCATCAGTCCTTAATAACGATACAGTCCACCATCCCATGAAATGTATGAAATGTCCCCCAGGGTAAGGCTACCCAGGCTTGCAGGCTTCCATTCTGTCTTACCAAGTTCCAAAAGCAGGGGCGGTCCCAGCAATATATGGCTTCACTCTTTTTTTTTTTTTTTTTGAGACAGAGCCTTGCTCTGTCACCCAGGCTGGAGTGCAGTGGCACGACTCACTGCAACCTCCGCCTCCCGGGTTCAAGGGATTCTCCTGCCTCAGCCTCCTGAGTAGCGGGGACTACAGGCTCATGCCACCACGCCCAGCTAATTTTTGTATTTTTAGTAGAGACAGGGTTTCACCATATTGGCCAGGCTGGTCTCGAACTCCTGACCTTGTCATCCGCCCACTTCGGCCTCCCAAAATGCTGGGATTACAGGGGTCAGCCACCATGCCTGGCCTATGTGGTTTCAATCTTTCAGGCATCTGGTATAACTGAGCCAAAGGACAATGCCATCTCTTGATTGAAGCCTCTTTGAAGATGTTAATGTAATATTAAATTTCCTTCCTTCTGTAACCTATTAATTAATTAATTAATTAATTCATTTATTCATTTTATTTATTTGAGACAGGGTCTTGCTCTGTTGCACAGGCTGGAGTGCAACAGCTCGATCATAGCTCACTGCAGCCTCAACCCCCTGAGATCAAACGATTCTCCCACCTCAGCCTCCCAAGCAGCTAGGACTACAGGTGGATGCCACCACAACCAGCTTTAAATTTTTTTTTTTTTTTCGCAGAGATGGGGTCTCACTATGTTGCCCAAGCTGGTCTCAAACTCCTGGGCTCAAGTGATCCTCCCCCATCAGCTACTGGGATTACAGGCGTGAGCCACTGCACCTGGCCATAACCCATTTATTTATTCACTCTTTTACCTCCAGCTATTTTTGTTTCTTCTCTCCATTTATGCCCAAACTTTTCCCCCTTTGGAAGTGACATTCCGTTCTGCCACTGTGCTGGTCTAGATTGCAGGCAGAAATACTAGTCCAGCAGGTGCCTCCCCTGGCAAGGCGGGAGGAGAGCCCTGAATTTGTAATCAGCCGGGCAGAAGTAGGGGTAGCCTGGGGACGCCATTTGCACTGGTGTCTGAAGTGGGAGCAGTCCTGTGGGACTGAGCCCTCTGACCGTGCAGTCTGCAGTAACTGTGGGCAGCTTCTGTTGAAACTGAATTGAATTGCTGGCCGTGCAGCTGGTGTCAGAGAATCTGGAGAGCGTGCTTGCTGGGCTCCCCGGGCTTCCGCTGTGTGCGATGGGCTAATAGCAAGATAGTTTCTCTCTGGCCATGGAGCCAGTGGCCATTGTCCCCGCCTCCCAGTGGGTGGAGCATTTCTGGGGGTGGGGAGGGGGAGCTTCATAGAGCTGCAAATTAAAAACCCCCGCACTGGCCGGGAGCGGGGGCTCACACCTGTAATCCCAGCACTTTGGGAGACCGAGGTGGGCGGATCACGAGGTCAGGAGTTCGAGTTCAGCCTGGCTAACATGGTGAACTCCCGTCTCTATTAAAAATGCAAAAATTAGCCGGGCATGGTGGTGGGTGCCTGTAATCCCAGCTACTCAGGAGGCTGAGGCAGGAGAATCGCGTGAACCTGGGAGGTGGAGGTTGCAGTGAGCCGAGATTACGCTACTGCACTCCAGACTGGGCAACAGAGCTAGACTTGGTCTCGAAAAAAACCAAAAAACAAAACTCAGCACTGACCGGGCGCGGTGGCTTATGCCTGTAATCCCAGCACTTCGGAAGGCCAAGGTGGGCAGATGGCTTGAAGTCAGCAGTTCGAGACCAGCCTGGCCAACATGGCAAAACCCCCTCTCTACTAAAAATACAAAATTTAGCTTGGAGTGCTGGCGCTTGCCTGTAATCCCATCTACTTGGGATGCTGAGGCAGGAGAATCATTTGAACCTGGGAGGCAGAGGTTGCAGTGAGCCGAGATCACACCACTGCACTCCAGCCTGGGTGACAAAGCAAGACTTCGTCTCAAAAACAAAACACACACACAAAAAACTCAGCACTGCTGGGCTCAGAGGACGCATCTCCACATGGCATGATGAGGCAAAGACCAGTGCCCCAAAGGCCCTAAATGTCATGTGACCCATGTGCACTCCACCCTATGGCAAGAAGCTGCCAACTCAGCCCTCTTCAGGGGTCAGGCAAGAGACAGAAACAGGAGAAGCAAGCTGAGTATAATTATTATAACCACAGGGCATTCTTGGCTTATATTCCACTTTCCCACTTTGTTTTTTGTTTGTTTGTTTGTTTTTTTTTGGAGACAGTCTCAGTCTGTTGCCCAGGCTGGATGGAGTGCAGTGGCATGATCATAGCTCACTGCAGCGTTGACTTCCTGAGCTCAAACCACCGTCCTGCCTCAGCTTCCTGAGTAGCTGGAACCACAGGTGCATGCCACCACATCTGGTTAATTTTTTTAAATTTTTCTTTTGTAGAGGCGGCATCCTGCTATGTTGCCCAGGCTGGTCTTGAACTCCTGGACTCAAGAGATCCTCCCACCTTAGCCTCTGATATAGTTTGGATATTTGTCCCAGACCACATCTCATATTGAAATGTAATCTGCGGCCGGGTGCAGTGGCTCATGCCTGTAATCCCAGCACTTTGGGAGGCCGAGACCAGTGGATCACCTGAGGTCAGGAGTTCGAGACCAGCCTGGCCAACATGGTGAAACCCTGTCTCTACTAAAAATACAAAAATTAGCCAAGTGTGGTGGCGGGTGCCTGTAATCCCAGCTACTTGGGAGGCTGAGGCAGGGAGATTGCTGGAACCTGGGATGCAGAGGCTGCAGTGAGCTGAGATCGCACCACTGCACTCCTGCCTAGAGGACAGAGCGAGACTCTCTCAAAAAAAAAAAAAAAAAGAAAAAGAAATGTTACCCTCCACAATGTTGGAGGTGGGGTCTGGTGGGAGGTGTTTGGATCATGGAAGCGGATCCCCCATGATTGACTTGGGCCATCCCTTTGGTGATGAGTGAGCTCTCGCTCTGAGTTCACGGGAGATCTGGTTGCTTAAAAGAGTGTGGCCTCCTGCCAACACTATCTCTTGCTCCTGTTTTCACCATGGGACATGCCTGTTCCCCCTTCACCTTCCACCATGACTGTAAGCTTCCTGAGGCCTCCCCAGAAGCTGAACAGATGCCAGCACCACGCTTCCTGTATAGCCTGCAGAACCATGAGACCAGTAAACCTTATTTCTTTATAAATTACCCAGTCACAGGTATGCTTTTACAGCAATGCAAGAATGCCTAAAACAGCCTCCCAAGGCACTGGGATTACAGACGTGAGCCACCGTGGCTGGCCCACTTTCCCACTTTTGAAGGTGATATGGAAAAAATAGGTCATTTCTATTCTGTGAAAGAATCGGCAGCACAAGTATGATGATATTAGGAACTTATTCTCAGCCTCTGGTCAGGGAGACAGACAATAGGGAGTGGTGGGGACTGTGACAAACTGCAGGGCAAGGCCCCATGTAACAGGTGCAGCGGGCACTGTCATGGTCCTGCCCACATCTCCGTCAGCAGCTGCTACTCCAGGATGTGTCAACACTGCACGCTGGGCTCGCCATTTGTGACTTTCTATTTTGAGATGGTCTTGCTCTGTTGCCCAGGCTGGAGTGCAGTGGTGCCATCATGGCTTACTGTATCCTCAACTTCCTGGGCTCAGGTGATCCTGCCACCTCAGCCTCCTGAGTAGCTGGGACTACAGGCACACTCCACCACACCCAGTTAATTTTTTTTTTTGAGATGGAGTTTCGCTCTTATTGCCCAGGCTGGAGTGCAATGGCGCGATCTCAGCTCACCGCAACCTCCGCCTCCCAGGTTCAAGTGAGTCTCCTGCCTCAGCCTCCCGAGTAGCTGGGATTACAGGCATGTGCCACCACACCCAACTAATTTTGTATTTTTAGTAGGGACGGGATTTCTTCATGTTGGTCAGGCTGGTCTTGAACTCCCGACCTCAGGTGATCCGCCCGCCTCAGCCTCCCAAAGTGCTGGGATTATAGGCATGAGCCACTGCACCCAGCCCCAGCCAATTTTTATATGTTTTGCAGAGATGGGGTCTTGCTATGTAGCCCAGGCTGGTCTTTAACTCCTGGGCTCTAGCCATCCTCCTGCCTCGGCCTCCCAAAGTGCTGGGATTACAGGCATGAGCCACCACTCCTGGCCCACCCATGACTTTCTACTTGAAGTTTTCTTCTTGGCCTACGTGCAGAACAGACTGGTATTAACTCCCCCTAGAAGCAGCCCTCCACCAAGGATAGACAGGAGTCAGAAGGGAACATTCCAGCCCCCTTGCCCCTCAGGAAGCACAACCCACGTTCTACACAGCTCCCCTGAATTCCCCAGCAGGATGCACCCCAGCTGCCCACAAGAGTGGCTAGCTCCCTGACACCCTGTAGTGTGTGTTGATTCCTTCCCTGCCCCGACTCTTCCCAACTGCTTGTGAGTGCTTCCTGAGATCCCCTCCCTAGTAAACCACGGCACCCAGATCCTAAGATCCTGCTCTCAGAGCTCTGGGGTGATGCAAACTAAGATAAGAAACCACCTCCTGCCGGGCGCGGTGGCTCACGCTTGTAATCCCAGCACTTTGGGAGGCCGAGGCGGGCGGATCACGAGGTCAGGAGATCGAGACCACGGTGAAACCCCGTCTCTACTAAAAGTATAAAAAAAATTAGCCGGGCGTGGTGGCGGGCGCCTGTAGTCCCAGCTACTCGGAGAGGCTGAGGCAGGAGAATGGCGTGAACCCGGGAGGCGGAGCTTGCAGTGAGCCGAGATCGCGCCACTGCACTCCAGCCTGGGCGACAGAGCGAGACTCCGTCTCAAAAAAAAAAAAAAAAAAAAAAAAAAAAAAAAAAGAAACCACCTCCTACGTCGCTGCAGACCATTTCTGCTGGGTGGGAAGGCAAGACCTTCCCATTTTTTTCAAAAGAAACCAAGATCCAAAGTTTCCCGTGAAACCTTCTGAGGGTTCATTGCCAGCTCAAATTAAACGATGCAAAACAAAATGAAACAAAACACGTCTGCAGGCTCGCTCCGGCCCTTGGCCTTGCCAGTTCAGAGCTGTCGGTGGCCGATGAGGGTGGAGGCAGTGGGGATGTGGTCAGAGGGTGTGTTTGGGAGACCCGCCCTGGCAGCCTAGTGGGGACAGCTCAGAGGAAGTGCCACCATAAGCCAGGCGGCGTGGCTTGCTCATGGGACCCCAGCTGGAAGCATCTGGACTGCCTGGCACGGCCGCCCTCGGGCTGTCAAGAGACCCAGAGTAAACAGCCTGAACGCTTTCCCAAACACGCAGACCCCAAGCCGCCTGCGGCCTACCCCTGCTCTCTGGGTGGGGAGATATCCCAAGACCCCTCTGCCTGCCTGACATCTGAGCTCAGGCCCAGGAAAAACAAACCCTGGATGGCTGGAGTGCCCTTGGGAAGAGGCAGCAGTCACGGGAGAGCCACTTCCAGACCGCACACTTGTGAACTTTGTTTTAATTCTGTGCAGATGGAGGAGGCTGTCTGTGCAGATTTCCACCTCCCTACACAACCCCCTTCTTTCCTCTTGCAGAGAAAACAAAAACGGTGTCTCTCGAGATTGCTTTTGCACCGTTTCACAGGGTTATTTAAAGCCATTGCTTTTCTGCTGTCTTTTCAGAATGTAAATTAAGAATACAAGGTGTCATGAAGGATACTGGAGGGGTAGGTGGTGACGTGAAATTTCAGTTCTGTGTGTTTATTGTTCTGAACCACCCAAATCCACCCATGCCTGCTCTAAACTGTGGAATATGCTTAGTGGATTTTAAGTTGGAGCTATATTCACTGAAGGGAAAGAAATTTCTGAGAACAGACCTTTCATGGGCCTCTGTGAAACAGGTATTTCGTATATCATTAGTTCATTTAATCGTCATCATGACCCAATTAGTTGTATAGTTTCATATAATGAATATATATATATATATACTTTTTTTTGAAACAGAGTCTCGCTGTATCGCCCAGGCTGGTGCAGTGGCGCTATCTCGGCTCACTGCAAGCTCCACCTCCTGGGTTCACACCATTCTTTTGCCTCAGTCAACTGAGTAGCTGGGACTACAGGCGCCTGCCACCACGCCCGGCTAATTTTTGCATTTTTAGTAGAGATGGGGTTTCACTGTGTTAGCCAGGATGGTCTCAATCTCCTGACCTTGTGATCCACCCGCCTCGGCCTCCCAAAGTGCTGGGATTACAGGCATGAGCCACCGTGCCCAGCCAAATATATTTTTTAGATAGCAAAGGGAATTTATTTGCTCAAATAGTTGGAAAGTCTGTGATAAGGACTTGAGGCATGGCTGAATCCAGGAGCACAAATGCCATCATCCAGAATCTCTCAGGCTGGGCGTGGTGGCTCACACCTGTAATCTCAGCACTTTGGGAGGCTTAGGCGGGCGGATCACGAGGTCAGGAGTTCAAAACCAGCAGGGCCAGCATGATGAAACCCCGTTTCTACTAAAAATACAAAAATTAGCCAGGCAAGGTGGCGCACGCCTGTAGTCTCAGCTACTCAGGAGGCTGAGACAGGAGAATCGCTTGAACCCAGGAGGCAGAGGTTGTGGTGAGCTGAGATCGCATCACTGCACTCTAGCAGCCTGGGCAACAGAGAGAAACTTTGTCTCAAAAAAAAAAGGATCTCTCTCTTGGCCAAGTACGGTGGCACACCCCTGTAATCCCAGCACTTTGGGAGGTCGAGGTGGGCAGATTACCTGAGGTCAGGAGTTCGAGACCAGCCTGGCCAACATGGTGAAACCCCGTCTCTACTAAAAATACAAAAATTAGCTGGGCGTGGTGGCAGGCACCTGTAATCCCAGCTACTTGGGAGGCTGAGGCAGGAGAATCTCTTGAGCCCGGGAGGCGGAGGTTGCAATGAGCCAAGATCATGCCATTGCGCTCCAACCTGGGTGACAAGAGCAAAACTCCATCTCAAAAAAATTTTTTTTTAAATTTTTTTAAAAGAAGAATCACTCTCTTGGCCAGATGTGATGGTTCACACTTATAATCCCAGAACTTTGGGAGGCTGAGGCAGAAGGATCACTTACACTCAGGAGATCAAGACCATCCTGGACAACATAGTAAGACCCCATCTCTACCAAAAACAAAACAATAAATAAATAATTTCTCTCTCTCCGTCTCTTGCCTCTGCTCTCCTGTGTGAGTGTATCATTAATTATCAGGTGGGCCTTTCCCTCAGAGGGGCACAGAGGGCTCCCAGCAGTTCCAGCCTTATCCCCAACCAACTAAACATTTTTGGTGGAAACAGAGGCCGGGCGCGGTGGCTCACGCTTGTAATCCCAGCACTTTGGGAGGCCGAGGCGGGCGGATCACGAGGTCAGGAGATCGAGACCACGGTGAAACCCCGTCTCTACTAAAAATACAAAAAATTAGCCGGGCGCGGTGGCGGGCGCCTGTAGTCCCAGCTACTCGGAGAAGCTGAGGCAGGAGAATGGCGTGAACCCGGGAGGCGGAGCTTGCAGTGAGCCGAGATCGCGCCACTGCACTCTAGCCTGGGCGACACAGCGAGACTCCGTCTCAAAAAAACAAAAAACAAAACAAACAAACAAACAAAAAAACAAACAAACAAAAAAAAAACAGAATATTTTCCAATAGTTCCAGCCAAAATCCCACGATTGAATCTCACTGGTCCAGTGTGGGTCACGTGCCCATCCTCTAGTCAATCTCTATGGTTACCGTGATAGAATTCATGATAACAAGCCCCTCCCTGGAGTCTGAGACTGTCGGCCTCACTAGTATAGAAATGGAGATAGGTAGTTACTGTCCTCAGAAGGAGCCCTAGATGCTGACATTCAAAAATAACAGATGCCTCCCACAGTGGGGCATGTGAGAAGAATAGGTGAGTCCCATGACATCTTGCACAGCAAGGCTGCCGTGACAGTTGCACAGGTTGTGCACTGCACATCTCTAGAGAGGCTCCATTTATGTTCACTGTCACCCTATGTTTATAGATTTATCATGATAAATTTCCAACAGACTGCAGTTAAACATCTTCAGGAAGGGAAGTGTGATCTACTGAAAATGAAAAACATGGTCACACTATTTTGCAACTCTTCCCGTCAAGAGGTAGAGTCTATTTCCTCATCCCTCAAATCTGGATGGCCTCAAGACTTGCTTTGACCAATAGAATATGGTAGAAGTGACTCTACAAA
Source organism: Symphalangus syndactylus (assembly GCF_028878055.3). NCBI lineage: Eukaryota > Metazoa > Chordata > Mammalia > Primates > Hylobatidae > Symphalangus > Symphalangus syndactylus. The sequence goes on along the minus strand of NC_072436.2, from coordinate 107,325,296 downwards.
TTTTGAGGCTAAGCCTTAAGAGGCTTGGTTTCCACTCTGACCCTCCTGGCATGCTGCCTGAGACTGCCCTGTAAGACTACCCCATAAGAAGGCAAACAGCCTCCAGGAGGGTGAGAGGTCACGTGAAGGAGACCCAAGGTGCCCCAACCAACCAGCTCTGGACTAGAGGACCCAGGAAGGTGAGACAATCTGCTGCAGTGAACTGTGCTGTGCCAACCCATTGAAGCTGAGAACTCAATTTCCCAGAATTTCCTCCCCAGGTGGTTCTGGTTAGAGTTGACCAAAAGAGGAACACGAGTGAAATTTGGAGGGTGGAGAGGAAGAAGTGGCCATGACTCTCTGAAGGTCAGTGTGGTCCAGTGTGATGGTGGTGTCTCCCGAGATCACCTCCCAAAGAACCTTTTTTTTTTTTTGAGACAGGGTCTCGCTCTGTCACCCATGCTGGAATGCAGTAGTGCGATCTCGGCTCTCTGCAGCCTCTGCCTCCTGGGCTCAAGCAATCCTCCCACATCAGCCTCCTGAGTAGCTGGGACTATAGGCACGTACCACCATGCCTGGCTCATTTATGCACTTTTAGTGGAGACAGAGTTTTGACATGTTGCCCAAGCTGGTCTCCAACTCCTGGGCTCAAGCAATCTGCCTACCTCCGCCTCCCAAAGTGCTGGGATTACAGGTGTGAGCCACCGTGCCTGGCTCCAGATAAACTACTTGCACCCAAATTTCTGTCTCAGCACCAGCCTCTGGGGGAACCAAATCTAAGACAGGCTTCTTAGGAAACTGTGAGTTCCCCTAGGTTGTGTGCTAAAGGAATGCAGTGACAAAAATCAGAGCAGAAAGAGATCAACCTTTCCTTTTAATCTTTCATTTATTCATTCATTTTACAGCCAATGAGTCCCTGCTGTGTGCCCACGCTGGAGACAGAAAGAGCCCAGAACTTGGAGTCAGCCAGGCTAGTTCTAACTCTAGCCCTGAGACACAGAGAAGTCCCCTAAGCTCTTGGAGCCTCATCTGATCCTCACAATGGTCCTATAAGGCAGAAAATCCCATGACCCCCAGTGCTCATGAGGAAATGGCAGCACAGAGAGGTTGGGTGACCTGCCTAAGGTCACACAGCTAAACAGTGGCAGAGCCAGGATTTGAACCTGGGAGTCAATTCCAGATCCCATGCGCTTAGTAACTTTCTCAGGAGTTCCAGAGACTGGGCTGATTGATGAAAGTTCCAGAATTTAGGACTTGCTCCAATAAATGGTATGACTTAGTTCCCCAATGTTTGTGAGAAAGATCCCACTACTTTACTTTAAAAAAAAAAAAAACAAAAACTTCCTTTTATACAGTGAGTCAGAGTCTTGCTGGAGTGCAGCAGTACAATCTCAGCTCACTGCAACCTCTGCCTCCCAGGTTCAGGTGATTCTCCTGCCTCAGCCTCCAAGTAGCTTGGACTACAGGCTCATACCACCATGCTCTGCTAATTTTTGTAATTTTTTTTCTTTTAAGACAGTCTCGCTCTGTCACCCAGGCTGGCGTGCAGTGGTGCAATCTCAGCTCACTGCAACCTCTGCCTCCTGGGTTCAAGGGATTCTTCTGCCTCAGCCTCCCACGTAGCTGGGACTACAGACACGCACCACCATGCCTGGTTAATTTTTGTATTTGTAGAGACGGGTTTCACCATATTGGCCAGGCTGGTCTTGAACTCTTGACCTCGTGATCTGCTGGCCTCAGCCTCCCAAAGTGCTGGGATTATAGGCGTGAGCCACCGCGCCCAGCCTGTAATTTTTTTTTAGTAGAGACGGGGTTTTACCATGTTGGCCAGGCTGGTCTCGAACTCCTGACCTCAGGTGATACGCCCACCTCGGCCTCCCAAAGTGCTAGGATTACAGGCGTGAGCCACCTTGCCTGGCCTTTTAGAACATTTCCAGGTCTACTAGGGCCACTATATTTTTATTCAACGTGCTACTGGTGAAAACTTATTTCTTTTTTTTTTTTTTTTTTTGTTTTTTTTTGAGACGGAGTCTCTCACTCTGTCACTCAGGCTGGACTGCAGGGGTGCGATCTCGGCTCACTGCAAGCTCTACTTCCTAGGTTCACGCCATTCTCCCACCTCAGCCTCCCAAGTAGCTAGGACTACAGGCACCCACCACCATGCCTGGCTAAATTTGTTTCTGTATTTTTAGTAGAGACGGGGTTTCACTGTGTTAGCTAGGATGGTCTCGATATCCTGACCTTGTGATCCACCCGCCTCGGCCTCCCAAAGTGATGGGATTACAGGTGTGAGCCACCGCACCCGGCCTTTTTTTTTTTTTTTTTTTTTTTTTTGAGACAGTCTCACTCTATCGCCTGGGCTGGAGCTGTTCACCTCAACCTTGACCCCCTGGGCTCCAGTGATCCTCCTGCCTCAGCATCCCATGTAGATGGAACTACAGGTGCACACTACCACATCCGGCTAATTGTTCTGTATTTTTTGTAGAGATGGAGTTTTGCCATGTTGCCCAGGCTGGTCTCGAACTCCTGGGCTCAAGGGATCCCTTGACCTTGGCCTCCCAAAGTGCTGGGATCTGCAGGCGTGAGTCACTGCACCTGGACAAAACCATTTTTTTTTTTTGGAGTTGGAGTTTTGCTCTTTTCACCCAGACTGGAGTTCGGTGGTGCGATCTCAGTTCACTGCAGCCTTCACCTTCTGGGTTCAAGCGATTCTCCTGTCTCAGCCTCCTGAGTAGCTGGGATTACAGGCACCTGCCACCACACCCAGCTTTTTTTTTTTTTTTTTTTTTTTTTTTGGCATTTTTAGTAGGGATGGGTTTTACCATGTTGACCAGGCTGGTCTCAAACTCCTGACCTCAAGTGATCCGCCCCCCTCAGCCTCCCAAAGTGCTGGGATTACAGGCATGAGGCACCACGCCCGGCTGACAATTTATTTTTAAAATCCAAAATGTTTCTGTTTCCTACTTTAATGCAGAAAGGTGTTGCCCTGAACACTGACCTAATGCATCACCCAAAGCATGGTTCTAAGTCAACTACAAAAGGCCTCTCCACTCTTGATTTGTTCATGCATCTTACATTTCAGTATCTTTACTCTTCCATGGAAACTTCAGTTCTTTAAGCCGGATGAAATTGGGATCTGAAACCCCCTTGCTACAGGGGGAAAGCCCTTGCCTCTCAAATGCCTACCTTCCCAGACACCCCCTGCCAAGCTTCTTTTTGTTTTTGAGACAGGGTTTGCTCTTTAACCCAAGCTGGAGTGCAGTGGCACAATCTTGGCTCACTGCAGCCTCTACCTCCCGGGCTCAGGTGATCCTCCCACCTCAGCCTCCCAAGTGGCTGAGACTACAGGCACGCACCACCACGCCTGGCTAAACAAGCTTCTTCCAGTCTGATCCCATCCCCCTAGGAACCCGGGTGTAGATGGCCTCTCTTACCTTTGCTGCAGATGTGTCCCTCCTTCCTAGCGCCAGGGGCTGTGTCATGCACATGACCAAGGCTGGCCAGTGGCCACCCAGCATCTCCTGAGCCTCAGTGATTGCTCCAGTAATGGGCATGTGACCCAAGCCAAGCCAATGACGATCAACCCCAAGACCCTTGCTGGAGCTCCTTGAACAAGACGAATTCTTTACAAGGCTGGTAAGATGGAAACCCGGAGCTGCCCAGCACCATCTTTGCCAGCAGGTAGAGCAAGCCCACTGGAGAATGAAGCCAACATGGAGAACAGCCAGGCTTGGAGTTGAAGACAGATCCCTGACAGCATGGTCTGAGCTTCTGGATCCAGCCAGGCCTGAAGCTCTTGCCCTCCCCACTTCCCAGTGACACAATACATTCTGTAATGGCATAAACCAATTCCAGTGGGATTCTGGTTTTTGCAGCATTCTGCTATTCATCCTGACTAATGTATTTGACTTAAAAAAATACAAGGCCTGGGTGCGGTGGCTCATGCCTGTAATCCCAGCATTTTGGAAGGTGGAGGTGGGCAGATCACCTGAGGTCAGCAGTTCGAGACCAGCCTGGCCAACATGGTGAAACCCCATCTCTACTAAAAATACAAAAATTAGCCAGGTGTGGTGGTGCACGCCTGTAGCCCCAGCTGCTCTGGAAGCTGACGCAGGAGAATGGCTTGAACCCGGGAGGCAGAGGTTGCAGTGAGCCGAGACTGTGCCACTGTGCTCCAGCCTGGGTAACAGAGCAAGACTCCATCTCAAAAAATAAATAAAAATACAAAAATTAGCCGAGGGTGGTAGCACACACCTGTAGTCCCAGCTACTCGGGAGGCTGAGGCAGGAAAATCATTTGAACCCAGGAGGCGGAGGTTGCAGTAAGATTGCGTCACTGCACTCCAGCCTGAGCGACAGAGTAAGACTCTGTCAAAAAAAAAAAAAAAAAAAAAAACAAGGCCTGTGATTCTCCATTGGCCCAAGACAAGCACAGTCCTGCAGAACACAAAGACACAGTTGCTCCTTGAAAGATTCACAGGAAGGGAAAAATATTTCCCATTCTGTTGTAATGAATCAATACCCAAATAAGACCCGGCTCATTTCTCAAGCAGTTAATCCTGCCCAACAGCCATGACTCATCCCAGCCCCAACCAGCGCTGAGGTTGGTGGGGCCCCAGATAACTCGCTAAACTTGGGGCCGCCCCAGATTTTCCATGTTTGCGTTTCTCCTCTCCTTTCTCTTCCAGCTAAGAGTCCTGGGAACTCTTTCTAGAGTTCCAAGTAAATGCTTTGCAGAACGCCCAACCCAGATCAACACCCAGTAGATGCTCTCAGTGCACAAGGAGACATCCAGAGATCTTGCTTTTACCGAAAGTATCCAATGAAAGGCAAAAGACAAAGTTGGTCTTGACCCTTTCTATTTTTTTACTTTTTTGTTTCTTTTAGTCAAGATCTTGCTCTGTTGCCCAGGCTGGAGTGCAGTGGCACCATCATAGCTCACTGCAGCCTCAAACTCCTAGGGTCAAGGGATCTTCCCGCCTCAGCCTCCAAGTAGCTGGGATTACAGGTGTGTGCCACCATGGCTGGCTAATATTTTTTCTTTTCTTTTCTTTTTTTTTTTTTTTTTTAAACTGAGTCTTGCTCTGTCATCCAGGCTGGAGTACGGTGGCCTGTTCTCAGCTCACTGCAACCTCCACCTCCTGGGTTCCAGTGATTCTCCTGCCTCAGCATCCCTAGTAGCTGGGATTTCAGGCACATACCACCATGCCCAGCTAATTTTTGTATTTTAGTAGAGACGGGGTTTCACCATGTTGGCCAGGCTGGTCTCAAACTCCTGACCTCAAGTGATCTGCCTGCCTTGGCCTCCCAAAGTGCTGGGATTATAGGCGTGAGCCACCGCTCCCAGCCTATTTTAGTTTTTTTAGAGACTGGCATCTCACTATGTTGCCCAGGCTGGCCTTGAACTCCTGGCCTCAAGTAATCCTCCTGCCTCACCCTTCCAAAGTGCTGGGATTACAGGCATGAGCCACGGCACTCAGACTTGCCCCCTCTTACCGAGTGCTGGGCTGGCACCCAGGACCTCAGCAGCAAAGGGAGCTTAACAGGCATCAGATGAGGAAGGCTCAGAAGGCTGGGCGCAGGGAAGGAGGCTCTGTCTGCAGGACATGAGGACTTTGGGGAAGGCACTCAGCCGGGAAGTCAGACATGACCTCATCCTAGTTGAGGTTCCCTATAAGCAGAGCCTGCGATGGAGATGTGGGTGCATGTGGTTTTCTGTAAGTGAGGGTTCTCGGAAGAGGGGAGTAAGGAGACAAGGTGCAAGAGGAAGAACAGCAGACAGGTCCCAGCTGGAGGCCTGATCCCAAGGCAGGCCTGAAGCGTGAGTTTTCTGAGTCAGTCCCGCCAGTAAGCAAGGGGGCCCTGCTGAGGACCTGTCCTCAGCCAGTCGGTCCCTGTGGGCTGCCAAGAAGGGTGCGTGAGGGGTGGGAAACACAGCTGTGAGCAGTCAGCGGCCACACTTGAAGCAGCCGGCTCCTTCCTTCCTCTTCTTGGCTGCACACCTGCGTTTGGGGAAGGAACTCATGGACTGGTTGCAGCTGGGGTGGGAAGAATTAAAGAGACACCGCTGAGCTCAGTGCTGGAGGGCCCAGGGCTTCGGAGGCAGAGGCAGCAGGTTTCGAATCTTGATTCTGGGTTGACTCGAGTCTCCCGCGTGGAGCTCCAGGGGTGCACAGCTCATGGAGTGCGGCACGGATTAACATGGCCATGTGGTAGGCATTCTTCACCCCATAGCCTGGTGCATGGCAAGTGCTCAACGAATCATGGCTTTGCAAACATCTCCAAGTGTCACAGGCCTGGCCGCTATAGTGAGAGATTGAACATCAGTCGCCAGGTGTTGGGGAGGGAAGAGAAGGGGTTCAGGTGCCTTCCTGGACTCATTCCAGCACCCACGGGCACTCAGTGCACTTCTATCTGGGTCAGGTTTTGCTCCTTCTCATCCAGTGCGAGGCGGGCACACAGGACCCCGAAAGAACGGAGGTCATGAGAGTCCAGATAGGAACCAGACCCCTGGCGTTGGGGTGGCTCCAAACCTCTGTGTTTGGGAGTTCTGGCTTCCCCAACTTCCCCTCCTAGCCTCAGCCCCTATGGATGGAAAAGTACCCCCAACTGGCATGACTGATCGATTGGTTTGGGGCACAAAGCTGGGTCCTCTCTGAGGAGCAACTTGGCAGGAGGTGCCCGCAGTCTGGCCTTGGCCTTGGCCACAGTGCTACTTTGAAAGTGCTTCAAACTCGCCAATGATGTCCTAAAGCCCTGATGACAAACCCCAGCCTCCCACAGGCCCTGCTCTGGCGGGGACACCTCTTGGGCCTCACTGCAAACCACACGACCCTCCTCCTGTGCCCCGCCTGCTCCAGGCACACGGAAGTCCCTGTTGGTCATCAGGACCACCTCCCCCTGGAGGATCTAGGGAGGGTCCTCTCTTGCTTCTTTGAGCTTCTGGTGGCTCCAGGCATCCTGGGGCTGGGGCGTGCATCACTCTGCACATGATCTTTTTTTTTTTTTTGAGACAGGGTCTCACTCTATCGCCCAGACTGGAGTGCAGTGGCGTGAACATAGCTCACTACGGCCACAACCTCCTGAGCTTAGGTGATCCTCAGCCTTCTAAGTAGCCACGACTACAGGCACACGCCACCACAGCTGGCTAATTTTTTCGTATTTTTGGTAGAGACGGGGCTTCACTACGTTGCCCAGTCTGGTTGCGAATTCCTGGGCTCAAAGGATTCACCCTCCTCAACCTCCCAAAGTGCTGGGATTGCAGGTGTGAGCCATGGTGCCGAGTCACCACATAGCTGCCTTCTCTCCCCTGTGTCTGTGGCTTAAAGCTCCACGTTTTTCTTACATGGACACCTGTCATTGGGTTTAGAACCCACCCTAAATCCAGGATGATCTCATCTCGAGATTCTCAACTTGATGACATCTGCAAAGACCCTATTTTCTTTTCTTTTCTTTTTTTTTGTTGAGACGGAGTCTTGCTCTGTCTACAGGATGGAGTGCAATGGCACAATCTCAGCTCACTGCAACCTCCGCCTCCCTGCTTCAAGCTATTCTCCTGCCTCAGCCTCCTGAGTAGCTGGGATTACAGGTGTGCACCACCATGCCCGGCTAATTTTTTGGTGTTTTTAGGAGAGATGGGGTTTCACCGTGTTAACCAGCATGGTCTTGATCTCCTGACCTCGTGATCCACCTGCCTCGGCCTCCAAAAATGCTGGGATTACAGGCGTGAGCCACTGTGCCCGGCCTCACAAAGACCCTATTTTCAAATCAGGTCACCTTCACAAGTGCTGGGAGTTAGGACGTGGATATGTCTTTCAGGGGAGGGGTCATTATCAAGTCACTACAGCTGTGGTGGGGAACACGATTAGGCAATCTGCTGGCGACTCCCCACATGGGCTGAGAAAGGTGAGGACGATTGGCTGAACACTGGAGAGAAGGTGAAGGAGGCACCAAGATGATAGAGAGAGAGAGAGGGACAGAGAGGGCTACTATGCTCCACTCTCTGCTGGAAACCCTGTTGACAAAGGAGGAAGCAGCCCAGGGAAGCTCCCGCAGGTCCCAGCTCAGAACAAACAGCTACCCCTGACTCTGTGGGCCCAGAGCAGATCACTGCCAGCCGGCCCCTGCGGGCTTTCTGGCCTGGGCTCCCTGGCACGTGGGATCCCTTGGCCCCGTCTGGAGGAAGCCCCACGAAGCCAGAGCCAGGGGAAGAGCTGCTGGCTGGACCCCAGGCCCAAGGTAGACGCCACCCAGGCCCTTCTTTCGGTTCTGCAAACACCACTGGCTCTGCTGGCTCTGAGAGCAGAGTCCAGCCCCCATGCACATGACTATGCGGTGCCCTCAGCCCCCGCATGGGTCAGAGTTTTCCGTGTGCTGCCTCCTCGTCCTTCTTCTTCTGCCGAATGCCTGGAATTCCACAGGAATTTCCACAGAGGCCCACCCTGCTCCGAGCCTCCTAGTGAAGGAAACAAACGCCAGCTCTGAGGCCCGGGGCTGGGAGGGCTGAGCTGGCAGCCACTCCAGAGATTTGCTGTCTCAGATAGGAAAGGACGGCCTGGGATCCTGCACCCATGATACCCTCTTGGAGGCCCTACTTTGGGGCCTGGGAAAGGGGGTCTCTCTAGCCCCGTCACCCCCGCATACACATAAGTGCATCCCCCAGCACACGTGCACACAGGAACCAGAGACATGACTGGCCACACAGGCACACATCATGCTGGAGGCAAGATGGGTAGACATGTTCCCAGGGGTGCACCCATCCACATGGACCTGGGGCAGCCCAGGGCCATCTGAACAGAGAAGTAGCCTAGCCTGAGTATTGTCTTGGAGCAAGCCAGCCAGGGTTCCAATCTCAGCTCGGCAACCTCAGTCAAGTTACTCAACCTCTCTGTGCCTCCCTCACCTCATTTGCAAATAGTAGTGTCAGAGGGGTTTGAACCAGAGCAAGTCCATCTTGAATAGGGGCTGGGTAAAATGAGGCTGAGACCTACTGGGCTCCATTCCCAGACTGTTAGGCATTCTAAGTCACGGGATGAGATAAAAGGTCAACACAAGATACAGATCTAAATACTTTGCTAATAAAACAGGTTGCAGTAAAGAAGCTGGCCAAAACTCACCAAAACCAAGATGGCAACGAGAGTGACCTCTGGTCTTCTTCACTGCCACACTCCCACCAGCGTCATGACAGTTTACAAATGCCATGGCAACATCAGGAAGTTACCCTATATGGTCCAAAAAGGCGAGGCATGAATAATCCACCCCTCGTTCAGCATATAGTCAAGAAATAACCTTAAAAATGGGCAACCAGCAGCCCTCGCGTAGGGCTGCTCAGTCTATGCAGTGGCCTTTCTTTATTCCTTTTCTTTCCTAATAAACTTGCTTTCACTTTACAGACTTGCCCTGAATTCTTTCCTGCATGAGACCCAAGAACCTCTCTTGGAGTCTGGATCGGGACCTCTTTCTGGTAACAGTAGTACCCACCTGAAAGGGTTGCTGTGAGGATTAACTGAGTTCATGCATGGGTAGCACTCAAACCCTGGAACACAGGAAGTGCCACATATGTGTTTGCTGTGATTAGTGGCATCATACACGCAGACCTGTGTAAGGCCACTTAGCAATACACAGACACATGCAGAGGGATATACAGAACCTCAACAACTCACATGCAAATAGACACACAGACATGAATACACATGTGCAGAGACACAGGCACTTATACACACATGCACACAGGTGAGACCATCTTTGCAAAAATTATAACAGAAAATTGTGACAGTGAAGGAGATCTGATCTAACCAACCCCCATCTTGCCTTTCACCTCCAAACTGCTCTTCATCCTTCCTGGACTTGGGCCAAACTAACTCTGGGGAACATTTAGTTTATAGTTTAAGTGCTACTTTTGTTTTTAGTGTATAGTTTAATGATAATGATTCCCTTCCCCAAAACTCAACCGCCTTTGTGAAGCTAACAAAAGGCCACCAGGTTACGAAGCTAAGGAATGAGAGAAAGCTAAATTCTGCTAAGGTATAGACATACATGATTACCAGCCATTATTCCAGAGGCCACAAGATTTGCAACTTCCCCTATTGCCCCTGCAGATAACATCACTATTGTAGAATCTAAGATCAGCTTTTTGAAATGTCTTCTCAGGTTTTTGCATTTCTGATGATCCACTGAGGACTCAGTGCACATGAGGACCATTTTCCATAACCCTTTGATTGCATCCCCAACCAATCAGCAGCACCCATTCCCTGGCCAGCCAAACAATCCTTGAAAAACCCAAGCCTATGAATTTTCAGGGAGACTGACTTGAGTCATAAAACTCTGGTCTCTGCCAGGCATGGTGGCTAACGTCTGTAATCCCAGCACTTTGGGAGGCCAAGGTGGCGGATCACTTGACGTCAGGAGTTCAGGACCAGCCTGGCCAACACGGTGAAACCCTGTCTCTACTAAAAATGCAAAAATTAGCTGGGTATGGTGGTGGGCACCTATAATCCCAGCTATTTGGGAGGCTGAGGCAGGAGAATCGCTTGAACCCGGGAAGCGGAGGTTGCAGAGAGCTGAGATCACGCCATTGCACTCCAGCCTGGGCATCACAGTGAGACTCCATCTCAAAGATAATAAAATAAAATAAAATAAATAAAATTAAATTAAAATAAAATAAACTCCAGTCTCCTATTCAGCCAGCTCTGCGAGAATTAAACTCTTTCTCCCTTGCAAATTCCCCAGTCATGATAAATCGGCTCTATCTGGGCGGTGGGCAAAAGAATCTATTAGATGGTTACACAGATACACAAATGCACATTCAGAGTATAAAGACAGATGCACCCACAGTGATTGTGCAAATGCTTGCACAGACACACACGCATGCACGCATGTAGATACCAATCAATGCTGGGGCGATGTCTGCAACCAGCCCTCCAGCCAGAGCCAACCCCTGGACTTGTTCATGATGGTTCCAGTGCTTCCTCTCCCTCTCCCCTCCCTTATGCCCTCCACCCTGGCTCACCTTTGTCCAGGACACACCTGGGAGTGGCCATGGGGACAAGAAGCCTTCCACATCCTTCAACAGGCTCCTTTGTCACCTCTCGGGTTATAATACACCGGCTCACACACAGGCCAGTTTCTGTCCGCCTGACTGCAGATATCCCCAAAGTGCCCACTTCAAGGAGGAAATGAGACCCTGGGCCCCAGTAGCCTCTGACCCCATATCTGTCTCTGTGACCAAGGGGAAGAAAAACGCCTGAACTGCAACAGCTCCCACCTGTCTCCCCTCCTCTGGGCCAGCATCTCCAGAGGGACCCTTTTTTTCATCAGCGCCTCAGCCCAGACCATGTCGATTAAAAGCTTTCCTCTGTGGGACATACGGAGCATTTTTAAGCCACACTCCCAGTACCTTTTTGACTCCTCCAAGACCTGTGTTGCAGGCAGCAGGGTTCCGCACCCACACGGGCACATGGGGCCAGACTCGGGCTCTGGGTAGCACAAAGACACGAGGCATTTACAGGAGAGGTGGCTGGAGGGTCTGGAAGAACAAAACACTAGGGTCATCACAGGCTGGGTTATTTTTCCTCCCCAGGGCTCAGTCTGCTCATCTGTAAAACGGGGTGAGAAGAACCGCCATCTGTACTGGGCATGAACATTGTGTGGGGCTACGCACGCTCTGAGCTCCATCCCAAGCATGGAGAAATTTCCCTCCTTAGAAGGCTTGCAATTCTCCAGCCTCCTTGGAGCCAGGCTGGGGCAATCAGGTGTGCCTGATCCAGATGGAATGGGTGCTAGTGAAGCAGCCTCATTGTCTGGGGTAAATACCCGAAATGTGTTGTCTCACAGCCATGCAAAACTAGGATGAGGGCACACCAGAGTGAGGTTAAGAGCAGAAGTTTAATAGGCGAAAGAAAGAGAAGAGCTCTCTGCGCAGAGAGGGGTCCCAGAGAAAATGGATTGCTGCTTCCGCAGTGGAATGCAGGTTTTATAGATGAGCTTGAGAAGGCAGAGTCTGATTTACATAGGGCACGAAGATTGGTCGGACCAGGTGTGCTATTTGCATAGCACGTGAAGAACTGGTTAGGAATAGGTGTGCCGTTTGCATAGTGCATGAAGAAGCTGGCTACCCTACCCTAATCTTTTATTATGCAGATGAGCTCTCTACCTGGCCAACGCCAATGTTGCCTGTTCCTTTACTGTACACACGGTGACAAAGAAAAGGGAAAATAGAGCCCCCATGTTGAATACACCCGGCCTTCAGGCAGCCCTTTCCTATTGGCACAGCTGCCGGCATTCACCTGTGCAAGCTTCCAGCTTGCTTATCTGTGTCTGCAGCTCGATTTTCCAGGCTGCTCTTTGTCAGAAAAGAAATGATGTGGAGGCTACTTTTTATTGAAAGGGAAATTCCGCCGAGGACCCTGTTGCCCTTACTATCTGCCTAAAGAATTTTTTTCCTTTTTTTTTTTTTTTTTTTTTTTGAGATGGAGTCTAGCTCTGTTGCCCAGGCTGGAGTGCAGGGGCACAATCTCAGCTCACGGCAGCCTCCACCTCCTGGGTTCCAGTGATTCTCCTGCCTCAGCCTCCTGGGTAGCTAGGATTACAGGCACGCACCACCAGTGTGCTCATCTGTAAAAGTGAGCCCAGCTAATTTTTGTATTTTTAGTAGAGATGGGGTTTCACCATGTTGGCCGGGCTGGTCTCAAACTCCTGATCTCAGATGATTCGCCCACCTCGGCCTCCCAAAGTGCTATGATTATAGGCGTGGGCCACCGCACCTGGTCTGCCTAAATAATTTCTTTCTATCTCCTGTATCACTAGCACCACAGAGAAGTGGAGAAGGGGCCTCACAGTAGGTGGCAGGAACGCCCATCTCTTTGGGCCAGTGTGGCTGCCGTGGGTCCAGGGCTGCAGTCTGGGAATGGAGCCCCAGTAGAGCGGTACAATTCCGGGCATTCATTGGTGGCTCACTCCCTATCCCATCTTCAGTGCAGGGGCAGAACTACTCAATTCTCTTTCTATAAATTCTTCTTCTGCTTACATCAGCCAGGTCTGTTTCTGCTGCTGGCAGCTGGGGACCTGGGCTCACCTATGGCCTGATGAAACTGCTGTGAGGAGCAAATGAAACAACCCACCAAGGACTCAGCACAGTGCCTGCCTATGAGGGGCACACAGCACGTGGACAAGCCTGCTATTCACAGCATAGGCTGCATGCAGTGGCTCACGCCTATAATCTCAGCTGAGGTGGGAGGATCACTTGAGCCCAGGAGTTCAAGACCAGCCTGGGCAACATAAGGAGCTCCTGTCTCAACAAAAAAGTTAAAAAATTAGCCAGGCATGCTGGTGGTGCCTGTAGTCGCAGCTACTCCAGAGGCTGAGGTGGGAGCATCACTTGACCCTAGGAGTTTGAGGCTTCCGTGAGCCATGATTGTGCCACTGCATTCTAGTCTGGGTGACAGAGTGAGACCTTTCCACACAAAAAAATATATATATGATTAGCCCAGCTCTGTCACCTGCCAGCCAGGAATCTGAGTACATCACATCACGTCTTGGCCTCAGTTTTTTCAACTGTAAGATAGGAACAGTAATAGTCCACTTCCCAATAGGTTTGGGGTGATGATTAAATGAGATAATGCACATAACAAGTGCTCAGTATTTCCCATTGATGATAGTGGTTGCCTTCAAATGGTAATAGCATGATTTCTTTGAGTTTTATGAGATAGGAACTGAGTAGGTGTCCTCAAATTCAGAGGAAAAAAATACACTGGGGTTGGGCATGGTGGCTCATGCCTATAATCCCAGCACTTTGGCAGGTTGAGGCAGGTGGATCACGAGGTCAGGAGTTCAAGACCAGCCTGACCAACATGATGAAACCCAGTCTCTACTAAAAATACAAAAATTAGCTGGGCATGGTGATGCTTATCTGTAATTCCACCTACTCAGGAGGCTGAGGCAGGAGAATCATTTGAACCCAGGAGGTGGAGGATGCAGTGAGCTGAGATCATGCCACTGCACTCCAGCCTGGTCCGACAGAGCAAGACTCTGTCTCAAAAAAAAAAAAAAAAAAAAAAAAAAACCCTGGAAATTTAGCATCTAACTTTAATTCCTAATAGAGCAATTCTCACGTTAGTATTAGCAGAAGTCCAACCGGAATAACAAGTATTTTTAATTCCACAATCTCATTTTAGATATACATAGCTGGCTACCTTTGTAACCTGTGTATTTTTTTTTTTTTGCATTGAAAAAATATTCTGGTTAGTAAACTTTAGTTATTTAAGTGCATAACAAAGTGTTCAAGGAAATGGGTACTGACGTCAACAACTTATTGTGAAATGCATCCAAAAAGTAAGATGTGTAGAGTGATGCATGGATGGGTGAACGGTTAGGTAGAGAGAGGGACAGAGGGATGAATGGATGGATGGATGGATGAATAAACAAATGCGTAGAGGTTAGAGGGATGGTTAGAGGGAGACAGGAATGGATGCACGGATGGTCAGAGGCAGGGATGGATGGATGAATAAATGGATGGGTAGATGGATGGATGGGTAGATGGATGAATGGTTAGAGGGAGAGAGGGAGGGATGGATAGATGGATGGATAAATTGATGGATGGGTGGTTAGAGGGAGGGAGGGATAGATGGGGCATGGATAGATGGGTAGATGGATGAATGATTAGAGGGAGGGAAGGATAAATGGGTGAGTGGTAGATGGATGGATGGATGGTTAGAAGGAGGGAAGGATGGGTGAGTGGGTGAGATGTATGCATGGTTGGATGGATGGATGGATGGATGGATGGACAAATAGGACAAAATGTTATCTGGGTGATGTATACATAGGTATTCACTGTATAGTTCTTTCAACTTTTCTTTATATTTGGACAGTTTCACAATAAAACTTTGGAAGAAAGATTTTTTTAAAAAAAGAAAAAAATGCAACAGAGAGAAAAGGACATTCAAAGTCTGGGCAAAGAAAAAAGATTCATCTTAAAATAATCTTTATAGGCCACGTGCAGTGGCTCATGCCTGTAATCCCAGCACTTTGGGAGGCCGAGGAGGGTGGATCACTTGAGGTCAGGAGTTCAAGACCAGCCTGGCCAACATGGTGAAACCCCGTCTCTACTAAAAACACAAAAATTAACCAGGGCCTCTGCCTCCTGGGCTCAAGAGAGCCTACCCTCTCAGCCCCCCAAGTAGCTGGGAGTACAGGCAAGAGCCACCATGCCTGGCTAATTTTTTTATTTTTTGCAGAGACGTGGTTTCACCATGTTGCCCAGGCTGGTCTTGAACTCCTGGCTCAAGCGATCCACCTGCCTTAGCCTCCCAAAGTGCTGAGATTACAGGTGTGAGCCACCGCACCCGGCCAACAATATGTTGACGTAGATAACCTTGTTTGTTGACTGTCCTCTCAGTAGAAAGGGAGGTCCACTCTGCCAGGGCTGGGTCCTTATTAGGCATTCATGGCTGGATCCGCAGGGCTTAGCACAGCATCCAGCACATAGTAGTTGCTCAACACATGTTTGTGGCGTGATTGAGTGTGTAAGTCAGTGAATGAACAAACGAATGAAGGGGTTCTCGCCCTGATACTTGTCCTGCAGCCTGGGAAACTGAAGCTCAGAGATGAAGTGACTTCACCGAGGTCACATGGACAGTGGGCAGCAGAACTGGAGTTACCTACGCAATTGGGATTACGAAATATTTCACAAGTGCCAAGAAGTGCACGTGACGCAGGGCTCTAGAAGGTTTCCTCTTCGATTTGCCACAGTCCCTGCAGCAGAGAGGCAGCCCAAGGCTCTGCAAATCACTGCCCCTTTATCACGGCTGCAGCCACCCTTGTGCAGGCCCTGGCTTGAGGTCTTCTCACTCGATGCTGGTATGGGGGTGATGACCATCCATCTGGCAGGTCACAAGGACAACCCTCGGGACAGGAAATCTGATCCTAATTGCTGAGTCACAGCTAAACGGCAGAATGACGTCATCTGTAACCATGGCATGCATTCCAAACTCAGCCCCAGCTTGGCTTCTCCTCAAGTTTGAGTGAGCCCCTGTCAGTCTACACCACCCCTCCTCATGTTCGGCTGTTTTCAAACCCGCACACTGGCAAAGACGCTGCCAGGAAGGAAGGAAGCCAAGCCCAGGGAGAGGAGAGAGCTGGTTTGCTGTGGGTGGCCAGGAATAAGGTCCCGTGTGTGGAGGAGACAGAACACAGTCAATGATACCAGGCCGGGAGCAGTGGCTGACTCCCGTAATCTCAGAATTTGGGGAGGCTGAGGTGGGAGGATCGCTTGAGCCCAGGAGTTCAAGACCAGCTTGGGAAACATAAGGAAACCCATCTCTATTTAAAAAAAATATCAGCCAAGCATTGCGGTGCATACCTGTAGTATCTGCCACATGGGAGGCTGGGGCAGGAGAGTCACTTGAGCCCAGGAGGTCGAGGCTGCTGTGAGCCGTGATTATGCCATTGCACTCCAGCTTAGGCGACAGAGGGAGACCCTGTCTCAAAGAAAGAAAGAAAAAGAGAGGGGAGGGGAGGCAGGGAAGGGTAAAGACCCCATACTGGCATGTACAGCCTCCTGCCTGACCCCCATTCCCAGGAGCCCCTTTCAGAGAGTAAAGAGAGCTGGAACAAGGGAGCAATGCTGATGGAAGGACAAACGGACAGATGGACAGACTGCGTTGGGGGCAGAACGGCCCGCGGGCTCCAGATGAGCACGATCAGCAGGAGAAAGCAGGCCATGCACAGGTGATGTGGGTGCCAGAAGCAAGCTAGCCAATAGAGGAATTCCAATAACCCACAGCACTCAAGTAAGATAAAAACACCCTGACTTCTCAGCAGGCCAGCATGGCCCCCTAGAGGCCAAGGGCAGAATTTTATTTTTATCTGTCTATCTCTCTATCTGTCTGTCTATCTATCTATTTTCAAGACAGAATCTCGTTTTGTCACCCAGGATGGAGTGCAGTGATGTGATCTCGGCTCACTGCAACCTCTGCCTCCAGGCTTCAAGTGATTCCCCGCCTCAGCCTCCCAGGTAGCTGGAATTATAGGTGCGAACCATCACAGCCAGTTAATTTTTGTATTTTTAGCAGAGACGGGGTTTCACCATGTTGGCCAGGCTGGTCTCTAACTCCTGGACTCAAGTGATTCACCCGCTTTGGCCTCCCAAAGTGCTGGGATTACATGCATGAGCCACTGCACTGAGCCTGTTGAGGCAAAGCATAACCCCATATCTTCCTAGCCAATGGACCCCTTGCTTCTGAAACAGTTCTGGTGCTCAAGTTCTGGGCATGTCCTGGACTTCTTGGTTTTGCAGGGAGGAATCACTAGTTCTGGGTGTTGATAGACATCAAAGCTTTTCCAACTGTGCATCTCCGGGATACCTGACTTGCTGTGTTGGCTCAGTTATATCTGCCAGGGAACTTGACCTTCTGTTATCAACAGAGTAGGTCCAGTTTGGGCGGGTCTTGCAGTTGTTTTCTCGAGGAACAGTTTGGGCTCACCCTGTCTTTCCAATCAGCTGAAACTGGAGCATCCCTCAGCCTCAGTTTCCCCAACATCCTGAACTCTGCTCCCTTCATCGTGCACAAAGGCCAGATTTCCTGTGAAACCATATGGTGCAGAGTTAGGAAGAGACAGCCCTGGCCAGGCATGGTGGCTCATACCTGTAATCCCAGCACTTTGGGAGGCTGAGGCAGTCAGATCACCTAAGGTTAGGAGTTCGAGACCAGCCTGGCCAACATAGCAAAAGCCCCTCTCTACTAAAAATACCAAAAAAATTAGCCAGGCTTGGTGGCCCATGCCTGTAATTCCAGCTGCTCTGGAAGCTGAGGCAGGAGAATCTCTTAAACCCAGGGGGCAGAGGCTGCAGTGAGCCAAGATCCCAGCACTGCACTCCAGTCTGGCCCACAGAGGGAGACTCTGTCTCAAAAAAAAAAAAAAAAAAAAAAAAAAAAAAGACAAAAAAGAAAGAGCCCTTCTGTGCCCCCTGCCTGGGCAAATGACACCTCCACCCACACAGGCTCAAAGCCAAGGAGCAAGATATCCTCCTTACCACTGGGCGCAGTGACTCACGCCTGTAATCCCAGCACTTTGGGAGGCCAAGGCGGGTGGATCACGAGGTCAGGAGATCCAGACCATCCTGGCTAACACAGTGAAACCCCGTCTCTACTAAAAATACAAAAAAATTAGCCGGGCGTGGTGGCGGGGGCCTGTAGTCCCAGCTACTTGGGAGGCTGAGGCAGGAGAATGGCATGCACCCGGGAGGCAGAGCTTGCAGTGAGCCGAGATCGCGCCACTGCACTCCAACCTGGGCGACAGAGCGAGACTCTGTCTCAAAAAAAAAAAAAAAAAAAAAAAAAAGAAGTTATCCTCCATACCACTGCCCTCTCCCACCCTCCACCTTTCCCAAAGCCTCACAGGGTACAGCACAGACTACTCTGCACCCCAATATCAACTCTCCCCTTCTTCCAAAGCAATAGGACTTCCAATACATAGCTGGGCACAGCTACCCAGAAATAAGACCACATTTCCCAGCCTCCCTTGTATATAGGTGTGGCCAAGGGGTTAAATTCTGGCCAATAGGATGTGCGCAAAAGTGACCTGCGCAGCTCCCTGGATGTGTCATTAAGGGAATGGGCAGGTCTACCTCCATCATTAGCGTCCCTTCTCCTTTCTCCTTCCTGGTAGTTGGAGTGCAGGAGAGGGTGACCATCTGATTTGGACAATAAGAGCAAAGACAATCGTTTAGGGATAATGGAGCAACAAGGTAGGAGGAGCCTGGGTCCCTGATGCCTTGGAATAGCCAAACCAGAGCTGGGACACTTATTTATACCAGGACTGACTCTATGTTAAAGGGAAACAGAGGCCGGGTGTGGTGGCTCACGCCTGTAATCCCAGCACTTTGGGAGGCCGAGGCAGGCAGATGACTTGAGGCCAGGAGTTCGAGACCAGCCTGGCCAACATGGCAAAATCCCGTCTCTACAAAAAATACAAAAATTAGCCGGGCTTGGTGGTGGGCGCCTATAGTCTCAGCTGCTCGGGAGGCTGAGGCAGGGGAATCATTTGAGCCTAGGAGACTGAGGCTGCAGTGAGCTGTGATCACGCTACTGCACTTTAGTCTGGGCAACAGAGCAAGAAACTGTCTTTAAAAAAAAAAAAAAAAGGGAAACAATCCTTTCTTGTTTAAACCAGTTATTTTAAGTCTTCAGAATGGCAGCTGAACCAGTATCCCAACTAATAAAGTCACCAAGTTCTGTGCATTTTGCCCATGCTGGTCACCCCAATTCATCTACTTCTCTTTTTTTTTTTTTTTTTTGAGACAGGGTTTCGCTCTTGTTGCCCAGGCTGGAGTGCAATGGTGTGATCGGCTCACTGCAAACTCTGCCTCCAGGGTTCAAGCACCTGCCTCAGCCTCCCGAGTAGCTGGGATTACAGGCATGCGCCACCACACCCAGCTAATTTTGTATTTTTAGTAGAGACAGGGTTTCTCCATGTTGGTCAGGCTGGTCTCGAACTCCCGACCTCAGGTGATCCACCTGTCTCGGCCTCCCAAAGTGCTGGGATTACAGGCATGAGCCACTGCACCTGGCCATCTACTTCTTTTCATCTCCACTGACCCCAACCCAGGCAAAGACATGGTCCCCTCCATCCTTCCCTGACTTCCTAAGCTGCAGCCTCACCAGCTTTCTATCAGTTACTCGAATGTATTAGGCTCACTCTGGTAGCGGAGCCTTAACACATGCTACTGCCTGCTTCTTCCTCTCTTCATCTAATCACCTCCTATTTTTCCTTCAGATCTCAGCGTGACCACCAGCTCCTCTTCAAGAAAAGCTGTCAGTGACTACTCTGATAGGGCAGAGACCCTGTTATGAAATCCCAGAGCACCACGAACCTCTCCTGTGTAATATGTACCATAAGTTAGGATTTAAAATCCCCTGAGGGGAACCAGGAATCCATTCCCCAGATCACAGACACACAAGGTTTTTCACTGCAGCACTACTAGTGATAGCAAAGCACAAGAAACTCAAACATCCACCAAGAAGGAACTGGTTGAATAATCTATGGCACAGCCACACAGAAGAGTACTACGCAGCAATATAAAGAAATGAGGCCGGGCGCGGTGGCTCACGCCTGTAATCCCAGCACTTTGGGAGGCTGAGACGGGCAGATCACGAGGTCAGGAGATCCAGACCATCCTGGCTAACACAGTGAAACCCTGTATCTACTAAAAATACAAAAAATTAGCCGGGCGTGGTGGCACACACCTGTAGTCTCAGCTACTTGGGAGGCTGAGGCAGGAGAATCCTTTGAACACAGGAGGCAGAGGTTTGCACTCCGGCCTGCGTGACAGAGCGAGACTCCTGTCACAAAGAAAAGGAATGAAAGAAAGAAAGAAAGAAAGAAAGAAAGAAAGAAAGAAAGAAAGAAAGAAAGAAAGAAAGAAAGAAAGAAAATAATAATAATAATAAAAGAAAGAAATGAGAACGCCGGGCACGGTGGCTCACACCTGTAATCCTAACACCTTGGGAGGCCGAGGCGGGCTGAGGTCAGGAGTTCCAGACCAGCCTGGCCATCATGGCAAAACTCCGTCTCTACTAAAAACACAAAAATTAGCCAGGCATGGATGCCTAAAATCCCAGCTGCTCAAGAGGCTGAGGCAGAAGAATCGCTTAAACCCAGGAGGCAGAGGTTGCAGTGAGCCAAGATCGCACCAGTATTCAAGGATCAGAACTTTGAATGCAAAGCATGCTACCTACCTTCTCAATATACCTGTGGTTTGTATGTGTTTGTTCATATTTTCAAAGAAAAACGATGAAATAATAAAGCCAACATGGGTATTTACGGGGTAAGAGGAGGGAGACTGGTGATGGAGGGGTGGAAGCTCAGCTTCTCTGAGTGTGTCTTGTTTCAGAGTTTCTATTTGGTAAATGTAAATATTTTACACAATTACAAAGTAAAATCAAAGACAAAAAGACCAATCCCTTAAAATAAAAAAAATTAAAAGTAAAAAACCCTGAGTATATGCCAACTTGGCATAACCACACTAAGAAGGATTATTGGAAGTGACTTTCCTTTTTTTTTTTTTTTTTTTTTTCCAGACAGAGTCTCACTCTGTCGCCCAGGCTGGAGTGCAGTGGCACAATCTCGGCTTATTGCAATCTCTGCCTCCTGGGTTCAAGAAATTCTCGTGCCTCAGCCTCCCGACATAGCTGGGATCACCGGCATGCATCGCCATGCCCGGCAAATTTTTTTCGTAATTTTAGTAGGGACAGGGTTTCACCATGTCAGCCAGGCTGGTCTCGAACTCCTGAACTCAGGTGATCTGCCCGCCTTGGCCTCCCAAAGTGCTGGGATTGCAGGTGTGAGCCACTGCACCCAGCCTCTTCTTTTTTTTTTTTAAACTTTCATTTGAAGTTCAGGGGTACAAGTGCAGGTTTGTTACATAGGTGAACCTGTGTCATGGGGGTTTGTTGTACAGATTATTTCATCACCTAAGCATTAAGCCTAGTACCCATTAGTTATTTTTCCTGATCCTCTCCGTCCTCCCACCCTCCACCCTCCAAAAGGCCCCAGTGTATGTTGTTCCCCTCTATGTGTCCATGTGTTCTGCCATTGAGTTCCCAGGAAGTGACTTTAAAATAGCATTTTGAGGCTGGGCACGGTGGCTCAAGCCTGTAATCCCATTACTCTGGGAAGCCGAAGTGGGCAGATCATGAGGTCAGGTGTTTGAGACCAGCCTGGCCAATATGGTGAAACCCTGTCTCTACTAAAAATACAAAAATTAGCCAGGTGTGGTGATGCGTGCCTGTAATCCCAGCTTCCTGGGAGGCTGAGGCAGAAGAATCGCTTGAACCCAGGAGATGGAGGTTGCAGTGAGCTGAGATCACGCCACTGCACTCCAGCCTGGGCGACAGAGCGAGACTCTGTCTCAAAAAACAAAAATAGCATTTTGAGCCAGGCACAATGGCTCATGCCTGTAATCCCAGCACTTTGGGAGGCCAGGAGTTCGAGACCACCTGGCCAACTGTAATCCTAGCTACCCGGGAGGCTGATGCATGAGAATTGCTTGAACCCAGGAGGCAGAGGTTGCAGTGAGCCGAGATCATGCCACTGCACTCCAGCCTGGGCAACAGAGCGAGACTCCATCTCAAAAAAAGAAAAAAAAAAGCATTTTGAGCTGGGCACAGTGGCTCACGCCTATAATCCCAGCACTTTGGAGGCCAGGAGTTCGAGACCAGCCTGGCCAAATGAGCCGGGAGTGGTGGCACACATATGTAATCCTAGCTACCCAGGAGGCTGACGCAGGAGAACTGCTTGAACCCAGGAGGCAGAGGTTGCAGTGAGCCGAGATTGTGCCACTGTACTCCAGCCTGCATAACAGAGCGAAACTCTGTCTCCAAAAAAAAAAAAAAATAGCACTTTGATTGTATTATATCAGATATTATATATCTCTAGTGGGCTTTACCCTAAGGACAAAAGAACTACCATGAAAGAGAACCACAATGAAATCCTCACCTGTACTCAGTTGTCTTATAGGTAGTGATTATATTAGCACTGTGACATTGAAGCCGTCAGGTTCTTGCCATCTCTTGCTTCCTCTCTCACCACATGGTCTCTGCACGTGCCTGCTCCCTCTCTGCTATCCACCATGAGTGGACACAGCCCAGTGCCGTCACCAAATCCAGCTGCCCAATCTTGAACTAATTTTTTTTCTTTTTCGAGATGGAGTCTTGCTCTGTCGCCCAGGCTGGAGTGCAGTGGCACGATCTTGGCTCACTGCAACCTCTGCCTCCTGGGTTCAAGCAATTCTCCTGCCTCAGCCTCCCAGGTAGCTGGGATTACAGGCGCCTGCCACCACACTCAGCTAATTTTTTGTATTTTTAGTAGAGATGGGGTTTCACCATGGTGGCCAGGCTGGTTGTGAACTCCTGACCTCAAATTATCCACCTGCTTCCACCTGCCAGAGTGCTAGGATTACAGGCATGAGCCACCGTGCCTGGTCCCAATCTTGAACTTTTAAACCTCTTTTCTTTGTAAATTATTAAAAAGAAATGATTATCTTTGTAATATAGGATAAAGAAAATAAGAAATTGGCCGAGCACGGTGGCTCACACCTGTAATCTCAGAACTTTGGGAGGCCAAGGTGGGTGGATTGTTTGAGCTCACGAGTTTGAGATCTTGTCAAACTGGCGAAACCTTGTCTCTATAAAAAAATACAAAAACTAGCCAGGCTTGCTGGTGCATGCCTGTAGTCCCAGCTACTTAGGAGGCTGAGGTGGAAGGATGGCTTGAGCCCAGGAGGTAGAGCTTGCAGTGAGCCAAGATTATGCCACTGCACTCCAGCATGGGTGATACAACCAGACCTTGACTCAAAAAGAAAGAAAGAAAGAGAGAGAGAGAGAGAGAAAGAAAGGAAGGAAGGAAGGAAGGAAGGAAGGAAGGAAGGAAGGAAGGAAGAAAGAAAGAAAGAAAGAAAGAAAGAAAGAAAGAAAGAAAGAAAGAAAGAAGCGGAGGGGAGGGGAGAGGAGGGGAGGGGAGGGGAAGGGAGGGAGGGAGGGAGGGAGGGAGGGAGGAAGGAAGGAAGGAAGGAAGGAAGGAAGGAAGGAAGGAAGGAAGGAAGGAAAAGAAACTGTGTTAATGCTGTTAGAAACCCAGATTTTCTATGTTAGAATAAAGGAGATATATGCCAGGCATGGTGGCTCACACCTGTAATCCCAGCACTTTGGGAGGCTGAGGTAGGTGGATCACCTGAGGCTAGGAGTCTGAGACCAGCCTTGACAATGTGGTGAAAACTCATCTCTATTAAAAAATACAAAAATTAGCTGAGCGTGGTGGTGTGCACCTGTAGTCCTAGCTACTCGGGAGGCTGAGACAAGAGAATCGCTTGAACCTGGGAGACAGAGGTTGCAGTGAGCTGAAATCACGCCACTGCACTCCAGCCTGGGCGACAGAGCAAGACTCTGTCTCAAAAAAAAAAAAAAAAATAAAAAAGGCCGGGCACAGTGGCTCATGCCTGTAATCCCAGCACTTTGGGAGGCCGAGGCAGGCAGATCACAAGGTCAGGAGTTCAAGATCAGCCTGACCAACATGGTGAAACCCCGTCTCTACTGAAAATATCAAAATTAGCCAGGCGTGGTGGTGCACGCCTGTAATCCCAGTTACTCGGGAGGCTGAGGCAGGACAATCACTTGAACCCAGGAGGCGGAGGTTGCAGTGAGCTGAGATCTTGCACTGCACTCCAGCCTGGTCAACTGAGCAAGACTTAGTCTCAAGAAAAAAAAAAAGAAAAGAAAAAAGAAAATAAAACAAAGAAACTCTCAGAGACTACTGAGGTCCCATCAAAGGTGAAGGACATCATGCAAAGACGCTCCTGTACGGACTATGATTCTCAGTGTTTTTTTTGTTTTTTTGTTTTTTTGAGATGGAGTCTCACGCTGTTTCCTAGGCTGGAGTGCAGTGGCATGATCTCGACTCACTGCAACCTCTGCCCCCCAGGTTCAAGTAATTCTCCTACCTCAACCTCTGAGTAGCCAGGATTACAGGTGCGCCACCACACCCAGCTAATTTTTGTATTTTTAGTGGAGATAGGGTTTCACCATGTTGCCCAGGCTGGTCTTGAACTCCTGGCCTCAAGTGATCCATCCACCTCAGCCTCCCAAAGTCCTGGGATTACAGGCATGAATCATTGCACCCGGCCCTTTAGAAGTATTAACTCACCCCTAGGAACATTACGCTTAACCTCATTTAATCCTCATAACATGCCTATTAGGAGGGCGCATGATTATGCTTCTTTTATACATGAGGAAACTGAGTCACAGGGAGATTACTAAGAAAACTGCCCAGGATAATGAAGGTGGTGAGTGGCTGAGCCAGTATCTGCATTCGGGAAGTCTGACCCTAGAGTCCAAAGCCTTAACCATCTTCTGAGCTTCCTCTTCACTAACGTAGGTGATTTCACATAAAAGTAGAAAAGGCAAACAAAGGAGGCGAACTGTAGTAGCTCATGCCAGCCATCCTAGTGCTTTGGGAGGCCGAAGTCGGAGGATTACTTGAGGACAGGAGCTTGTAACCAGCCTGGGCAACATAGCAAGATCCTGTCTCTATGAAAAAAAAATTTAACTTAGCCAGGTGTAGTGGTGCACACCTGTAGTCCCAGCTACTTGGGAGGCTGATGTGGGGAGGATTGCCTGAGCCTACGAAGCTGAGGCTGCAGTGACCTGTGATCTCACTACTGCACTCCAGCCTGGGCAACAGAATAAGACCCTGTCTCAAAAAGAAATTTACAAATAAAAATTTAAAAGAAAAGGAAAATAAGCCGGGCACGGTGGCTCATGCCCGTAATCCCGGCACTTTGGGAGGCTGAGTTGGGCAGATTGCATGAGCTCAGGAGTTTGAGACCAGCCTGGGCAACATGGCGAAACCCCATCTCTACTAAAAATACAAAAATTAGCCAGGTGTGGTGTGTGGTGGTGCATGCTTGTAGTCCTAGTAACTCGAGGGGCTGAGGTACTAGAATTGCTTGAACCTGGGAAGCGGAGGCTTTAGTGAGTCAAGATGGCCCCACTTTACTCCAGCTTGGGCAACAGAGCAAGACTCTGTCTCCAAAAAAAAAAAAAAAAAAAAAAAGAAAGAAAGAAAGAAAAGAAAGAAAAAGAAAAAGAAAAGAAAGGAAAGGAAAGGTCCAGAGGCTTGACAAAAACTGGGGAATGGTGGGGATAAAGGGGTGGGGTTCAGAACCACGGACAGCACACACACACACACACACACACACACACACACACACACACACCCCACCCACCACCAATCTTACCCCCTTGTTAGTACACAGTGCCTATAATCAGGGCTTTCAGAGGCTGACACCAGTGGGATCAGAGGCCAGCTGGGATGTGCTCGGCCCCATATCTTTTTTTTTTTTTCCTGAGACAGAATCTTGCTCTGTTGCCCAGGCTGGAATGCAGTGATGCAATCTCGGCTCACTGCAACCTCCACTGGGTTCAAAGGAGTCTTCTGCCTCAGCCTCCCAAGTAGTTGGGATTACAGGCACCCGCCACCATGCCTGGCTGGTTTTTGTATTTTTAGTAGAGACTGGGTTTCACCATGCTGGCCAGGCTGGTCTGGAACTCCTGACCTCAGGTGATCCACCCACCTTGGCCTCCCAAAGTGCTGGGATTACAGGCCTGAGCCACTGCTCCCGGCCTCGGCCCCGTATCTTGGTTAGTTGCTGACCAAGCTTCCATGACACCCAGCCGCTCTGCCAGCCACATCTCACCTCCTCCTGACCTGCCTGGGGCCACCTAGACTCTCTTCCTCAAGGCCACCCCTTAATAATAGGGATCACCATTTAATTCCTGAAAACGCTCAGCCAGGTGGGAACGAGCATTCCCACTTCCCAGATGGGGAAACTGAGGCTCAGAGATGTATCCAACTGCCGAGTTCATGCACCTGTGAAGCGGCTGCTTCTGGTACTGCGCCCTTGTGGCTCCCCATTGCATCCCTCTTGTTGGCTCATGCTCCCCAGGAGTGTGAGCATGGGGTGCTGGTGGCCCTTGCTGAGAAGTGAGTCACCCTCATTTTGTGTGTGTCTCATCCCCACAGCTGCAGCTGGGAGCTGGGAGGAGGCATCTGAGCCAACGAACTAAGGGTAAGAAGGCTGCTTCTCCCAGCGAGAAACCACCCAGCTCTCAAAGCACCTGACAATTCTACCTCCGGAAGATTTCTGGAACCTGTCCCCATTCCTTCCTTCCCAAAGCCCCAGCCCCAGTCCAGGCCATCATCAGCTCTTGCCCGCACTGCAGGAGCCTCCTCCCTGGTCTTCCTGCCTCCTCCCTCGCCTCCCAAAATCTGCTTCCTGCAAGAGAGATGCAGACAGAGTACAAATACACTTTGAAAGTGGAATTGACAGGGCTTGTGACAAAATGGACAAATGAGTATATTTAGCTGCCACCAACAACAGTGTGACTCCCTTCTCTACCCAGGCCTAATTTTGTTTCTTTCAAGATAATTACCCAAAAAGGCGGGATCCTCAGGCTCACCACAAGGCCCAGGCTGGAGGCCTTTCTGCCAGAGGCCATGTCAGGGGCAGCAAATCAATGATTATGAGTGAGGATTCTGCACTTTCTCTAACAATTAACGGGCCAGGAAATACAAAGGAGGGAACCGTTATAGACCAAAGGGGCTCTAAGAGATGTAGCAACCAAATGTGACATTTGGACTTTGTCTCTTGACCCAATGAACCATAAAAATACATTTAGGAAACAATGGAGGAGAGATGGCATTTTTAGACGATATTAATGAATCATACCAAATGATGCAATGCCGGAGACCTGAAATAGAATGATTCAGCAGGGGGCGGGTGAGGAAGTGGGTGAGGTAGAGCTGAAAAAAGGTTGTCCAGAGAAGGTTACACATTTCTCAAAAGACACACTTCGGCCGGGCACGGTGGCTCACACCTGTATTCCCAGCACTTTGGGAGGCCGAGGTGGGTGGATCACGAGGTCAGGAGTTCAAGATTAGCCTGGCCAAGATGGTGAAACCCTGTCTCTACTAAAAATACAAAAAAATTAGCTGGGCGAGGTCGTGGGCACCTGTAATCCCAGCTACTCGGGAGGCTGAGGCAGAGAATTGCTTGAACCCAGGAGGCGGGGGTTGTACTGAGCCAAGATCGTGCCACTGCACTCCAGCCTGGGTGACAGAGCAAGACTCCATCTAAAAAAAAAAAAAAAAAAAAAGACACACTTCAGGCCAGGCTCAGTGGCTCACGCCTGTAATCCCAGCACTGTGGGAGGCCAATGTGGGAGGATCACATATACTTCATTACGGTGGTTCATGCCTGTAATCCCAGCCCTTTGGGAGACTGAGGCAGGTGGATCTCTTGAGGCCACGAGTTCAAGAACAGCCTGGGCAACTTAGTGAGACCCTGTCTCTACAAAAAATAAAAATTAAAAAAATAAATTAACAAAAAGAAAAGATCGCTCCCAAACCGGGTGTGGCAGGGTACACCTGTCGTCCCATCTACTCGGAAGGCTGAGGCAGGAGGATCACTTGAGCCCAGGAGTTCCAGGCTGCAGTGAGCCGTGATCTCACCACTGCACTCTAGTCTGGGCAACAGAGTAAGACTCTGTCACTAAAAGAAAAGAAAGAAAAATAAAATAAGATACACTTCCCATGATCACAGTAAATATATCTGGAAACTAGGCCAGCCAGCAGCTCACCGGTGTAAGAATATGGTGGTGGTCCACCCCAGGGTGGTATTACTTGTTGATTATTGTTTTTTGGTTTTTTATTTTGAGGCAAAGTCTCGCTCTGTCGCCCAGGCTGAAGTGCAGCAGTACGTGATCCTGGCTCACTGCAACCTTCACTTCCCGCGTTCAAGTGATCCTCCTGCCTCAGCCTCCCAAGTAGCCAGGATTACAGGCACCCGCCATCATGCCCGGCTAATTTTTGTATTTTTAGTACAGACAGGGTTTCACCATGTTGGCCAGGCTGGTCTGGAACTCCTGACCTCAGGTGATCTGCCTGCCTCAGCCTCCCAAAGTACTGGGATTACAGGCGTGAGCCACCGCGCCCAGCCAGGAGTGAAGGTTTTAGAGCCAACCTGCCTGGTTCAAACCCTGCAGTGTGACTTTTGGCAACTCACGTTCCCACTGTGTGCCTCAGTTTCCCCATTTGTTAAATGGAGGAATAACAATCTCTGCCTGACAGGGTTGTGGTGAGAGTTACAGGACTTGAAACATAGAACAGGGCCCAGCATGTCAAAAGCACTAAATAAATGTCAGTTCCGATTCTTGCTGTTAGGAAATATTGGGGTGTTTTTATGTTTTTTTTTAAACTTTGTGTTTATCTGAACAGATTCACACACCCTCCCTGGGGGAAGATACAGGGAACCTGGGGGGTTTGCTTATTTTTAACAGATTTATTTAGTTATAATTCACATAGAATTCACCCATGTAAAGCGTACACAGCAGTGGTTTTTAGTCTATCTGTGGACTTGTGTGTCCATCACTGCGATTTTATTTTATTTTTGAGACAAGGTTTCCCTCTGTCACACAGGCTGGAGTGCAATGGCATGATGATAGCTCACTGCAACCTCGATCTCCTGGGCTCAAGTGAGCCTCTGGCCTCAGCCTCCCAAATAGCTGGGACTACAGGCGTATGCCACACACCCGGCTAATTTTTGTGGGTTTTTTTTTTTTGTATTTTTTGTAGAGACAAAGTCTCACTGTGTTGCTCAGGCTGGTCTTGAACTCCTGAGCTCAAGCAATCCTCCCGCCTTGGCCTCCCAGAGCGCTAGGATTATAGGCATGAGCCACCATGCCTGGCCCATCACTGCAATTTTAGAACATTACCCCAAAGTAGGATATGGCTTCAATGTGGGTAGGTGGGTGGGGATTCTGACCTCTCTCTCTCTCTCTTTTTTGCCTCGACCTCTTGGGCTAAAGCAATCCTCCAGTCTCAGCCTCTCCAAGAGCTGGGACTAAGGGTACCACCACGGCTGGATAATTTTCTTATTTTTTTGGTAGAGACAGGGTCTGGTTATGTTGCCCAGGCTGGTCGCAAACTCCTGACTTCAAGAGATCCTCCTGCCTTAGCCTCCCAAAGGGCTGGGATTACAGGGGTGAGCCACTGCACCGAGCCCCCTCAGCCTTCTTATGATTTCTCTTATGGCCAAAGGTGTGGGCCATGGGGGCACCATCTGCCCACTGCTCCCCTGGAGTGGGACCAACAGGCAGTTCCCACAATATTCTTTAAGGCACCCGTGAGCTGCCAGCTGGCCCGGCTTCCAGGAGCATTTAGTTACTGCAACCACGTGAAGTATGTCTTTAGAGAACGGTGCCCACAGAGCTCAGTGTGGCTTTCTCTAGATCAATGATAACCTGCCACAGTTTAATTTCCTTCTTTTCTGTCCCGAGGGAGGGAAAAATGATCACAGCCTACGTGGCTAGTGTTAAAGTTGCTGCAAGGCCCATCGAGGGCCATTGAGTGACTGGCAGGCCATTGACTGCCTTGGAATAGAGGGCAGCGGAAGAGAGGAATCAAGAATGGCTCTGGGGTCGGCCGGGTGCTGTGGTTCATGCCTGTAATCCTAGCACTTTGGGAGGCCTAAGTCTGGTGGATCATTTGAGGTCAGGAGTTCGAGACCAGCCTGGCCAACAATGGTGAAACCCCATCTCTACTAATAATAACAAAAATAGCCAGGCATAGTGGCCATGCCTGTAGTCCCAGGTACGCAGGAGGCAGGAGGCTGAAGTGGGAGGATCTCTGGAACCCAGGAGATGGAGGTTTCAGTGAGCTGAGAGCTCGCCACTGCACTACAGCCTGGGCAACAAAGTGAGACTCTGTCTTAAAAAAAAAAAAAAAAGCTGGGCACGGGGGCTTATGCCTGTAATCCCAGCACTTTGGGAGGCCAAGGCAGGTGGATCACGAGGTCAAGAGATCAAGACCTTCCTGGCCAACATGGTGAAACCCCGTCTCTACTAAAAATACAAAAATTAGCTGGGCATGGTGGCTCACGCCTGTAGTCCCAGCTACTCAGGAGGCTGAGGCAGGAGAATTGCCTTAGCCTGGGAGGTGGAGGTTGCAGTGAGCTGAGATGGCACCACTATACTTCAGCCTCGTGACAGAGCAAGACTGTCTCAAAAATAATAATAATAATAATGAGAATGGCTCTGAGGTGTCCGGCTCAGCGACCAAGGAGCTGACTGTGCCATTTATCAAAGGGGGCAGGTAGCAAAGGGGCAAGTGAATCCACAGCCCCAATTTTCACAGAGTTGTTGTGAGGCTCCAATGAGATCTCACAGGTCTTTGGGGTCAGATGGAGATGGGTTCAAATCCTGCCTCCCGGCTTCCGAGCCGTGTGGTCCTGAGTGAGTCACTCTGAGTCTGGGTCTCCCGGTCTGTGAAATGGACCGTGAATCCTGCCTCCGACAGGTGGGCTGTGAGGGGCAGAGGGGCCCAGGCTTGTGGTGTCCCCAGCACAAGACCTGGCGCGCGGTAGGTGGTCCATGGCCTTAAGGGAGATGAGTATTCGTATCCCCCACTGGCCCAGATCCTGCTCACACCCCCTTGGGGGAAATTCCAGC
The DNA here is from genome assembly GCF_028878055.3 of Symphalangus syndactylus. NCBI lineage: Eukaryota > Metazoa > Chordata > Mammalia > Primates > Hylobatidae > Symphalangus > Symphalangus syndactylus. Next base: position 107,294,263 of record NC_072436.2, on the reverse strand, counting down.
TCAAAGAGTACCTGTCTTGGGGCTGGGAGAGGCAGAGATCATGGAAAGACCCCGAGAGACAGGGAACTGCCTGTGAGGGGTTTTCCAGGCTGCGGAGAGAAGAGTCCGACAGGCGAGGGGAGGTGAACACAGCACCCCTGCTTGAAACCCTCCATGCCTCCCCAGGGTCACACTCCGCAATGTCACTCACCTTCCAGGCCTGGCCCACACCCTCCAACCCCATCTCCTCACCCTCCCAGCCACCCTAGCCCTCTATGTTCCACCTGAAGCCTTTGCACGGGCTCTTCCCTCCTCCAGGAATGTTCTTTCCCTATTTTTTTCTTTTCTTTACTTATTTATTTTGAGACGGAGTCTTGCTCTGTCACCCAGGCTGAAGTACAGTGTCGCAATCGCGGCTCACGACAACCTCCACCTCCTAGGTTCAAGTGATTCTCTTGCCTCAGCTGCCGGAGTAGCTGGGATTACAGGTGCAAGCCACCACGCCCAGCTAATTTTTGTATTTTTAGTAGAGACGTGATTTCACTATGTTGGCCAGGATGGTCTCTAACTCCTGACCTCAAGTGATCCACCCACCTCAGCCTCCCAAAGTGCTGGGAATACAAGCGTGGGCCACCACACCTGGCCTTTTTTTTTTTTTTTTTTTTTTTAATGAGATGAGATTTCACTCCGTTGCCCAGGATGGAGTGCAGTGGTGCAGTTATAGCTCACTGTAGCCTTGACCTCCTGTGCTCAAGAGATCCTCCCACCTCAGCCTCCCAAGGACTGGTAGTGCTGGGACCGTGTGCTGGGACTACAGGCACACACTATCATGCTTAGCTAGTTTATTCTTTTTTTTTTTTTTTTTTTGTAGGGATAGGGTGTGGGGGGGTCTCCCTATATTGCCCAGGCTGGTCTCAAACTCCTGGCCTCAAGCAATACTCCTGCCTCAGCCTCCTAAAGTGCCGGGATTACAGGTGTGAGCCTCTTGCTCTGGGCCCCAGGAATGCTCTTTCTGTGAGTGGCTTCTTAGTGCACTTTAGACCTCAGCTCTACGTCCTCAGGGGAACCCACCCTGGCCGCTTCTCCATTGAAGTCCCAGCCCCACCCACCAGTTGTGCCTCTCTGAAACTACATTACACAACATATTAATTAACTTACATGTTCCTATGCTGACGGCCTCCCCCGCTAGAAGGTCAGCGCCATGGGGGCTGGAATCTTTTTTGAGACGGAGTCTCGCTCTGTCGTCCAGGCTGGAGGGTAGGCACCATCTCTGTTCACTGCAACCTCTGCCTCCCAGGTTCAAGCAATTCTCCTGCCTCAGCCTCTCAAGTAGCTGGGATTAGAAGCACCTGCCACCACACCTGGCTAATTTTTGTATTTTTAGTAGAGATGGGGATTTCACCATATTGGCCAGGCTGATCTTGAACTCCTGAACTCAAGTGATCTGCCTGCCTTGGCCTCCCAAAGTGCTGGGATTACAGGCGTGAACCACCGCGGTGGGGAAGGGGGTCTGGAATCTTGTCTTGTGCATGGCTCCATCTGTAGGCCTTTTCTTGTGCTTCCCCAGTGGCTGAGCTTGGGCTGGGGCTGCCTGGGAGGAATCTTCCAGGAGCCCCAGGTCCCCAAGGACGCCTTGGGAGGGCACCCAGGCTCTGAGCCCTCAGAGAGGGTCACTCCGCAGCTCCAGGGCAGGGCGGGGCTCAAACTTCTCCTCTCAAAGACTTCCCTGGGCCTGTTTCCTGCCTGTTTCCAGGAGGGAGAATGGTCTTCGTTCCTGGAATATGTTTTCATGTTGTCACCTCCAGTGTCCCCAAGTCCATGGCTCTGCCCATGGCTTCGCGGACGGCTGGCCGCTGGATAGGACTTGGAGGCTCTTCAGACTCTGTTCCTGGGATCGTCTGCAGCTGGCTTCACCCTGATCCCCCGCTCCCCTCTGCACAGTGACTCCATCACCCGTTCTGTTGGTTCTTTGCTAAAAATCCTCGTGTATCTATCAGCACCTCAATCCAAGGCATCAACCTTTCTCACTCAGGGACTCCAGGGGCCTCCATCCTGCTCTCCTGGCCTTGCTGTACTATTTTCTATATAGCTATCTCAGCCAGCTCTTTCAAATTTAATGTGGTACTGGCCACAGTGGCTCACGCCCGTAATGCCAGCACTTTGGGAGGCCGAGACAGGGAGATCGCTTGAGCCCAAGAGTTTGACACTAGCCTGGACAACATAGCAATAACCCATCCAAATTAAAAATAAAAAAGGGGCCAGGCACAGTGGCTCACACCTCCCAGCACTTTGGGAGGCCCAGGTGAGCAGATCACTTGAAGTCAGGAGTTCCAGACCAGCCTGGCCAACACAGTAAAACCCCATCTCTACTAAAAACACAAAAATTCGCCGGGCTTGGTGGCCCGCACCTGTAATCCCAGCTACTTGGGAGGCTGAGGCAAGAGAATCGCTTGAACCCAGAAGGCAGAGGCTGCAGTGAACCGAGATCTCATCGCTGCACTCCAGCCTGGGTGACAGAAGGAGACTCCATCTCAAAATAAAATAGAGAGGGAGGACGGGTAGAAGGCCACATCACTGGAGAAGGACTGACTCCCCGCACATACTAAAAATGAACCTGCATTTATTGAGTGCCAATTACAGGCATCACCCTGTGTAAGAGAGAGACATGGTCCTTGCCTTCAGAGACAAAGTTTGGGGCTAGGGGGCACCTTCCTTATTTGCTTCCTGTCTGCCTGCCTGCATCCATTCATCCATTTCCTTTCAATAAGCATCTACCAAACAGGTGAGGTGGCTCCTGTAACCCCAGCACTCCGGGAGGCTGAGACAGGTGGATCACTTGAGGTCAGGAGTTCGAGACCAGCCTGGCCAACACGGTGAAACTCCGTATCTACTAAAACTACAAAACTTAGCTGGATGTGGTGGCGTGCGTGTGTAATCCCAGCTACTCAGGAGGCAGAGACTCGCCTGAACCTGGGAGGTGGAGGTTGCTGTGAGCTATGATCGCACCACTGCACTCCAGCTTGGGTGACAGGGTGAGACCTCGACTCAAAAAAAAAAAAAGAGACCGGGCGCGGTGGCTCAAGCCTGTAATCCCAGCACTTTGGGAGGCCGACGCAGGTGGATCACGAGGTCAGGAGATCGAGACCATCCTGGCTAACACGGTGAAACCCCGTCTCTACTAAAAAAATACAAAAAAAATTAGCCGGGCGTGGTGGCGGGCGCCTGTAGTCCCAGCTACTCAGGAGGCTGAGGCAGGAGAATCGGGTGAACCCGGGAGGCGCAGCTTGCAGTGAGCTGAGATCGCGCCACTGCACTCCAGCCTGGGGGACAGAGTGAGACTCCGTCTCAAAAAAAAAAAAAAAAAAGCCTTTACTGAGAATCCACAGTCCCTGGGTTACAGAGCTGGCACAGACTAGCAGACTGGTTCCCGGACCTCAGGGGTCTCACAGCCTGTTGGGGTCCAGAGGTGAGATCTGGGCTGGGCTGTGGAAACACAGAGCACGGTTGCGGGGCGGGTGTTTCCAGGCAGACTCTTGACTGGTGAGGAGTCTGCAAGGAGGGGGCAGGGAAATCCAGGCCTCAGGAGCAGCTTGTGCAAAGGCTGGCAGCCCACAGGAGACATGAGGAGCGGGGGATCGCGTGGCTGGCATGGAGTGAGGAGGCAGGAGAAAGAAGACAGGGCACGAGGGCAGTTGGAAATGCTGTGGGGGCCTCAGTGGCCTCACAGATCTCAGTGGGAAGCAGGGACCTGGAGCTGCTGTCCTGGTCCTACCCAGCCTCCCAGCCAGGACAGGCCAGGGCCTGCCTGAGACAGCTCACCAGGCTCCAACCCTTCCCTCAGGGGCCGGAGCAGAGGGGACAGGGTTTGGCAGGGGCCCCGAGCAGGGCGGGCAATTTTTCCTGAGTCAGGAATCGCCCTCCCAGGAATCTGCTTGGAACGGGTTCTCACTTCCTCCCACGGTCCTCCCCACCAGAGTTCTAAGCAGGTGCTCAGTCTGCCCATGCACCAAGCCCATGCTACAGATGGAGAAACTCAGGCTCAGCGGAGTCGAGCTCAGAGCCAGGTGTAGCAGAGCCAGGCTTGAACCCAGACGCTGTGTGGCTCAGAGCCCAGAAAAATGTTCCCTGGAGAGCTCGTCCCAGGCGGGGCAGTCTGGTTTGAGAGCAAAGGTCTCTCCCTGAGCCTTGCACGGCCTGGCAGGCTCGTCAGGGCTCAGGAAGATCCCAAAAGCATCTGAACCAGCTCCCTTGCTTTTTCCCTTTTTTTTTGTTATTGTTGTTGTTGAGACAGGGTCTTGCTCTGTCACCCAGCTGGAGAGCAGTGGTACAGTCTCAGCTCATTGCAGCCCGACCTCCCAGGCTCAAGCAATCCTCCCACCTCAGCCTCCCGAATAGCTGGGACTATAGGCGCTCAATCACACCCAGCTAATTTTTTGATTTTTTTTTTTTTGTAGAGATGGGGGTCTCGCTATGTTGCCCAGGCTAGTGTCAAACTCCTGGCCTCAAGGAATCCACCTGCCTCAGCCTCCCAAAGTCCTGGGATTATAGGCGTGAGCCACACACCTGACCTATGTCAGTATTTTAGTATAAAATACTAATTATTTAGTATTAACCGTCAACAAGAGCTCACCTACCATGTGGAAGTGCCAAATTCCAGGGCTTGACATTTCCTTCAAGCTCGTAGTTTTGATTTTTTACGTTTTTGAGACAGGGTCTCTTACTCTGTCACCCTGGCTGCAGTCCAGCGGCACAATGTTGGCTCACGGCAGCCTCAGCTTCCCAGGCTTAAGTGATCCTCCTACTTCAGCCTCCCAAGCAGCTGGGACCATGCCCTGCTAATTTTTAAATTTTTTTGTGGAGACAGGGTCTCGCCATGTTGCCCGGGCTGGTCTCGAACTCTTGGCCTCAAGCGTTCCTCCCACCGTGGCCTCCCAAAGTGCTGAGATCACAGGCATGAGCCACCACACCTGGCCCTCAAGCTAGTCATTTTTATTATCCACCTGTTTACAAATGTTGCGTGTGAACCTGAACTGTTTCTTGGAAATGGCCCCTACATCACAGGGTTGTGGTGACGATCAGATGTTGGTATAAACTCCGGTTTCTGTTATTCTAGCTCAGCAGTACTGTGTCTTTATATGTTTCCAATTATTTGTTAAAATCTGAAATCTATGTGTGCTGATGGGGAGTAAGTTTCAAGATATATATTCAAGTGAGAAACGGAAGGAATAGAACAGCATGTATGGAACATGGCCATCTGTGTTTTTAAAATGGGAATGTGTATATATATACACATATATATATATATATATATATATATATATATATATGCCTGTGTTCTCGCAGGAGATCTCTGGAAGGATGCACAGAGGAAACAGATCGTACACCCCTCTACCCCCACCCCCACCCCTTCCTCTACTTCGCTCTTCTCCCTGGAATGTATGCAGCATATGATGCATTTTCCTCTTTTTTTTTTTTTTTTTTTTTTTTTTTGAGACAGAGTCTTGCTCTGTCACCCAGGCTAGAGTATAGCGGTGCCATCTAGGCTCACTGCAAGCTCCGCCTCCCAGGTTCACGCCATTCTCCTGCCTCAGCCTCCTGAGTAGCTGGGACTACAGGTGCCCACCATCACACCCGGCTAATTTTTTGTATTTTTAGTAGAGACGGGGTTTCACCGTTAGCCAGGATGGTCTCAATCTCCTGACCTCGTGATCCGCATGCCTCGGCCTCCCAAAGTGCTCAGATTACAGGTATGAGCCACCGCGCCCGGCCTACATTTTCCTCTTTCTTTATTGTCTATCTCCTCCAGGAGAACGGACGCTCCATCAGGGCAAGGGTTTTTTGGGGTGTGTTTGCTGCTGACTCCAGCACCTAAACTTGTGCAGCCCGACCCAGCAACCCCAGCCGCAGGTGGTGACCAAGCGCTGGAAACGTGGCTGAATTGAGAAGGACATAAGAGCAAAATACATATGAGTTTGTTTTGGGTTTTTGTTTTGTTTTGTTTTTTGAGATGGAGCCTCACTCTGTCACCCAGGCTGGAGTGGAGTGGCGCGATCTCAGCTCACTGCAACCTCTGCCTCCCAGGTTCAAGCGATTCTCCTGCCTCAGCCTCCCAAGTAGCTGGGATTACAGGCATGTGCCACCATACCCGGCTAACTTTTGTAGTTTTAGTAGAGATGGGGCTTTGCCATGTTGGCTAGGCTGGTCTTGAACTCCTGACCTTGTGATCCGCCTGCCTCAGCCTTCCAAAGTGCTGGGATTACAGGCGTGAGCCACCATGCCCAGCCTGTACCTGTATCTATGTATTTACACATGAATACATAAGGTATGTATAAACATATATATATATATATATATATATATAGAGAGAGAGAGAGAGAGAGAGAGAAGTCTAAATACCATATCTGTAAATGTGACCTATTTGAAATTAGGGGGCCAGGCGTGGTGACTTATGTCTATAATCCCAGCACTTTGGGAGGCTGAGGTGGGATGATCACTTGAGTCCAGGAGGAGTTAAGAGAAGCCTGGGCAACACAGTGAGATCCATCTCTACAAAAATAAAATAAAATTAGCCATGCATGGTGGCATGCACCTGTACTCCTAGCTACTTGGGAGGCTGAGGTGGGAGGATCACTTGAGCCCAGGAGTTGGAGGCTACAGTGAGCTATGATGGTGCCATGGCGAGAGAGAGATAGAGAGAGAGAGAGAGAGAAAATAAGTTATGTGAAAAAATAAAAAGATTGCAGCCAGGCATAGTGGCTCATGCCTGTAATCCCAGCACTTTGGGAGGCTGAGGCAGGTGGATCGCCTGAGGTCAGGAGTTCCAGACCAGCTTGCCCAACATGGTGAAACCCTGTCTCTACTAAAATACAAAAATCAGCCGGGCGTGATGAAGCACAGCTGTAATCCCATCTACTCGGGAGGCTGAGGCAGGAGAATCACTTGAGCCTGGGAGGTGGAGGTTGCAGTGAGCCGAGATCGCACTACTGCACTCCAGCCTGGGTGACACAGTGAGACTCCGTGTCCAAAAAAAAAAGTTCCCTGCCCAGAGCCAGCTTATTGTCCATCCACCTCCACACCCGTGAGCTTCTCTGGTGCCAGGACTAGGTTGTATCCATCTGGCGCCTGGCACCTTCTCAGAGAGGCCCTCCCTATTTCTGTCCTGCAAGGGCCCTCCCACCTCTTACCTTACTATTTCCCTTTCTCCATAACATGTACACCTGTTTCTGCATTTATCATCTGTCTTCCCTCACGAGAATGTAAACCCCACAAGGGCTGGGTTTTACCTGCCTGGCTCACAGCTGTCTCCCCAGCACCTAGCACAGTGCTTGGAACATAGTAGTTGCTCAGTTAAAACTGACAGAAAAGGCTGGGTGTGGTGGCTCATGCCTGTAATTCCCACACTTTGGGAGGCCAAGGTGGGAGGACTGCTTGAGCCTAGGAGTCGAGACCAGTATGGGCAACATAGCAAAACGTGTCTCTACAAAAAAAATACAAAAGTTACCTGGGCGTGGTGGCACTCACCTGTGGTCCTGGTTACTTAGGAGGCTGACGCAGGAAGATTGCTTGAGTCAGGAGGTGGAGGTTGCAATGAGCCAAGATAGCGCCACTGCACTCCAGTCTGGGAGACAGAGTGAGACCCTGTCTCAAAAAAAAAAAAAAAAATTGGCAGAAAGGATGAATAACTGAGTGAGTGAATGAATGAATGATCCAGTGGGTAGATGATGAGCAGATGCCACTGTTCAGTGAGTTTGGGGGAGGGTACAGGAGAAGGAAACACAGGGCAGTCTGGGGGCAGGGAGCACCCTGGGCAGGGCATGCTGTTCCCCCTCCCTCGGTCCTCTCCTTATCACATGGACCCCAAAGACCCCAGAGATGAAGGCCAGAACCAGCCCAGGCCCCGCTCAGACACGACAACCCAGATGGACTTTTCCAGAGGAGGCAGGGACCTGTGGGTGGCCCCGTCTCCTGACTGAGGCTCTGCTGTGCCCACCAGGAAGCGGACCCCAACTTATTTATTCTTTTCCCAAACACACTGATTTAAAAAGCAGTGGGGTCAGGGTGCAGTGGTTCACACCTATAGTCTCAGCACTTTGGGAGGCCGAGGCAGGCAGATCACCAGGGGTCAGGAGTTGGAGACCAGCCTGGCCAACATGGCGAAACCCTGTTTCTACTAAAAATACAAACATTAGCCGAGCATGATGGTGCACGTGGTGGCAGGGACTTCTATTCTCTGCTACTTAAAAGGCTGAGGCAGGAGAATCAATTGAACCCAGGAGGCGGAGGTTGCAGTGAGCCGAGATTGTGCCACTGCACTCCAGCTTGGGCAACAAAGTGAGACTGTCTCAGGAAAAAAAAAAAAAAAAAAAAAAAGCAATGGGGGCTGGGTACCGTAGCTCATTCCTGTAATCCCAGCACTTTGGGAGGCTGAGGCAGGCAGATCGCTGAGCCCAGGAGTTTGAAACCAGCCTGGGCAACATAGAGAGATTCCATCTCTACAGAAAAAAATAATAGCCCGGGTGCAGCGGCTCATGCCTGTAATCCCAGCACTTTGGGAGGCCGAAGAGGGTGGATCGCTGAGGTCAGGAGTTCGAGACCAGGAAGGCCAACATGGTGAAACCCTGTCTCTACTACAAATACCAAAAAAAATTAGCCAGGCGTGGTGGCAGGCATCTGTAATCCTACCTACTTGGGAGGCTGAGGCAGGAGAATCGCTTGAACCCGGGAGGCAGAGGTTGCAATGAGCCGAGATCGCGCCATTGCACTCCAGCCTGGGCAACAAGAGCAAGACTCTATCTCAAAAAAAAGAAAGAAAGAAAAGAAAAAGAAAGAAGAAAGAAAGAGAGAGAGAGAGAAAGAAAGAAAGAGAGAGAGAGAGAGAAAGAAGGAAGGAAGGAAGGAAAGAAAAGAAAAGAAAGAAAGAAAGAAAGAAAGAAAGAAAGAAAGAAAGAAAGAAAGAAAGAAAAAGAGAAAGAAAATAATAATAATAAAATTAGCCCAGTGTGGTGGCACAGCTGTAGTCCCAGCTACTTGGGATGCTGAGACGGTAGGATTGCTTGAGCTGGATGGCAGAGGTTGCAGTGAGCCAAGATCACGCCACTGCACTCCAGCCTGGGTGACAGAGTGAGATCCTGTCTCAAACAAAAACAAAACAAAACAAAAAGCTAAGTGGGGTCACACACACCTGTGGTCCTAGCTACTCAGGAGGCTGAGGTGGGAAGATCCGGGGAGGTCAAGGCTGCAGTAAGCAGTGATTGTGCCACTGCTCTCCAGCCTGAGTGAAAAAATCAAGACCCTGCCTCAAAAACAAAGAAAATTAGAAATAAAAAGCAAAGAGTATGTCATTACCATACACAGAAACACAATACCCACATCATACACAGAAGGTAACTGAAACATACACACACAGAAACCCACACACAGTTCAGTTCTAGCTGCAGAGTGTCAACTGCCTGGGATTCTGAGCCTGAGGTCTGTGCTGTCTCCTGGACATAAGGGAGCTGAGCCAGCCTTACAGAGATGCTCAGGCCACACTAGCAGCAAAGGAGGCCTTGCCCCTAGAATGGTGTCTGCTATGGGTTTCAGAGCTGAGTGATGCCCTCTCTGCCTTCCACCTAAACTCACCCTGCAGACCTCACCAGTGGTTCACACCTCACCCTTCAGGAAAAATCCCCTCTGACCACGCAGTTTTCATTTTGTTCTCAGGCCTGGATCCCTTATAGAGATGCCCCAGGAGCAGAGGCCCCCCCACCCGAGCCGGGAGTCCCAGCTGTAGAGTCTCCCTTGAGGCGGAGGCCTCTCCACCCCCCTGAGCAACCCCCTTCCTTGTCCCAGCCGTTATAGCAGCTGGGGGAGTGGGCAGAGGGCCAGGCTGGCACAGGGCACACCAGCTGGACCCCAGCAAGCCCCAAGGAGCTGGGGTGAGCTCATCTCAAGCCCTTAATTATCTTCCTGGCTAATAAGCATCTGAGAACCTCCATCCCTTTCTATAAGGACGAACCCCCGGGACGTGAGGCCAGATGTCACCACAGAGGGAGGTAGAGGAAATGGGCTTGGGGGAGGGGGGCGATACTTCCTGCCTCCTCTTTGTTGGGGAGAGAAAGGTGGGGCTGCAGCAAGCAGTTAGGGTCACAGTTAAGTGTGGGATCCTGTAGCCTATCTCATGGGCTCCAGTGCAGGCTTGGAGCCCACTACCTTGTGACTTTCAGCAAGTGACTTCGCCCTTGCTGCTCAAAGTGTGTCCCTGAATCATCGGCACCACTCGGGAACTTTTGAAAAATGCAGGATTTCGGGCTCAGACCTACTGGGTCAGAAGCTGTATATTTTATTTTATTTATTTTGAGACAGGGCTCACTGTCACCCAAGCTGGAATGCAACGGTGTGATCACAGCTTATCGCAGCCTCAATCTCCCAGGCTCAAGCAATCCTCCTACTTCAGCCTCCCCAGTAGCTGGGACTACAGCTGCCACAGCCAGCTAACTCTTCTTTTTTAGAGATGAGAGTCTCACTACATTTCCAGGGCTGTTCTCAAACTCCTGAGCTCAAGCCATCCCCCTGCCTTGGCCTTCCCCAAAGTGCTGAGATTACAGGTGTGAGCCACCGCACCCGGCCTCATCTCCATTTTTCAGATGAAAAAACTGAGGCACAGAAACGTTCGGCTGTTTTTCCAAAACCACCCAGCAGGAAAGGCTGGAATCTGGCAATCTGACTCCCAGCTTCTATGCTATGCCGAATCTCCCTCACCATTTCCCCCCCAGAATCTTTCCCCTCTAAGTATCCCTGCCTCCCCTGTCATCGTGTTGCCAGTCCTGGCTCTGGGGTTCTTAGCCTGCCCCTCCCAGGTCCTCACCACTAATGAAGTCTCTGCCAACTTGAGGCGGGGACCACAAAGGCTGCTGGAACTGGCTTTGTGGGAAGAACCTATTTCCTTCCATTCTGGGCTTCCAGGTGTGGCTGATGGGGCAGGAGCTGGGCAGATGTGGGGGCGGAGCTGTTCTGAGATGCCCGGCTCTGGCCTGTGGGGCAGCTGGCTGAAAGCTGGGCTCTCCTCTGCCTTTCTGTCCTCCATTCTTGCGCATCTCCCAGCTCACCTCCTGGGCCTGGCTTCCTGGCTAGGCTGCCGCTGGACCAGCCCCGGAGTTCTGCAGTCTGATCATTCATTCATTCAACATCCATGTATTCAGCACCCACTGTGTGTCAGGCACTGTTCTGTAGTCACGGCAGTGAGTGCAATATACCTAGTCCTGGGAGAAAAGACCAAAAGTTCATCACACACTGTCAAAAATGTACAATTTCACAATGCGTAGGCTGGGCATGGTGGCTCATGCCTATAATCCCAGCACTTTGGGAGGCCGGGGCAGGAGGATCACCCAGGAGTTTGAGACCAGCTCAGGCAACAAAGAGAGACCCTATCTCTACAAAAAATTAAAAAACTAGCCGGGCATGGTGGCATGCGCCTGTAGTCTCAGCTACCTGGGAGGCTGAGGTAGGAGGATCGCGTGAGCCCAGGAGTTCGTTACAGTGAGCTATGATTGCACCACTGTACCCCAGCCTGGGCGACACAGCAAGACCTTGTCTCTAAAAAAGAAAAAAAAAGTTGCTTTGTCAAATCTGCCCGCATTCATAGATATAGGCTGAGTGGGAGGATGGCTTGAGCCCAGGAAGAAGTTGGATGGAGGCTGTAGTGAGCTGTGATTGCACCACTGTACTCCAGCCTGAGTGACAGACCAAGACCCTGTCTCAAAAACAAAACAAAAAACCCCAAGGGACTTACTCTTGGCTGGGCGATCAGGGAGGGCCTCCCGAGGAAGGGGCATTTAAGCTGAGATCGGGAAGATGAAGTAGAAGAGTTCCAGCTGCAGGGAGCCACATAGGCAAAGGCCCGGCGGTGGAAAAGGCTTGGCGCACCGGGTGCAGGGAAGAAAGCCCAACGAAGCTGAGTGGAGGGAGTGAGGGCCTGGCCACCTCGGCCTCGTGAGCCCAACCCTCCATGCTCTTCCAGAGGCTTCTGCTTGAGAATGGGAAAGAAGTTTCCAGCAAATAAGGCCCCTGTTCCCAGGAGGAGGTCCCAGCTGGACCTGCTCCCTCCTGTCTTCTCAAGTCCCCTGGGCCACAGAGGCCTTGAAGGACCCACCCTCACCCCTTCTGTGGGCCCCGGGGCTGGCGTGTCCTCTCGCCGATGGCCTTCTTGAGGTGGATGAGTGGAGATTACTCCAGTAACTGGAGCCTCTGTCTTCCTAGGCAGACAGGCCTGGCCTCAAACCCCCTCTCCATCAGGAGCAGGCTGTGGGACTTCAGCTCTTTGGAGCCTCGGGTTCCTCATCTGTAAAATGGGAAGATTCTTTCTTCCAGAGTCATCTTAATAAAATGTGTTGGGCTGTTTATACAGGGCAGGCATTTGGTGGGGGCCAAACCACCGGGTAATTATGCTAAAAATAACCATGATTATAGGTGGCAGAGGGGTGCAAATGCCTCACAGCCCCATTCCGCAGAGGAATGAGAGCTTCTTCAGGGCCGGGACCTTGTCTGGCTAGTGGCTGCTCCCACGACGACTGGCGTGGCAGGCACGTGGTCAGTGTTCCGCCATCGACTGACTGGGCGGATGAATGATACATAAATGAATTCGCGAACGAATCAATGCCCAGCTTCCTCCCGAAGCAAGGTCACTCACCTCAGCGGTCGCGCCTCTCCCCTGCCCCTGCCCCGGATTCCCCGCCACTCTCAGCTCTCGGGGAGTATGCAGCACTCTTCCGTGCAGCGTGCCTCAGTTTCCTCCGCTGTAAGCAGGCGGGACCAGGGCAGCCTGCCGGGGTCGGGATGAGGCTGGCAGAGGAAGGGCGCCTGTAGAGGGGCCCCGTACCCACGGGCGCCCAATCCGCGCTCGCCAGGGCCGAGCCCGCGCCCCGCCCCCCGCGCACAGCCCCCGCCCCACCGCCTGCCGGCCCCGAGCACACGTGACTCCGCCCCGGACCGCCCCGCCCCGCCGTCCCTGCGCGGGCTCCCATTGGCCGCTCTGGGAGGCCACGCCCCCAGCCGGGGAGGAGCCGGACCCCGCCCGCCGCAGCGCGGGGCTCCTGCGTCCCGAGTGCGCTGCTGCCGGACCGGGCGGGCGGGCGGAGCCGGGCCCGCGGGGCTGCTGCGGGGCGATCGGGCCGGGCCGCGGCCGCGCCATGGTGAGCCAGGCGGGGCGGGCCGCGCGCTCGGGCCGGGCGGGGGCTTGGGGGCCCGGGGGCGGGAAGGGGGCGGCCAGGACGGGGAGGGGCGCGCGCGGCGGCGGGGCCGGGCCGGGGTCTGCGGGCGGGGGAGGGGCGGCCCGGCGGGCGCGGCTCGGGGGAGGGTCCGTTTCCAGGGGCCGCGCCCGCGGGCTGGGGTTCTTTGTCAGCGGCGCGATCGGGACAAAGGAGGCGGCGGGGGGCGGAGGCTGCTTTGTGGGGATCGCGGGGCGCTCGCCCCCGCCCGTGCAGCCCCCGCCCGTCCGCAGCTACGCGCCCGCCCGCTTTCCCCCGGCATTTCGGGGTTCTTCAAAATTCTGGGAGCTCCGAGGAGGGCTCCGGGGATCGGGGTCCAGGTGACGTCCGGTGCCCGTCTCGCGGGTAGGGAAACTGAGGCCGGGCCGCAGCGTTCGGCGCCCAGTTCCGTGGGCAGTGGCTGCGCGGCGTGGGCATGCCTGGGTCCCGTGGTCCCCGTCCCACACCCCGCCCTCGTCGGGCCGACTCGAGCTACCTCCCCAGCTGCCGTCCGCTCTCCAGCTGTCGCCCCCTGGGCGGAGCCCCCTCCTCCCTGGAGCCTCGCTTTGCTCCTCCGTAGAGTGGGGGAGACATCGGAGGCGCCGGGTAGGGTGGAACGAGAGGGTGCGTGGAGCGCGCCTGGCACCGCGCCTGCCCTCCGCCCGCGCTCAGCACTCGGGAGCCGCCGGGGCGCTGTCACCCCTAAGTCCTCAGCACCCAGCCCAGGTCGCCCAGCCCGCCCCAGCGAGGGCCACACTGGGGTTCACCTGTCCCCGGCCCCTCAGGCACGCGGGAGAGGAGGTAGGGAGAATGTAGCATTTTAGAGTCTGGGTCGAAATGCGGGATTTTGGATGTAGGTTGCCTGGGTTTGAATCCCTGCGCGTCTACTTTTGAGCTGTGTGACCTTGGGCAATGGACTTAACTTCTCTGAGCCACCGATTTCTGTATCTGCCAAGAGGGAACAGTAATAGCTCAACTGCCCAGGTGTCTTGAGGCAGAAAGGAGACGTCTGCCTGAGCTGTTTATCTCAGTGTCTGGCACATATAATTGCCACCAACTTTCTCCGGCATCTACCAGCAAAGTTGTTTGGCCAAACAGGCCAACCCTGGGGCAGCCTGTGAAAATGACCAGCGGGTGATTCACAGGGTGGGGGCATGAGCCTCTGGCCTGGGCTGAGGAAGATCCTGACTGACCTTGGGGCAGTCCCGGATTAGAGCTCTGCGGGCTCCTGCTTCCTCTTTTGCCACTGGGGAACTTAGGGGGTTCTGGAGCGAGTTTCCTCTTCTGAGGATGGGGGTGTCATGGGTCGGGGTGGAGGATGAAATGACACTGGCCAGAGAGCTGGGCACAGCCCCATCAGTGTCAGTCCCACCGGCATCCGGCCGTTCTTGGTCCTGGCTTCTGGAGGGCTGGGGCCTTGTGTGATGCGTCCTTGTGTCCCACTGGCTGCCAGAGGCCCAGGGCAGAGCGGACATCCCGCCTCGTCCTGGCTGTGTCCAGCAGTGCCCTCTTCTCCCTACAACCCTGTTTTCCCAGTCAGAACCTGGGGCAGGAAATGTTTCTGGTTTGTGAACCGGGGTTCGCTGAAGAGTTTGTTGGCACCCTTGGCAGGTGGCTTTATGGGGGCAGTGTTGAAAGCCCCGTAGGGATGGCTGGCCCCCTGTAAGCAGGGCAGCCCTCCTGGCATCTGTCAAGGAGCCTCAGGAGGTGGCGGCTGCCAGGTGGGGGTGTTTTGCTGGTGGTGAGCCCGGCAATGCTCATGATGTGCCCAGTTGAGTTAGGAGGAGGCAGCGTGTCCCTGGGGAAGGGGTGTTTGTGGCACTGGGCCTGGGCCAGGCTCTGTGCCCTTCTGGCCCTGGGGGTGGGCTTGGGGATCTCTCGGGCTCAGTGTTCTCCCTTTGTCCCTCCTGTAGCACACAGGAAGGTGTGGCTGGTGACATGCAAACCTGGTGACCTCATGTCCCTTTTGTTTTCACTTTTCTTACCACTTCTCATCCTCCCCACGACCTGATAGTTGAGGTCAGGGACTTGTATCCACTTTGCACATTGAGAAACTGAGGCCAAGAGGAGCAGCTTGCTTGGCTGGGCGGAAGCAGGCCACAAAAGTGAGTGCTGGGCTGGGAGGATGGAGGGGACTCCAGCCTGCTCTGCTGTGGGCTGTGGCCCCCCGGGGCCTAGAGCACGTGGAGTGGCCTCTGGAGTGGGATCAGGCTCAGACAAGCCGGGGTCCTGGGAGAGGGAGCAGGACAGGAGGATACCCCTCCCCTCTCTGGTAGCTGGGGCAGGGACTGTCCATTTGAATGGCTCTGACGGGGTGGGGTTCACCCCCGGCTCTGCCCCCATGCTCCTTGGGTCCCAGTTACTGATGTCTGTGGGCCTTGGCAAACCAGGCAGGACAGTGTCAGTAACACCTGCAAGCTTGGGCGGCTGGGAGGAGTGGCCAAGGGCGGTGCAGGCCCCCGCTCACCTGGCATGGCTCAGGCTTATCTTGCTGTTGTTATTCCATGGGACGCGTGTGGGCTCTGCCGGGAGACAGAGTGTGTCCTGTGCTGCAGTTGACCTCCTTTGGGGTTGAGGGTGCTGGGGCAGGGGGTTCTGGAGAGCCTGGGCCTTGGAGCTTGCTTTTATGGTGGGTGGGTGGGATCTGAGAGTCAGGACCCCCTTGGCAGAGGACGGCAGGACTGAAGGCACATGGAGCAGGAGGGTGTGTGTTTGGGGGATCCAGATGGCCTTGGGCTTCAAATGCCAGGCAGAGGGGACACTCCAGCCTGCCCAGAGATTGAAGGCCCAGGCTGTGCTCTGGCCCCTGGCCCCTCTGCACTGGAAAGACCCCTTGGCTCTGCCGGGCTCCCTTCTGGGCTCCCATCCTGCCTACTGGCTTTTTGCTTCACCTCCCTGTGTGCGCCTCAGTTTCCTCACCTGCCAGATGGAGATGCTAGGGTGAGTAGAGGCGGCCACAGCCTTGCTGGATCAGATGCTGGTGGGAATGAATGTGAGCTGCTGTCATGATGGTTGTTGGGTGGGCCAGGATTCCCTTGTGCCAGCCTGGGCATCTCCCCAACCCAAGCTGTGGCCCGTCCCTGTCCCCTGCATCCTGTGGGCTTTACTGGATCAGGGCAAGGGGTTACCCAGCTTGCAAGACACAGCTTTGCTCAGAGGGGCTAGAAAGGAAGAGCAGACAGGTGGGGTCCAGCCAGGCACAGGGGCTTGTGGGTACCTGCTGCCCTCTGTGCTTTGAGTTTCCCAGGGCTCTGCGTCTTGGCCACCCCCTTCCCTCCCTGCCTGCCAGCAAGCATGGAGCCAGCTGCCCCTCCACGGGCTCAGGCCTGCCTGAATCCACTGGCACTCGCCGCTCTGTCCCCACACTAGGCCTGCGGCCTTCTCCCATGCAGTGTGCCGGCTTTTTTGAGTCTGTTGGGACAGAACATGGGGACCTGTGCTCAGGGTCCTGGGAGTGCCCTGGGTGACAGGGACCCCCCACCTATGATCCCCGTGATAACAGGGTCTCCTCTGACTCATCACTGTATCTGCAGGGTGGGAACACTCAACATTTACTGAGCACCTACTGTATACCGGTGCAGGGCAGGGGTACAGATGTGGGGGGGACAGACGGTATCCTCCTTGGACTGCCTTGGAGTCCAGTGCAGGGAGTGAGACAGCAGCCAGGGTACAGCCCCTGAGCCTAGAGAAGAGCAGGTAGCAAGGAGAGCAAATGAAGTAGGGCAAGGCTGTAGTGGTGGGGTGTGGGAGGAGGGGCGCCTGGGTCCAGGGTGGTCTGGGAGGGCAGCCTCCAAGAGGCGCCTTCTGAGAAAGTCCCAAATAGGAAGGTGCCAGCCGTGGGGCAGTCAGGGCAGAGGCGGGAGTGTGGGCTCACAGCGGAGGGTGTGGGGACGCCTGGGGAGGCAGGGAGCTTGGATTCTCTTCTGGTGCTGGGGAGGGTTCTGAGTGGGGAGAACGCCATCACATTTTTGCAAAGATCGTTTCTCAGGAAACATTTGCTGAGTGAATGAAGGAACAGATACACACTTGGGAGGGCCGGACCACAGCCCAAGTGTGACTGTGGCTCAGTCACTGGGCTCTGTGCTCACGGCGGGGCAGAGCCGCACATCTGGGTCTGCCCATGCCTCCTGGCCTGGGGTCAGGGCAGCAGACAGGGTTTTGAGGTCACCACTCCTCTTAGAGAATCCCTTTGAGCTGGGGCCGCCTGTGCCTCAGTTTCCTCATTAGTCCTGGGGCCACTGGTTGAACTGGGGCCCTTGAACTCAGGTGCCTCCTGGCCTGCCCACCTGGCTTTGCCCCGCCTATCCCAGGTCACGGTGCCATTGTTTGATTTTCTACTTCCTGTCCCTGAACCACCCCCACCCCCAAACACACACATTTCCCCTTCCGAATTGATACTGACTTGCCTTCCTGTCCAGAAGCCCCAGGGGAGGGCAGGCACCCCAGCAGGCCCTGTGGACCAGAGGTGCGGGAGAGAGGGAGGTGGGAGGTGGGAGGCACAGGGCAGGTTGGTGTTCTCCCTGCAGGGAGAGAACACAGAGGTTGGGACAAGTGTAGACAGGCTCACCCAGCCATGGTGGGCAGGCTGTCTGTGGGGTCAGAGGGGTCCCCTGTCCAGTCTGGAGGCGTGAGAGAACAGCTAAGTGGGGTTGTGGGACCGGACGGTGGCAGGGGAGAGGCCAGGGTGGTCTGTACATACAAGGGACAGCGCAGGGCCACCGTGGAGCTCATGGCCCGCTGGAGGGGAGGTGGGCGCTAATCAGGTGGCCATGCTCCAGATGCCAGGGCTGCATGCCAAGGCCACTGCTCCAGAGGGAAGGCGCCCGACCTGGACTTCCGGGTTGGGAAGGCTTCCCTGCCAGAGCTGATATTAACCGGGTCAGGGTTTCTTTCTCCAGCTGGGCCATCTGTGTGGTGGGGGCTGCCCTGTGCACGATAGGTGCCAGCAGCATCCATGGTCTCCCTACTAGATGCCAGGAGTGCCACCTGCCCCCAGTTGTGACAACCAGAAGTGGCTCCAGACATGGCCAGATGTCCCCAGGGTGGGGGCACAGTGGTCCTCAGTTGAGAACCACTGAACAAGGGTAAGCCGCCAGAACGTTCTGGGCAGGGGCAACTGCCTGGGCCAGGGCCTGGTGGGAGGGTTCGTTGGGGGGTCAGCGTGGCTGGCGAGCAGGGCATATTGGGGATGTGTAGTGTTCGGTCCTGCAGGCCATTGTGAGGACTTGGAAGGCGTCCTGGCTGCAGTGGCCCCTGAGGGTGGACAGGGAGATCCTTAGCGCCTGCAGCAGCCTGGCTCCTGGAGTCAGGGGGAAGGCAGTGGAATGGAGGGAGGGCATCTCCTCTGCCCAGGGCCCTCTGCAGAAGCTGCCGGTTTCCCCGGGCCTGGTCCCTGGACAGACGCTGGGGGCGTTGACTTAGCTGCCTTTGTCCTTCAGGCAAACCTGGCTTCTGGGGAAACTCCTGGTTGGATAAGAATCATTTCTCCTTAAGGCTGCTGTTCCTCAAGGACGCAGTGGGTTCGACCCTATTTGGAGGGAAAACCTCCTTCCAGTGCTCTCTGCCTGTGCTGATGTCAATCTTATCCAAAGGGAACAAAAAGAAGCCAGACGTGTCGTTCTGAGCGCCGACCGCACACCCAGTCTTGTGTTGAACGCGTCTCGGACCTGTCCTCATCCTCACTGACCCCGGGTGCAGCAAGCGTTTGCTCTGTTTGTGGCAAGCAAGGCAGGAGAGGGAAGAAAGTGCAGGGTCTTGGGACGCCAGAGAACCTGCCAGCCTCAGCACTGCGGGGCAGCAGAGGCAAAGCCCTGGCCTCAGCACGCTCTCACTGGCTGTGCCTTGGGTGTCACCTAGAGGGTTGACAGGGCGCCTGGAGCTGGGGACTCTTAGACCTTATGTGCATTCCATAGCTGCACTGTCCTCCGCCACTTGGCAGGCCCACCCACGGGTGAACTCCGTGGCTCAGCCAGGTGGAGGTGGTGGTCCCAGCCCTCCAACTTCTGGCGTCATTCTTTCAACATGCGGAGCATAGGCTTGGCCTGGCCTGGGAGGGGCTTCATCCTCGCCCCCACCAAAATCAGCTGGTGCCCCGACTCCTGGCACTTGCCGGGGGGGAACCCTCTCCACCTTCAGAGCCTTAGCCCTCACCGTGCCCCCTGCCAGGAACACTCTTCCCCATCAGCACCGCCTCCCTGCCTCTCACCTGCCCACCCAGGTTAGCATCTTGGCACCTGGTCGCTGTGTTCCTAACAATGGCACCCTGTATTGTGAGTGACTGGCAATTGGGGTACTAACCAGTTACAGTCTGGTTCCTTCATTAGATGCTAAGCACCATCAGGGAGGGAGCCTCTGTCCCACCCTCCCTGCCTCCCCAAAGCTCTCCCAAGTGCCTGTCTCCATCTCCCGGGACACTACCCTGTTGCTTGCTTGGTTGGCCTCCGTCCAAACCACACAAGGGACTCTACCGCCCACCTTACTTCTCAGATGGTGTGCCGCATTCCAGGGTTCTTCCCAGGCCCGATGCAGTGCCTGATGACAAAGGCTATTGTCCACTACACCCTCTCACAGGTGTCCCCAAAGGACCTGCCTGTTCTGTATATGATGCCTGTTTGGGAGAGGGACTGATGTCATTGTCATTTTTTTCTTTTTTTTTTTTTTGGAGAGACTCTTGCTCTTGTCACCCAGGCTGGAGGGCTAGAGTGTAGTGGCGTGATCTCGGCTCACTGCAACCTCTGCCTCCCAGCTTCAAGCAATTCTCGTGCCTCAGCCTCCCAAGTAACTGAGATTACAGGCATGTGCCACCATGCCCAGCTAATTTTTGTATTTTAGTAGATACGAGGTTTCACTATGTTGGCCAGGCTGGTCTCAAACTCCTGGGCTCAAGTGATCCGCCTGCCCCAGCCTTCCAAAGTGCTGGAATTACAGGCATGAGTAACTGAGCCTGGCCATTTATCTGCTTTCAAACCCCCATCTCTGGCCATTAGGAGGCCCCAGCTCCCCTCAGTCCCTGAGTGGTCATGAACACTGAGCTGGGGCTGGGCTTCCCGAAGGCGCACCTTCAGCTGAAGAACCAGAACCATGTCTGGCCCTCTGGCATCCTTGGCTGCAGCTGTCGCTGTCGCAGTGTTCCCGGCTCTGCAGCCAGCGAGGGTGACTCACCTGCCTGGTACAGCAGCACTCGGGGTTTCAAAGGTCATGAGCAGGAGCTGGGTGAGCATGGGCGAGCAGACGCCTTCGAACGCCGGCCAGCATGCTTTTTGGCAGGGTGAGGGTGGGACAGGCAGGTCTGAGAACGATTAAAAATAGACCCCGTGGAAGTGCTAACCGCAGTTCGTCAACCTGCTTTGTCTTTCAGGACTCCCGTATCCAGCCTGAGTTCCAGCCTCACTGAGTGGCCACCCCCAAAGTGCTGCCAGCTGAGGAAGCCCCCAGCACTGACCATGTCTATTATGGACCACAGCCCCACCACGGGCGTGGTCACAGTCATTGTCATCCTCATTGCCATCGCGGCCCTGGGGGCCTTGATCCTGGGCTGCTGGTGCTACCTGCGGCTGCAGCGCATCAGCCAGTCAGAGGACGAGGAGAGCATCGTGGGGGATGGGGAGACCAAGGAACCCTTCCTGCTGGTGCAGTATTCGGCCAAGGGACCGTGCGTGGAGAGAAAGGCCAAGCTGATGACTCCCAACGGCCCGGAAGTCCACGGCTGAGCCAAGATGCAAGGCTCCTGGTCCTGTTTGCAGCCGGCCAAGAGGCGCTGGGAGGGGCAAAACCACACGGATGCGCTGCTGTCTGAGAGGAAGGGCTGACACTTGCTGGCATGGCCTCTGCGGGCTTCGTCATCGCATGCACTGATGCCCGGGGACCTGGCTGTCCTGGGCTTCCCCTTGGCCTCCGGGTGAGGCTGCCCACTGCAGGCACTGGGCAGGCCTGACCTTGCTGGGCCTCATGGCCCTGTAGCGCTTTGTTACTTGAATGTCTAGCTGAGCCTGTTTTTGATGGAGCTACTACTGTAATGCGTGAACTAACAAACCTGTGAACTGTAAATAGGCCCCTGGAAGCACGTGCTTAAGCCCTTTTGCTGATTTTTAAAAATATCATCTAGCGCACACAGGACTGGTTTGATTCTGGCTGTACTAATGACAAGCTGAGTCAAGACCCTGGGGGGTCATAGGCTTGTAAAGGCCCACGCCGCAGTCGGCAGGGGTCTCTCATGTGTGTCCGTCTGTGTGTATGTCAAGGAACTGAGATGCCATTTTGGGGTCTTGAGGCTGACCAGTTGGGGTGCTTGGGTGATCTCTGCTTGGTTAGTCATGGGTGGAAGAAGAACCACACCCCCCACACCCCTCTGTTCTTTCTGCAGATAGACTCACTTGTTAAATAGCAGTTCTGTTGAGAGTGGAGTTACTGCAGGGAAGCTACTGGACCTGCCTGGGAGCCAGTGAAGGGCACGCGTCCTGGAGGCTGTCAGCGTCCTTGTAGCAGAGCAGTTTCTTGCCGCTTTGGTCTTCAGCATGCCAAGCCCCCCCCCACCAACCCCACCACCCTCCACCCCAAGTGCAGGCTTCGCTGAAATTGCTCTGGTCCTCGTAGAGCCTGTGGTCTGAAACCCAGTTGGCCCAGGAAAGAGAAAAGGTTGTATGTTTTGTGTTGGTGTTTCCTATTTTCTGCACTGGAGGGAAGGGGACTGTTGAGGTTCTTTCTTCTTCTTTTCCTCTTTCCTTTTCACACCACTTGGCTTCCTTTCCTCTCTGATGACTGCCCGCCTGTGGGGTCCTGACTTCACTTTCCTCAGCGGGTCTCCAGTCCCCTGACCCAGCTCTAAAGGCACTTAGGACCCAGGGAACGTTTCTCACATGCACATTCCCGTAAGAGCCACCAGACTGCTTCCTGTCAGCCTGTGCTTGCGGCAGGGAGCCGGGACAGGGCAGAGGTGAACTTTAAGTTCAGGACTTGACTGTCCCACAGGTGGTGAGTTGGTGGCTCTCTGGTGAGCTAGTGTCTCCACAGCCTGTCTCCAAGGCCTCCCCTGCGTACACTTCAGTGAGCTCACTTTGATTTTTAATCCCACCACAAGCACATACTAATTTTATTTATGATTCAAATGTGACTCGTGCCTGCCCATCCCTGTAATAGATGGAAGGTCAGCCCTGGCCTAACCACAGAGCACTGGCCCTTAATGCCTGAGCTCAGAGCTCTGGCCTCCTGCTCAGACTAAAGGCACCTCCTCTGGCCTCACCCAAGCCTCTTCTAAAAACCATGTTGAATGAATCCACGTTCTGGAACCCCAAGGCGGGAGAAGTAGGGAGCTGTTCGTTTAAGCAGCATACACCTAAATTGGGGGTTTAAACATTAAGTAGGAGCTTGGGGTGGGAAGAGGGACAGCTGGCTGGGCCACCTGAGCAGAAGGTAGTAATGAAACACCTCAGTTGGGCTCTTGAGAGCCCTTAGGAAGCAGGAGAGGCAACACCTCTGGCTACTGATGGTGTGGCAAGTTCAGAAGAGGTGGTAGTATGGTAGGCGTGATGTCAGCAGAAGCCCTGTAGGCTAGGTGGGCAGGACGCGTGGTGGGGGCCACTGAAACCAGGCCTAGGAGGGAGAACAGAAGTTCCGAAGGTGCCGACTGGAAGATGAGGGAAAAGGTTTGCTTTGGTGACTGAGAAAAGGCTGGGGCATGTGATCCATCCCCTCACGTTTCAGAACTTCCAGGCTTTCTACCTCGACTCTCACCGCAGCCAGCACATACACCTAGGCTGTTTTTCCTTCCTCCACACCTGAGGGATGCAGGAGCAGCTAGGATCTGCATTTTCAGGTTCCGAGCCTGACCCCTAGAACTGAGCAGTGCTCGATTGTCAGACTTGGCCTGTGGTTTTGACCTTGCCAGTGAAGTTTCGGTTTTGAAGTGATTAAACGTCACTTTCTCATCAGTTTCACTTCTGGAGGTTTTCTTATCCCACTCCCTGGTGCCAGGGATGTACCTGGGAGTTTGAATCAGGCCCATCTGAACATGGCAGCCGTGTTGGGTGAAGGTCAGGGGCTCAGTGAGGCACTGGGGGGGTTTTCGGGAGGAAAATGAAAATGCCTCTAGAACGAGTGAACCACATCATAGCTCTCACTGTTCTGATTTTTCAATAGCTACTTTTTTTTTAGCATTGACACCAGAGCCACACTCAAATGGCTTAGTAGGTTATGACCTCTCTGAATTATTTTTGAATGCCCAACTGTTGCATTCAAGTTTTCTGACTAATAAGAAATTCAGCATTCATCCTTTGTATCACTGCAGAAGCAACAGTGGGGGGACAGGGAGGGAACTCTTGACACTGAGCCACTAAAATATGGACTAATTTTTTGGACAAATCTTCAAACAGACTGTGCTACTGTATTTGTCTCAAAGCTACCAAGTTTGTGCAATAAGTGGAAGGGATGTCATCCCTCTTCAATAAATGCTGAGTGACATTCAAGCTGATTTTCTAGACCACTGAGAAAATCTTTATTTACAATAAATTTCAATAAAATTTGCATAAATATATTCCCAATGTACAATTTTCACCTCTGATTTCTTCATGTCGTTTAAAAAGTTAGTCTGTCCTGTTCTCGTTATTCCTTTCAGACACCAGTGTGGCACTGACATTGGCAGGTGGAGGGGAGCTGCCAGGGAGCTGGGGGGTGCCTGAGGGCTCAGGCTGCTTGAGGCGGACCTCTCTCTGGGCCGCCAGGCTTTCAGCTCCATCCCTGCCCTCCAGTTTCCTCTCCATGGTCGCCAACAGGATCTTGAGCCATGTGTTCTCGGTAAGGAGGTTTTCTGAGGCATCGGCCAGCTCCTGCAGCTTGCGGGCCAGCTCCTGCAGCTCGCGTGTCTTCTGCTCATAGAGGGCCTGCAGTTGCTCACTGTGCGCGCGGAGCAGGCTGTGCTGCTCCTCCAGGGCCCGCTGCTGCTGCCGCAGCCGGTGCTCATCTCTGCGGGCGCTGGAGAGCTGGGACTCCACCTGCACTTGTGCTCGCTGGAGGCTGCTTATTTCTGCTCTCAGTTTCTGGATCTCTCTCTCCAAGTGGGAGATGTGCCCCCGCTGTAAGACTGCCTCGCTCTGAAGACACTCCTTGGTAGGAGAGTTAGCCACGTTCTGGGGGCTGGAAGCAGGGTCTGAGTGATGCAAAATGAACCTCAACAGGTTTGGAAGCGTGATGGGGAGGTCTTCGGGGTATTTCACACTTAGGTCCTTTCTGGAGAGAAAGGGAAAGGAAGCAAAGACGGGGGGAGTCACACCAACACAATTAGTCCAAAAGCAGACTGTACCTGAGGCCAGGCCATCTACTTCTCACCAAGAAAAGACATTCTGTGGATTTTACTTACTGAAAGTAAGGAAAATGTTGCCTGGGCAAGAAATTCTCTACAAACCTGAGGCTGTCCCATATGCTCGTTCTGTAATTAAGATGGCTTATCTGTTCCTGAAGCCAGAGATCAGCTTCACCCACACCTTTCAAGAAAGACAAGAGCACCTAGGCCCAGGCCTAAAGCCAGTGATGCAGGGCCCCAGGAGTGTGTGGGTATGGGGCCTCTGTGTGCTCGGAGATGCCCAGCGGCTATGTCAGGAAGAGCATCCGGGGAGGCAGGAGTGTCCCACCTATGTCCCTCTTGTGCCCCCTGACAGTGCCTGGTGAAACAGGAAGAACTTGAAAGATACTCAGTCTGTTTCTTTAGCAAGCATTTATTACACATTCTCTAAGGCAGGGGTTCTCAACTGGGGGCGACTCTACCCCCACTCCCCAGGTACATCTGGCTCACACTCGGCAACCTGATACCTGGCAAACAGCCTAACCAAGGGACTATGAATTCAGGCTGCCCGGCCCTGAGAGCACAGAGTAAGGAAGGAAGGTGACATAGGAAGGGGTTTTCCCTACAGCCTTGTTCCAGGTCCTGATCTAGAGATCTAGAAAATTCCTCTTCAGAACTTGTCATTTAATCGTCTGATGATGTTTCTCTCACACATCTATCTACCTGTGCCTGTACAGTCTGGCTGCAATTGATCAAAACTACCAGCTTTATGCACTTAGGTATGAGGTGAGCCGGCAGCCGAGTTTGTCTCCCTCAGGTGTTAACAGAATGGAAGTCAACAGCAGGGACTCCAGAGCCTGGCTGCCCAGGGCCACTTGTCCCGGCCGTAAACTGTTTTATAATTTTGGGGTAAGCATTCAACCATCCCCTCCTTCAAAGCTGTTTTCTTAACATATAAGATTTCTTCAAGTGTGGCCCAGCCATTCAAATGACAAAGCTGGGTGTGGTGCTGTGTGCCTGTAAATCCCAGTGCTTTGGGAGGCTGAGGCGGGAGGATCGCTTGAGGCCAGGAGTTTGAGACCAGCCTGGACAATATAGTAAGGCCTTGTCTGTATAAAAAGTAAAATAAAAAAATTAGCCGGGCAAGGTGGCGCATGCCTGTAGATCCAGCTACTTGGGAGCCTGAGGTGGGAGGATCACTTGAGCCCAGGAGTTCAAGGCTGCAGTGAGCCATAATTGCACCACTGCCTGGGCAAGAGAGTCAGACCTTGTCTCAAAAACAGAAAACAAAAAAAACCCACAACAACTGAAAACACATCGTGGCCCTGTCAAGTGGGCCCATGGAAGAATACCAGATGCTGGACCTGCCCCCACGTTCTGCGGCACAAGCCTGGTCTTGTAAGGCAGAGTAAAGGTGAATTACTTCCCAGAAAAAGCTGCCAAGATCCCTCAGGATGTCTACCTCCAGACATTTACAGGACAGTGACACCTGTGAGCATGCTATCTGCTAACTAAGAGGTCTTGGTGCACTCTCCATCAATGTCCCTAATGGGCACACTAAAATACTGCCACACTTTGTGAAAGTAGCAGGGACGGAGAATGTCAACAGTCTACTTCCAGGAAAGCAGTCATGTGAAACTATGGTGGGAAGAGGTCCCCATGTCTATGAAACTCTCCTCTAACCCTGAGGGAGTGGCAGGGCACACCTCTAAAAAACTGTGATTCTTCCCCTGGGACACATCAGAGTCTCTTGGTGGACAGGAGCACCCATCTCCCCCTTATCACCCTGGCCCAGGGCCAGGCCAGAGCACCTATATTTTGAAATGTCACACAGAGTCTGCTGCAAGTGCTGGCTGGAGGAGCACCTGCTCGGTGGAGCAAGTGGCTCCAAGACGCCTCTGCACAGGAAGGCTATGTCTCCCTCAAGGCCCCACCCCTTCCTCTTCCTCCCGAGGACAGGCTCTTGCATTTTTTTCCTTCATGATTTTTATAAATCAAGACATGTTCTTTGTAGACAATCTGCAAGGGATGTAAAAACATACAAGCAGCACCTTCAAATCACTTGCAATCTCACTCCTCTGAAGTCATCAATGTTAACACCTCAACATTTTCCCCTCTGTGAACATCTCCATCTAGCACATGCACAAGTTTATATTTTATCACAGTAAATATACAATTTCACATTCTTTTCACTAAAAATAGCATAAGCAGGTGGACAATGAAAAAGGTCTTATTACATGTTATCCAACAGCCTTTTTCATTTCCTCTTTTGCAAGCTGTCAGCTCACGCTGTTTGCCCATTTACCTTCTGGCTAAACCAAACACTCGCTTGGGACCAGCTCATGATGAGCATACTTTACTTCTACCATTTATTTTTAGGAAATGAGAAAAATTCCATTCCAAAGCCATAAAGCTTTGGTTTACCAACCTCCTTACATTAAAAGAGAAGTGGACAGTCTTCTTATGTTCAATATTTAGAAACGACAAGGGTAACAGCCTGCAGCAAGTGCCCAGCATGGGGCCAGAGAAATGCGCACATCTTCACGTTTACCACACCAGGCAGCCTAAGAATGAAGGTCACTCAGCCCAGACGCAGGTCTCCAGATGACGCCCCACCCTGCCACCTGTTCCGCCTGTGTCTCTCTACACAGATGCATTTCTGCCAGCTGCCGAGAACTTCTTCATTAAAAGGCATGTCTGGGTGCTAAGATTTTAATATTTTTTCAAACTATGCTTGGAATTCAAAAATTATACATCATTAAACTACATGCCCAACTTCTGTCCCACACAGATGAAAGTGTTAGTGTTACTGTGCGTGATTCCTGGACTATGTGGTAATTTAAACACTTCTTAGAAAGAAAAAGCCTCATCACAACTCAGTCGGCAGCAGAAAAGGGTGAGTCACACTCTGTTTTTAGTGCATGATGTGACAAGACCCTACTACCACAGAAGTACTACCACAAAAATTCTTTAAAATACAAAGCAAAAACCAAGGGAGTGATTCAACAGATATGAAGGAAACACTCTCCTAGAGAAACATAACAAGCTGAATCGCAAAAGGGAAGCAGGAAATTAAAACAGCAAACGTCATACATGCGAGCCAGTGAACTCCCTAAATGATGCTGCAGACACTTTCTCCTGGAGAGAAGATATTGTCAAAGCCATGTGAGTGGGTCCCCAAAAGGACTCAACTTTCTAAAAACCAAAGGGAATCTACAAAAAGGGAGCAAATATCCAGTGTATAAGGCTCTAAAGGACCAAGAGTTAATTTCTTTTCCCACTAAAACATCTGCATCTACGTTCACTAACTGGAAGTCCGCTCCCCCTTATTAATGTCCTGCTTGCCGGGGCTTTCGGGGTAGTTGCTGTTAAGAACTGCGCCTGGAATGCTGATTAGGCACGCATGAAAAAACCAAGCGACCATCCCATGGCGGACTTTCACAGCAGTCTGCATGCATGGGAGAAAACCCCTTTGCAGGGCTCCTGGAATCCGAGACAAGGATGTGCCATGGGTAAGAAAACCACCCTGTCCTCTGTACGAGAGGGATGAGGAGCTACTGGGAGGCCAACTGAGAGACAAGCAAGTGGAAGGCTGGGGGCAGGCAGGGCTCCACAGATTCTCTGCTGTTTTGCCCCACACAAACATTGCACCACTGCACTCCAGCCTGGGCAACAGAATCCTGTCAGTCTCTACGTCCTCCATGTGTTCACATAGGTCACGAAAGCTAAGAATTCTCACGGCCACATTCAAGCTTGGGTAAGAGATAGACTGGGAAGAACAACTTTTAAAAGATCCATACCACACATAACATCCTGACACTACAACCCGTTTATGTCCCTAAGGACACTTTTTTTTTTTTTTTTTGAGGCAGAGCCTCGCTCTGTCACCCAGGCTGGAGGGCAGTGGTATGATCTTGGCTCACTGCAACCTCCGCATCCCAGGTTCAAGAGATCCTCGTGCCTCAGCCTCAGAGTAGCTGGGATTACAAGCATATGTCACCATGCCTGGCTAATTTT
Organism: Symphalangus syndactylus; assembly: GCF_028878055.3. Lineage (NCBI taxonomy): Eukaryota > Metazoa > Chordata > Mammalia > Primates > Hylobatidae > Symphalangus > Symphalangus syndactylus. The sequence goes on along the minus strand of NC_072436.2, from coordinate 107,265,772 downwards.
TGTATTTTTTGTAGTGATGGGGTTTCACCATGCTGGCCAGGCTGGTCTCAACCTCTTGAGCTCAAGCAATCTGCCTGCCTCAGCCTCCCAAAGTGCTGGGATTACAGGCAGGAGCCACCACGCCTGGTTCCTAAGGGAACATTTTTTGAACACAATGAATGATTTACATCTTAAACTCATTTCATTTTCAGACCTCCACAAAAGAATCCCAACTGCCCACCAGTGAAAAAAATTCGGCATTACCTGTTGCAGGGAAAAAACAAGACAGTAGGAAGACGATCGACCATAAATTCCCAAGGAAGGTCATTCTGAGACACATCAATCCTGGCAAAGGGAAAGAACAGAAATGGCAGAAGATCAGCCCAAGAAACACCAACTTGAAAGAACCTTCTCAGATAACTTCAAGAACCTGGTGCATTTTTTACACCCCACATTGGGCTAGTCCCTTCTCGATGAATGCACTACCAGGTATGAGCTGGGTGCTGATACTTCCAAGACATGCAACATTCTACTACGTGGACGCTTTCCACTGAGTGGCAATGCGATGTCCTGAAAGTAAAAATGAACTTGCAGAAAACGCTGCACTGACACCTGAGGAGTCATTCACTCCTCACCTGACAGGATCTAGCCAAGTATTTTAATCCCTGAATAGCTCTGGGAAAAGAAAGGAAATTACTGAGCAAAATACATCAAGCCCCTCTGAAGATGGAAAATTATACCCTCTTTATGTTGTAAATCTGGATAGAGGCCAAAAACAGCCTATTTTCTTAGCAGATTTGACATTAATTTTCTAATACAGAAAATGACATCTGTACGAACTCACCCAGCCTGTGCTCAATCACTGTGGGAGCTAACCGCAACTGCTCTAGAGGCCTGACCCAGGCAGCTGGCACAGAGCTGGGCACACAGCTGGGCGCCCACACTCAGGCTGAGCAGACATGGAGCCACAAAAGCATCCTTGATGGAAGGGGCTGCATCCTCCTTGCGGAGGGGCTACTTAGCTACTATTCATAAACAGTGCACACAAAAGATGAACATGTTTTCAATCATTACCTTGACAGAAGTTTTTAGAAAGCATAACTGGGGGGAGTGAGGGTGCGGTAAGTGTCATGTATTTGTCCAAAAGGATGAAATCTGCTTTTCAAAAAATGGCACAACCAGGCTGAGAACAGTGGCTCATGCCTGTAAACCCAACACTTTGGGAGGCCGAGGTGGGTGGACTGTTTGAGCCCGGGAGTTCGAGACCAGCCTGGGCAACATGGGCAAACCCTGTCTCTACAAAAAATTGGCCAGGTATTCTGGCACATGCCTGTAGTCCCAGTTACTTGGGAAGGTGGGAGAATCACCTGAACCTGGGAGGTTGGGGCTGCAGTGAGCTGTGATTGCACCACTGCACTCCAGCCTGGGCAACAGAGTGAGACCCTGTCTCAAAAAAACAACAACGCCGGGCGCGGTGGCTCACGTCTGTAATCCCAGCACTTTAGGAGGCTGAGGCGGGCAGATCACGAGGTCAGGAGATTGAGACCATCCTGGCTAACGCGGTGAAACGCCCCCCGTCTCTACTAAAAATACAAAAAATTAGCCAGGCATAGTGGCGGGCACCTGTAGTCCCAGCTACTCGGAGAGGCTGAGGCAGGAGAATGGCGTGAACCGAGGAGGCAGAGTTTACAGTGAGCCGAGATTGCGCCTCTGCACTCCAGCCTGGGCGACAGAGCGAGACTCCGTCTCAAAAAACAAACAAACAAACAAAAAACCAACAGCAACAAAAGGCATAACCAAATGAAAACCATTTACCAAAAGTTTACTAACAAAACAGCACTCCTGCCTCACCTGTGCCAGCCTACCTAAAACATTAGTGTTCCTTTCTAAACAAGTGGCATTGAACACTATATTCCATAATTAAATGCTTTTTCTCACCTGATTCTTACTTCAAAGAAAGCAAACTATAAAATTAAAACATTGTAAAAATCCACTCAGAATTCCATTGGGCTAAATAAGGCCCCCCTTTCTTATGCAGGCTTGGTCTATATGCTTACTTTTTTTTTTTTTTTTTTTTTTTTTTTCTGAGACAGAGTCTTGCTCTGTCGCCCAGGCTGGAATGCAGTGGTGCGATCTCAGTTTACTGTAACCTCCAGCTGCTGGATTCAAGTGATTCTCCTGCCTCAGCCTGCTGAGTAGTTGGGACTACAGGCATGTGCCACCACACTTGGCTAATTTTTGCATTTTTAGTAGAGACAGGGTTTCACTATGTTGGCCAGGCTGGTCTCGAACTCCTGGCCTCAGATGATCCGCCCGCCTCAGCCTCCCAACATGCTGGGATTATAGGCATGAGCCACTGCACCCAGCCTATATCCTTCCATATTTTTAAGAACAGTTGTCATATATTTCATACTCTGTTCTTTTCCATTAATTGTATGAAAAGCACTGTTAAAGGATAAAAACTCCATTAAATGCCCAGCCATAATTTGCTTAAACATTCATCTCCTGGTGGATATAAACAATGCTATAATGATGAGCTCATGCTTCTTCGGAATTCCTATTCCATTACTTTTCCAAAGTAAAATTAACTGGGTCAAAAATGTGTTAACTGTTTTTGTTGATTTCTTGCAAATGTTGCCAAAATGTTTTCCAAAAGAGTTACGGCAATGTACTCATTCCATTAGATACATCTGACTGCAGTTTCCATTTTATTTTATCAACACAAGATTCTGTCACTTAAAACCACTGATTACTTTAATATGTTAAATGATACTTTGTTACTGTTTTAATTTACATTTATTAGGTTATAATTTCCCCTTGTTTATTTACTCTCTCCTCTTAAAAGAAAAACCTGCTCACGTCCTTTGTTCACAATGGAATCGTCTCAGCCATTTTCTAAACCATTTTAATTTCGGGGGAGGCTGGAGTATGAATGCCTGACTCAATCCTGGCCCCTCATTTGCAGCTTGAAACTCTGGGCAACTTGTCTAATCTTTCTATGTCTCAGTTTCCTCCTCAATACAAACAGCACTTTCTTTTTTTAACTAGAGTGCCTTCACTAAGCATCGCAAGGACTCAATCAGGTAATATGTATATCAAAAACTCTCCCAGCATAGTAACTCCTCAGATTTGGCTTTAATTATTACTTACAGTGCATATAACAGGTGACATACAGACATTGGAAAATATATTAATGGTCCCCCTTTTTGTCTGCTTTCCCTGTTTTCACTGCACTTATTTCTAGTGGAATCTGTCCATTTTTCTTTCTTTATTTTTCCAACTGCTTCCACTTCGGAAAGTTTCCATCTCCCAGAGGAATCAGCAAATCCTATTTTTTGCTTTGATTTTTTATATTTAACTCTTATCTATCTGTAGGGTTTTGGGGGAAGTGGGGGGTTAAATGTGAAGTTTTCCCTACCCAAAACTGCTTACTACCCCATCTAAAAACTCTGTATTTGAGCCTTCTTTTTCCAAAAAATATTTTTAAAAATCTTGTTTACTCAAAAGCGCACATACAGTACCCATGGAATCACAATACTAGAATGTGGATATCTACCGATCTTTCCTTTTAATTTCACAAATGAGGTAAACCAGGGCTGGTGGAGAGATCTGCTTGGGATCCCAGGAGCCACTGGCATTGCCTGGGGCAAATGTCCCATGGTATTCCAAGAGGCCATCCTGGCAACCAGGTCAGTGCTCTCCCCACAGAACTGCACTCAGCCACCTATGAATCTAGTCAGGGCTAAACATCAACATCATGGAAGGAACACTCAGAATTCATGAGGAAAAGTTCAGTTTCAAAGAGGCTTTGCTCATGGCTTCAACCTGACAATTAAATTCAGCCAAGTCCTACCAAAGGTTAATGGAAAATGGGCAGACCCTCACACACCATACGGCTAAGTTGCAAATAAGAGTGAAAACGCGCATACAGCCCAAAGCGCTGCAGAAGAGGCCTGCTTACCTTGCCACAGTGAATGTGTCCATGGGCAGGTTCCGAGCTAGCTGGATGAAGACGTGGTTGAGGGATGGACAGAAGCCACACCACGGAGCGTAATAGAGCAGGAGAACGTCCTGTGGGAAGGGGAAGACAGATGTTACTTGCGCCAGGAAATGGGCTCTTCATTTCTTTCCTCCTTGCTTAGAATCCAGCAAGCACTCGATAAATGCTACCTATGCAAATATTACAGTGAAAATTTTCATCTTTAGGTCTTTCCAATTCTGTGCTTTCTGGAGCACTTTTCTGAAATTTAAAAACCACATATAATTCATTCACGGTCCATAATTGGGCCGTCACGTGCTTACTCTTCTATACATCAAAAACAGCTGCTCACCCCAACAACTGCAGTTTGGAAATTATTTTAAGAGGGACAGATGGCTTGACTTTTGCCTCTCATGACTCCATACCTGTTTTTGAAGGACTACTTCCCAAAAGGTATCAGTTGTCACTTCAGTGATTAAATGCTGAGACAGGAACTGGGCAGAGCCACTTCCAATGAGATGCCTTTTCAAGGGACTATAGAGAATGCTGAAGTTTTGAATAAAAGACTCTAAAAATAAAAAGAAAATGAGATCAACTCTCCTCTAGGTACAAGGAGAATAGCTGGCCTACTTTTAAACTCCACATTTTAAAAACTCAAATGACTTCATAGGCTCACATTTTTAACATTTCACCTATCAGCAAAACCCCAAACAAAGCTGCCCGGGTGGCATCAGGTTTAGCTCTGGTAGTATTAACTCAGCTGACAGTAATGTAGATATCAAAACACTATGCAGTGTTAGATGCTCTAATATTCATAGACTGTTCTTTTTTTAAAAGGACTGGTCCACAAATAGACACCAAGTGAGACTGTATAAATGATCAACAAGCCACAATCTTTTCAAGAAATTTCACCCTATAATACTAAGACCTTTAAGCTTAACTACAAATGTAGCAATTGCACAAGCTACAGTAATGTGGAATGTGTTTAAATGCTCATTAATTTGAGGACAAGGAGCTACAGTTTTTTGTTTCCTTTATTAAGGTTCTTTAAGTTTCTTTTTTTAAAGGTTAAGAAAAAATTATATGTAGTAGAAAAATACATAAAACCCATAATAATAAAAAACCTGACTTGAACCAACAGTTTTACCACAAATTCTGCCATCTTCAGAGTCCTTTGCTTCATCTGAAACAATACTAATTTGAATTTTTCTTTTCTTTTTTTTTTTTTTTTAAAGATACAGGGTCTCGCTCTGTTGCCCAGGCTGGAGTACAGTGCTGCAATCATAGCTCACCGTAGCCTTAAACTCCTGGGCTCAAGCGATCCTCCTACCTCAGCCTCCAGAGTAGCTGGGACTACAGGCATACACCACTGCACTCAGCTAAAGTTTCAGTTCTTTTTCTTTCTTCTAACTCCCTCCATTTTGAGGTGCAATGGGCAATGCAGTGTGCAGAATGGAAGAGGAAGTGAAGAATGTCATGTGAATACTAAAGAGAATTCACGATCAGCATCTGAATAACACTTAGCTGGCTATGTTTTTGAAACATGAAACCAAGAATTATTTCCTAATCTGAATAAAGCCTCAATTCTGAAACTGGCCTAGAGACAGCTGATTTATGAGTTAAGTCTCTAAACCAACAATGACACACAGTAGGTGTTTTTTACAAGCTCCCTAAAAATTCTGTCGCTAACTACAAGACAAAGAACAGCCAGGCTAAACATTTCAGAGAAGATACAGAAGATGGAAAGAAATCTAAAGAAGGCTTCTTTCAATTACCCTTAAATTCAAAGTGAACACATTATGAGGTCATTAAACACTTGAGCATTACTGAATGGAATTCAGGAAAATCTAATACAGACTACCTCAAAAATACATGCTTGTGGGAGCACTGACCCCATTTCTCTGGAGTCTATTTCCCCTTTAAAAAAAAAATGCTTGTTTCATTTTAAGAAAGCTCAACACATCAACATGACTTTAGAAAACATTAATTGGGAGTAATCTATAATATCAACAGATTATGCCCTTCAAAAAGTGACTGGTCACAGGGTTCTTTTAAACAGTGAGGAACTCTTGGATTTATAATATGTAACTTGATATAGACAAATCAGTATTTACATAAAGCCTTTTCACAAATGTGTCTAATGTAAGAAACAAGCTTCACCTGGATTTGAAAGAGGATGGCTAAAAGGACTCATATGTAGAAGCTCTGAGTCTACTGTTGATTTCATACTTTGTAAAACTTGAAATGAAAGGTTTCCTTTCCTACCAAATTCCTCCTTTCTCCATTCGGCATACACTGACCCTCTCTCACGTTTCCAGTGAGGCTGAACTAACATGGCTTTTGAATTCTCACTTCATTGTGTGTAGTCAAGGGCATCAGCAAATTCAACAGGCCAGTGTGGGTCAGCCCAATGTTGCTGCCAAGCCCCGGGGGCAAGCCCTGGATGCTTTCTCATCATGGAGCCTTACTCCTCAAAAAGTGGGTTTTGCTGGTTTGCAACTGACACTTATTTATTTGCACTTTATACTTGTTACAATGTAGGTACCCCAGGTCCCAGCAATATTAGTCAGTACATTATGAAACAGCAGCAGAACAAATTAGGTCTGGTGGCCTTGATCCTTACACATTTAAGCCTATGAGACAAAAAGGGAGGCAAGGCAGCTCTACTTCCTTCTTCACTGCTTTCCCTTTTTTTTTTTTTGGAGACAGAGTCTCGCTCTGTCGCCCAGGCTGGAGTGCAGTGGCGCGATGTCGGCTCACTGCAAGCTCTGCCTCCCGGGTTCACGCCATTCTCCTGCCTCAGCCTCCCGAGTAGCTGGGACTACAGGCGCCCACCACCGCACCCGGCTAATTTTTTTTTGCATTTTTAGTAGAGACGGGGTTTCACCACGTTAGCCAGGATAGTCTCGATCTCCTGACCTCGTGATCCAACTGCCTCGGCCTCCCAAAGTGCTGGGATTACAGGCGTGAGCCACCGCGCCCGGCCATTGCTTTCTCTTTAAGCTCCTTTAGAACAAAGCTGCTGTCAAGGCTCACTTTGATCAGCCCCTAGGACATCCCACCGGAATAGCTCTCCACCTCCCTGCCTGTTCTAGTCCCCAAGTCCCCACTGCCTGCAGCTGGTTCTACCTTAGACATGTGACAGAAATTGCCAATTTAGAAAGTGGGACTCTTACCCCCACCATGGGCTAAATGACAAACTTATCCAAAATTTAGAGTGAGGAAGTTTCTGTTCCATTTAATAGACAAAATTAGCTTCTTTGAAAATTATGACCGATGGTGGTCTAAAGACTTAAAATGAGCTACGAAGCTGACATCACCCCACAACTAAATGTAATGAGAGCCATCAATAAAATTTACCCATATGAAGTTAAGCAAAACGTACAATGCTTGGGGAAATAAACTGCCTACAGTACCTAGGGTGAGCTTCATCAGTGCTTGCTTTGGATCCAAGATGTAGTGAGACTCTTCTTTCACGTCAACAATTGCCGCAAATTCTTTCACCTGAGTGGAGCTCGGAGCACCCAGTCTCTCTGCGTATAACCAAAACAAATTTGAATCCAAAAGGTAGATGTTGAGAGTCTTGTTGGTTCTGCAGCTCAGGCCTGTGAAGTCTGTGGTAGTCACGTCCACTTCTGGGAAGAGATACCTGTTCTCCTCAATGTGAGGAACGGAGCTTGGGGCATCAACCTCACATTTCTTCTCAAGGGAAGAAAATGCAACGGTAGGGGCTTCAAAGACACCTTGTTCAGAGTCGATGAAGCCTGCCACACCCCTGCTTATGGTCCTGCAACATGCAGTGTAGTAGCTGAAGGGGCTATAGGAAGTTAAAAAATTGCTGCATTCTATGCTGTCTGATGCCACATGATAAAAGGTCTGCTCCTTGAGGTAGAAAGAATCCAGAGCTGCTGCCATTTCAAAAAAGCTGCACTGTGGCATGCTGACCGAGCTTGGCTTCATGCCCCCGGTGGTCTGGTTGACACAGAGTTCACAGACGTTGTGGGTCCTGGAGAAGGAGTGCCACTGGGGCAGCACCACAGTGTTGCAGCAGGGGGATGCTGTGATCAGCGGCGGGTCTGGCAGCTGTGCTGGCGCTTCCAGGGCCAGGGACTCCAGCACTGGAGCATCCACCCGCCGCAGGTGCTGAAGGAGACGCTCCACCACCTGGTCCCCATGACAGTTGTTGTACTCCAAGGCCACTTCGGTGATCTGAAATACAGGGCAGAGTTGGTGAGGGGCTTGAGGATGACTGAGGGACTAGCACTCCGTTAGCCACGTTTCACTTTCTGCAATTTCAGTTATCCATGGTCAACTCTGGTTCAAAAATATTAAATGGAAAATTCCAGAAATAAACAAGCCGTAAGTTTTAAACTACAGGTCGCTCTGAGTAGTGTGATGAAATTTTTGCCATTACAAAAACTGCGAGGCATCCCTTTGTCCGGCGTGTCCATCCTATGGATGCTACCAGCCTGTTACTTAGTAGCCAACTCAGTTATCAGATCAACTGTCTCAGTATCACAGTGCTTGTCTTCAAGTAACCCTTTATTTATTATGAGGGCCCCCAAAGTGTAAGAGTAGTGATGCTGGCAATTCAGATATGCCAAAGAGAAGCCAAAAATGCTTACTTTAAGTGAAATGGCAAAAGTCTCAATAAGGAAAAAAAAAAGGTAAGGTTGCTAAGATCTTCGGTAAGAACGAATCTTCTATCCATGAAATCGTGAAGAAAAGTGAAATTCGTGTGTAGTATATACAGGATTCAGTACCATCTGTGGTTTCAGGCATTCATTGGGGGTCTTGGAACGTATCACCAAGAATACGCAGCAGGGTAAATGAGAGTGCAGGGGGAGAGGGTTATTATATTTTTAAAAATACAACCCCAGGCATGACACTCCTGGGCCAAATGGTACGCTGCCCATGAGATAAAACCTCCACACAATCTGGCCCGTTTGGCTTTCCAGTTTCACCCTACCCTCTTCAGAACAGACCAGGCCCTCCTGCAATGCCACGCCTTTACAGAGGCCTGGCTGGGGACACCGCCTCCTCCATCTGTTCCCAAGGCCCAGCACCAGGGCAGCTGCTTCAGGGAAGCTAGCCCTACTCCCATTCCAGGAACAGCTAGTTTCTGCACCTCCAGTGTCCCTGAGGCCCCTTCTACAGTCTCACAAGCTTCTGGTGAGACATCCCTCTTCCCCACACACTTATGGATCCTCACGGGCAGAGGCCGCATTGGATTTATCCTGCCATCCCAGGGCCTAGCACAGGGCCAGGCACATAACAAATGCTCAGTAAACCCCTGATGAATGAGTGGCAGCTCAGGGTAATGCACACAATCCTCTTTCTTAGTGAGATCTGCCACTTTACCATCAAGCCAGTATTGGCAATTTGGATTTACATTTTATTCTAAGATTCTTCCATTTCCAAAAAGAATATTTCGTTACTCACCTCCCATTCTGGTTTCCTGAGAAAGACAAGTAAGTTATAATCCAAAGGCATTTACTCTTTAAAACAGAAGAGGGTGTCAACTTGAATCAAATCTCACCACAGTTAGTTACAGGGTGCTGTCACTCAGGATTTTGTTTCGCTGTGTGTGTGTTTATGCGTCTGCATGTGTAAAACAATTTAATGAGTGTAATTTCCAATTTAAAAAAATAAGTTTTATAAAAATAAATAAAAAGCTTTATAACGTAATATTTATAGTTAATTCAAAACATACATATTTGTACACAAAAATAAATGGTTTCAGTAGTTTTCGGCATTAAAAAAAGTCACTTTTGGCCGGGCGCGGTGGCTCACGCTTGTAATCCCAGCACTTTGGGAGGCCGAGGCGGGCGGATCACGAGGTCAAGAGATCGAGACCACGGTGAAACCCCGTCTCTACTAAAAATACAAAAAATTAGCCGGGCGCGGTGGCAGGCGTCTGTAGTCCCAGCTACTCAGAGAGGCTGAGGCAGGAGAATGGCGTGAACCCGGGAGGCGGAGCTTGCAGTGAGCCGAGATCGCGCCACTGCGCTCCAGCCTGGGCGACAGAGCGAGACTCCGTCTCAAAAAAAAAAAAAAAAAAAAAAAAAAAAAAAAGTCACTTTATAACCCACCAGAAAACTACCGGGTCAAGAAAAGAAGTCACTTTAGATGATAGGCCAGTGCTTGAAATTTTATTTCCCCTGCACAAAAACATCTCAGCGGTTTTTGGATGAGGCTCTGACAGCATGCAGTACTAACAAGGTCAAGCCTTTACAATCCGTGAAGAGCCCAGATGCCCTCTGGCCCCATCCTGGTGCTGTTTTACATTCAAAGACGCAGTAATAGACAACTACTCCCACCCACTCCCGCAAAAACCTCCATAAGCCTTCAAGATTCACTGTAATCTTTTACCGAAGTCCAAGTAGGAGATCATTAATTATATTATAGAGAAGAAAATTCCTTGAAAAATCTTTCTTCATCTCTTTTAGCTTCAGTATCTCATAAACAAAGCAGCCATGTAAAGAATATTTTTAATTGAAGAAAGTATTCTGTCTACAGCAATGCTTTTTTTTTTTTTTGAGACAGAGTTTCACTCTTGTCGCCCAGGTCGAAGTATAATGGCGTGATCTCGGCTCACTGCAACCTCCGCCTTCCGGGTTCAAGCAGTTCTCCTGCCTTAGCCTCCCAAGTAGCTGGGATTACAGGCATGCATCACCATGCCCAGCTAATTTTTTCCATTTTTATTTCGCTTGGTTAATTTTTTGTATTTTTAGGAGAGACGGGATTTCACCATGTTGGCCAGGCTGGTCTCAAACTCCTGACCTCAGCTGATCCACCTGCCTCGGCCTCCCAGGGCTGTAATCCTACTGGGATTATAAGCATGAGCCACAGTGCCCGACCAGCAATGCTTTTTTTTGAGACGGAGTTTCGCGCCAGTTGCACAGGCTAGAGGGCAGTGGCACGATCTTGACTCACTGCAACCTCTGCCTCCCAGGTTCAAGCAATTCTCCTGCCTCAGCCTCCCAAGTAGCTGAGACTACAGGCGCACACCACCATGCCTGGCTAATTTTTGTATTTTTAGCAGAGATGAGGTTTCACTATGTTGGCCAGGCTGGTCTGGAATTCCTGATCTCAGGTGATGTGATCCACCCTCCTCAGCCTCCCAAAGTGCTGGGATTACAGGCGTGAGCCACTGCGCCCAGCCAGCAATGCTCTTAAAGAGTTAGGCATTATCATTTTTCTCCTATGAAGGGGAATTTCTGTTTCTATTCCTTTTACATAACAGGCAGTTTTGAAAACAAAACTCAAGTTATGTCACATTCTGTGTATCACTTGATGTCATTTAATTTCATGTGAATAATTAAGGAAATCTTGGCAAATAACTTTAACTGTTCGCAGAGAAGATGTTTCCTTCTATTTTCTTTAATCAGGGAAATCTGTGAGTCTGAACATGCTAACCATGCCTCTGCTTACCAGATTCAGACGATGTGAATGCCTCAAATAAACGCTTTTAAAATAGAAAACAAGTCACGAAGACTCTTTGCTCGCTGAGGTAAGCATTTCCTTTGATTAACGAGTTGTGTAATACACATTGTGATGTCTTATAACCTCTCTAGAACTCTCTAGAGACACCAGGGTGTCAGTGGCCTCACACCGGTGTCAGGATCTGTGCTTTTGCATGTGTGTGTGGGTACACATGCAGGTATGCATGTGTGTAGAAGCAGCTACCCAGTATGGGCTTGGTGTGGCCACCATATGGTCACTCCTGACTGGCATCCTACACGCACCACAGCACAGTTGTCCAGAATGTCGGTGCTTGGTGTGCCTCCAACTCTATTCCACTCACTCTAAGACGACCTCTCTCTTCTCAACAATGCAAGCACCCTCAAAGTTCTCCCCAGTATTAGGCCTAAGGTGGTAATGGAAAAATAAAGCCACCTAACTCTTTCATGGTCAACAAGCTAATGAATTTACAGCTCATCTTGCATAAGTACAGCGTTCATCCTTCCCACCTTACCTGAATGCCCAAAGGCTTCTTCACCTCTAGTCACTGTGTCACAATTTCCCCGATCATAGACCCTACTTTCCATCCTCCACCTCTACCACCCAAGTTCAGGTTCTTACTACTTCACAGTTTTCTGGAACCCTCCTGCCAGAAAAACGTTCGTAATGGTAACGCACAGCCCTGGCTGCATCTCTTCACTGTCAGTAAGACTTGTATGGGCCAGGTGCAGTGGCTCATGCCTGTAATCCCAACATTTTAGGGAGCCAAGGAAGACTGATTGCTTGAGCCCAGGGCTTTTGAAACCTGCCTGGGTAACGTGGCGAAACCCCATCTCTACAAAAAAAATGCAAAAATTAGCCAGGCGTAGAGGCGTGCACCTGTAGTCCCAGCTACTTGGAAGGCTGAGGTGGGAGGATTACTCGAGCTCAGGAGGCAGTGAGCTGAGATCGTGCCACTGTAGTCCAACCTGGGCAACAAAGGAAGACCCTAACTCAAAAAAAAAAAAAAAAAAAGAGAAGACAAAGACTTGGATGACTATGGTTAATCTTGAAATCCTCAGAGAAGTCCGCAAGGCCCTCTCCTCTAAAGCCTTTTTCAAGATCTCTCCCCAATTAGCCCTTCCTGCAGACCACAAAACCCAGCCTCCTTCCTAACACCTAAACCTGCAGCAACTCCCATCCCTCATGTCTCTGCTCGGGGTCCTCCTTCCCGTAAGTTTTTCTCAACCCATCAAGATCCTGGCTGCCCCTACACTTCTGTCTCGAATACTTCACCTATCCAAAGCCTCTGCTAACTCCTCCCCTGCCCAGGACCCCGCTTTCTGAGATGGCACCCTCCCTCCTCTGGTTCCTCCTGACCCTAGGCCTGATCGTCCTCTACTTTGAATTACAGGCAGGCTTTCACTCCCTGTACTGGACAAGCCTCTACGGCTACACGACAAGATGGTGTCGCATCTATCCTTTCTCCCCTGGAGCTTCCCAGCACAGTCCTCAGTAAACATTTGCCAAACTGACCTGAAACAAAAAGGCAAATGTGCTGGACAGGCACTTTGCTTGTCTGAGTAATTCATAATACAGTGAGATGCCGCCCGGTGTTCGGTCATCTCACCCACATGCTGAGGTTAAGGGAATGCACTCACCTCACAGGGACAATGGGAGCCCCAAAGAAAGGAGTCACAGGCAAAACCATGAAAAAAAGGAGGCCTGTTGGTAGGTGGAGGATTTGTGGACTGCTGGAGGGGACACTCATTCAGAAACAACAGGCGAGAAAGAAAGAGCCTTCCTACCAGGTGCCGAAATCCAACCATAAACCTCTGGGCAGAGGCTCTGGGCTCCACCCACAAAATACAACCCCGCCAGAACCCTGACACACCCAAACCAGACAGGAGAGAACTCTCCAAATCCACAACCACAGCTACACCACCTTGATTGAAAACCTTCCTTTCCTACAACGAGCTTTAAGGCTCTTAATATTAGATAGAATAAAGGCCTAGTCATTTAGAAAATTTTGTAAAGAAATAGTTTTATTACTTTGAGTCCTCCCTAATTAGAGGAGAAGAAACAAAGCTATTTCATTTCTCTCCTCTTTCCTCCTCTAAGCCAAAGAGCAGCATTCATTCAGAATACTCCCCAGAGGGAATCATAACCTGAGCAAAAAGACTCCAGCACAGCAAAGAGAGGGATCCAGCTGGGCAAGAAGTCCTGCCTCCCTGTCCCTCTAGGCAGGGGGCCAGGCCAGCAATGAGGGGCTCAGGGACAGGCAGCGTCTGCTTAGCTGGCCAGTGGTACGCTGGCTGTCTGAAATTGGTTTTGGCCAATTAAGGGCTCCTTGAGCAAGTAAAAAAATAAAATCCTTAGTAAATGCAATTTTGCCACCCCAGGCTCGCTCTGCGTACTGTGCCTGCTGTCTTTAAGTGCCTCCAAATGCTCCGTGTAGAAAATAAACTCACACCCAGAGCAGGCGCACCAGATGAAGCCAAAGATAGGCAGGAACAGCAGGCTCCGACAGCGCTGCCTCTGAAAACCACTCTGGCTTCTGCACGACAGGGAAGGTTCAGAGAAACAAGTTGTCCCAACATCGCTGCTGCTGCTTACTCTCCTCTGCTGTCCTGAGGATGGCCAGGGCTGGCAGTCTGGCCAAACCCCCAAGACAATGGCATCTCCTAGGCCACACTAAACTTGGCGTGTGTTCCTGCCACTCCCTGTTTCACCCCCAAACAGGAAGCTCAACAGCAGTCACATCAGAAGAGGGCATTTGGTCCTTCTCTAGAGGGGCACGGTGTGGCTTCCCTGCCTCTTCCCACTCACTCCAGACGCCAACAGCTGTCAATAAATATGGCCAGAGAGGCTGCGGCAGTCCCTGTCCTAGACACGGGCTCTCTCCGGCCCATACGGAGGGGCAAAGAGCAATGCTCAGAGCCACAGCTGCCCCTCCTGGCAGCCATTAGCTGCCAGAGTAAATGACTGAGTGTGGGATGAGAGTGGCCAGGTAGATGAGGCTTTCCTACTCCTCATAAGGCGCTTTTCACATCACAGCTCTTACCTCGTCTATTAAAGGATGACTTTCGGCCAGGGGATTAAAAGGTATGAACAGAAACAGCGCTGGTCCTTTCTTCAGCTCGTTATTCAGCAGGAGACTCTTGCCTCCGTGTGGCTGCAGCCACCGAAAGAGCGTCTCCTGGTTTTCTAAGGCCCACTTACAGATGTTCTCAGCTGTGTAGTTCAGGACCTCCCTGGGGAAGACCTGTGAAGGACAAAGGCACAGAGGATAGAGGAGAGCTCATGAGGTGGGGCAAGCTCAAGGCACACCAGTGCTGTCCCAACCCCACCACTAAAGGTGAGAAAACCCAGGCTCGGAGCGGGGCCTGGCCCCACTGTGCAGCTAACACCCGCTTCTCCAGATATAGCATTTCCTCACGAGTGGTTGAAAAAACAGAAGTGGTTGCAGGAGGTGACTTCCATATCATGTGATTCATCTTTCTGCCTTGAGACAGACCCACCTATCAACAAATAATTCTCCCTGCCAGCTGGTAGCGAGAACCTCTATCACCCTGTCCAAGGACAGGTATTAAACGTCACTGGGTATTTATAAAAGGACCAAGACATATCTAAGGGAACAGAAATTACAGAGTCAAGGATCATTTAGATTTTGACTTTGGTCCTTCAAATGCTGCCCCCCAAGGGCAGAATGGAGCCTCTGTGCGGCACAGGCTGTCTGTTCTGTTCACCTGTATCCTCCGGGACTAGACGAACACCAGGCACAGAGCAGGCACTCAACACATGTCTTCATCAATCAAAAACGACCTAAACTTGCACAAGGCCACGGATCATATTTTAAGTGTACAAATAAATGAAAGAGACACCTAGATTTTCTGCTTTGTTTTGCTATAAACAACCAATGTATGTGAACATAAAATTATTTTTTAAATTCTAACAATTTAAATCACTGGCTTCAAACAGAACTACCAAAGAGGTGCTTCAGAGGGTTTTGAAAAATGAGATATTTAAAACTCCTCAAAAGGAAGATTTAAATTGACACATAACAAAGACTAACCACTGCTTGTGTTTTTAAAAATAATGGTATCCCAGTATTACTGCATTTGATAAAAAGAATTCTACTGCTACACAAACCAACCAACCTTAAACACTACCAAAGCGAAGCAGTAAACCTGATACATTTTTCCATCTCATAGTCCTACCTTTTTTTCCCCATCAACTTTTCTTTCTCAATACCCTAGGCTGTGTAACATGCTAAAAATGAAGGATGTAGGAAAATGACAGCAAAAGCAGATGTCAAAGCAGCTTAGGCAGAGGCACAAGGAGCATAGTGGGCAGCAGAGAAACAACCACAGCAGTGACTGTCAAGGTGGAACGGTGGGAGTTTGAAAAACCATACTCAAACTACACTCAAACATTTCTATTTGGGAAACACAAAAATACATTTGACTTTTGGAATATAAACTGCAAGAAGTAAAGCACAACATCTGGGCTACGAGAGATATGCAGAAGCCAGGGCGACTGGCAAGCAAGGGGGCACCCCTGGAGTGGGCCCAACAGCCCCTCCGAAGGCACAAGACTTAGATACTGTGCCAAGGGGGGCACAGGTTTTAAAGACTGGGTACACTGGGTGCGGGGAAATTGATCTGTATATGACCTGTAAGTTACTGACAATGATGCGAGAGAGACAGAATACTTCAGGAAAGTCAACTCAGTGATGTGACTGAGGAAGAGCAATAGAGTAGACGCACAGGACTGAGCAGGACACAGGTCAATGCTCAGAAGCAGCTGAGTTCAGGCTGCTCCACAGAAAGCAAATAAAATTGGAGAACAAAGGCGACAATGGAAAACTGAGGCTCTCTGGGATGAGAAGCCATCAACTTCTCACTGTGACTTGACGAGAACTTCAAAAATCCATTACATCAGTTAAGGAGAAAAGCATGTCACATTACTGCTCATCATAAAAGAAACAAACAGAGAACATCACTCAGTGGAAGCCTAGCTTCTGAAAACACGGGCTCAGAGCAACAATTCTCCAAGAGAGTAACTCTGCAATTTTACCCAAGAAGAAAAACTTTCAGGTCTGTACCAAAATCTAAGAATACAAATAAAGAATTTCTATACATTAATTTCAAGAGCCCTCTAATGCATGGGTTCTTAACCTGGAGCCTGGGCTCTAGCGTGGGGCTGTAAGAACTCTCCATCCATATATAAAATCATATGCACTTTTCTAGAGAGTGTGCGTAGATTTTATCCAATTCTCAAAGGAGTCTGTGACCTAAACAAGGTTAAGAACCACTGCGCTAATATAAACGTGATTTCAAAATACTTACAAGTGATGTGTTGAAATGTCTATGTAAATACACACTTCCAGAGTGTACTAAGGATACCAGTTTCGCAAGATGTTTATTTGTGATAACCCCAAATCGTACTGTTCCTAGGTAATCTGAAACAGAAAATTTTCCTTTATTAAAGAAAAGGCCTGTGCCTTAAAACAACCACAAAACCCAATGATCAAGTCTTGAAGCACAAACCCCTGCAGCTAAGCTCCTTCTGGTAACCTAGCCTAGAGAGGGAAGGAAGAGGCATTGAAGAATCTCTCCTCCTGAAACCGACCTCGGCCCCTCAGATGTCAAGCCTGCTCCTGAGAGGACGTCTCTAAGTAATGTCTCTGACAGTCACTTGTGCTGAAGAGTCCTGTGTCCACCTATGATGGTCTGATCTGTCCCCCTTGATCACAGGCTGTTCTCTTTGTCTGGACACTTCTTGTGGCTGATTCCTTGTCATTACTCATCTCAGCTCCCACTTTCTCTGAGAAGCCTTCCTTGACCACCCCACCTAACAGCTAATACTCAGGGGACAGAGTTTACAAAGGGAAACTGGGCTCCTGACCCATTCAGGTACTCTCTTTAACAATTACCCTATTTTTTATAGCACTTATTAACATCTGCATAATCTCATTCATTTATTTAGATTTCCTTTGGTCCAATGTCCTCTTTTTTTTTTTTTTTTGAGATGCAGTCTTGCTCTGTGGCCCAGGTTGGAGTGCAGTGGTGCGATCTCGGCTCACTACAACCTCTGTCTTGTGGGCTCAAGCAATTCTCCTGCCTCAGCCTCCCAAGTAGCTGCAATTACAGGCGTGTGCCACCACACCCAGCTAATTTTTGTATTTTTAGTAGAGACGGGGTTTCACCACGTTGGCCAGGCCAGTCTCGAACTCCTGACCTCAAGTGATCTGCCTGCCTCTGCCTCCCAAAATGCCAGAATTACAGGTGTGAGCCACCACACTCGGCCCAATTTCCTCTACTGGCTGTAATTTCTGTGAAATTAGAGACTTTGTTTCATGCTAGTATCCCAGCACCTACAGAAGTGCCAGGGTGTAAAGTTAAGAGGTCAAAAAATATTTATTAAATGAACAAATCTAGCATATATAAAGACTTATACAAATCAACAAGAAAAGGAAAATTGTTAAAATGGACAAACCACAGAAAAGGAAATGTGTATACATGGCTAATAATTACTGGAAATAAACTCAACCTCACTATCCCGAAAGGAAACAAATTAAAACAAAAGACTACTTTTGACCCTCAAATTGCCCAGTATTTAAGACATAAGAAACATCAAGTATTGATGAAAGTAGAGAAATGAGTATTTGATGTGATGCTGGTGGAAAAAGGCAAAACAGCACAGCCACTCAGGAAAGCAGCTGCTGTACTGACTACAAGAAGAATGGACACAGCTGGGATTTCCACTGCTAAGCATCCACATGTGTTAGGAATCACATGCAAGGATATTCACCAAGAAACATTCTGCAAATGTTAAAAACAATGAGGCAGGACTATATACCACAAACATAAGCTGAAAGAGTAGACTGTGATGTTAACAAAAAAAAAAAAAAAAAAAAGAACTCACACTTATAAAAGTTATGTGTGTGTATGTATATATATATATATATATATATATTTTTTTTTTTTCCCCCTACAGGCACATATGTTTAGAAATGTATAAAGAATCTAAAAGGATAATAAAAGTGGTTTGATGCTGGAGAACGAACATCAACCGGGACCTTATCCTTATGTGTGAAGCTTTCATTTTTTTTTCATGGAGTATAATATTTGTGTGATTATAAAGTATTTAGTGTTAAAGAAGGGTGAATAAGATACTGCAGAAAAAGGTACATTCTTCCCTACCCCCTTTTTGCTTTATTAGTACATGCTAAATAAAACATCAGTTAAACTTTAGGCCAGGCGCAGTCGCTCATGTCCTTAATCCTAGCACTTTGGGAGGCTGAGGTGTGTGGATTGCCTGAGCTCAGAAGTTCAAGACCAGCCTGGCCAACATGGTGAAACCCTGTCTCTACTAAAAATATAAAAATTAGCCGGGTGTGTTGTGGTGGGCACCTGTAATCCCAGCTACTTGGGAGGCTGAGGCATGAGAATCACTTGAACCCAGGAGGCAGAGGTTGCCGTGAGCTGAGATCCCAAGATCGTGCCACTGCACTCCAGCCTAGGCAACAGAGACTCTGTCTCCAAAGTAAATAAATAAATATTTTTTAAAAAACCAGTTAAACATCAAATATTACCAAATTATATAAAGTAGCTAAGATATAAAAATACGGAGGTGCTAAACCCATAAAGTTTCTAGTTTTTTTTTTTTTTTTTGAGACGGAGTCTTGCTCTGTCTCCCAGGCAGGAGTGCAATGGCGTGATCTCGGCTCGCTGCAAGCTCCGCCTCCCGGGTTCATGCCATTCTCCTGCCTCAGCCTCCCGAGTAGCTGGGACTACAGGCGCCCGCCAACACGTCCGGCTAATTTTTTGTATTTTTAGTAGAGATGGGGTTTCACTGTGTTAGCCAGGATGGTCTCGATCTCCTGACCTCGTGATCCGCCCGCCTCGGCCTCCCAAAGTGCTGGGATTACAGGCTTGAGCCACTGCGCCCGGCCAAAGTTTCTAGTTTTATCCCATGACCCCCACCTTTTAGTGGTGTGGTCCTCTCTCCCTCAGGTAAGGAGTGGCCGACAAGGATGAGGTGGGAGTGAATATGTCCCTACTGCCAGAGTCAATAATTTTTCATACAAATCTGATGAGTTTAAAATGGCACAAAACAAAATAAATACAGGACAAATAAGCCAGGCTGGGGAAAAGGGGATTGGGAATGGGAAGGCAGGGCTGAGGAGGCCTGGCACTGAGTAGGCCTTTTTGTATCTGACTCCTAGGGCCACAGTGATGTATCACACAACCTTCACACACTCCAAAATTAAACAATTAGTTAAAACCAAGTGAGATGTGGCAAACCCAACGTGGAATACAGCATGTGCAAATAACCCTAACTATTGCAAACGGGTAACACCATGATGAATGGGATAGGAAGAAAGAACTAACCTAAGTAACTGGAAAACAGTATCTTGACTGGATGCTGTAAAACTAAAGGCAAAAAGAATTGTACATAAATGCTGTAAATCTAGGTAGTAAATGTGTTTCTTAAAGAGGTATAAGTTAGCAATTCTGAAACTACAAACTTATTTACTTCTTTGTGGTAAATACATTATAGATAATTATAGCCAGGACTCTCACTGTTGCAGTAAGAAGTTATATATTAATAAGAGAAGGCTAAAATAAACCCTGTAATGTTAAACTGAAATCAGAGAGAATGAGTATAAACTTAAGGTTTTTGATACACACACACACACACACAGAGGGAGAGAGAGGGGATGGATAGAGAAATACAGATATATGCGTATGTGTGGGTATAACACACTTCCTAGTTCTACCTACTGAGAAGACCTAGAAAGAATGACATCCTAATACCAAAGAGCATACCTAGCATGTAGATCTTCGTTTCTAAATGCCATTCTCCAGTAAAATAAACCAGGGCCCTTGGAGAAGAGGTTGATTCCAGAGCTGGAGTGAAGAAAGTACAAGATAAGCCTGAAATATCTTGTATCAGAAGTAAAGAAGTGGGCTGGGCATGGTGGCTCACGCCTGTAATCCCAGCACTTTGGGAGGCTAAGGCGGGTGGATCACCTGAGGTCACGAGTTTGAGACCAGCCTGGCCAACATAGTGAAACCCCATCTCTACTAAAAATACAAAAATTAGCCGGGTGTGGTGGCGCATACCTGTAATTCCAGCTATCTGGGAGGCTGAGGCAGCAGAATTGCTTGAACCCAGGAGGTGCAGATTGCAGTGAGCCAAGATTTCGCCATTGCACTCTAGCCTGGGTGACAAGAGCAAAACTCCATCTCAAAAAAAAATAAATGAAGTAAAGAAGTGCTCATAAAAGGATGGGAGTTTGTCCAAAGGACCCAGGAGCCAAGCTGAAGCCCTTCTAGTAGCCAAAGTTGGAACAATTTGAGCAACAAAATAAACAATGACAGTACACAGAATAAGAAAAATACCCATGAATCCATAATAATATTAATGAGAACAGTCAGCTCTTCCTTATGAGAGAATTCCACTAATAATGAAAAAAGAATGAAAGAAACAGAAAATAACCATCTGAACACCAGAGTAATTGCTGCAGGCAAGATCCACTGATGGAGGCTAAAATTCATGAGCAAAAGTTTGAGGATATATTTATATAGTGTCAAATGATCTTCCCCCAAGGTATTTATTTATTAATTACAAAGGAAGAGATAGTAACTTTTCAGTGGAGAAACACAGCAGACACTACTTTAACCAAGTGATCAAAGTTAATGTCACCAGTAGCAGACACACTGACATCATATGAACACCCAATAAGCAGCACTGAGAAGGACCTATTTCTGTGGTATTGTTGTCAAAAGACATGACCTATTCCAACCACAAGAAAACAGACAAAATTGAGCGATTTTCTACAAAATACCTGAGTATTCTTCAGAAGTGTCAAGGTTATAAAGGACAAGGAAAGACAGAGGATTTGTCATAGGTTGAAGGAAACTGAGAAAAAGCCAACTCGTTGCGATATGGGATCCCAGACTGGATCCTGAAACAAAAACAGACACTAGTGGAAACATTGAGACAATTCAAATGAGGTCTGCAGTTTAATGAATAGGACTGTACCAATGTTAATTTCTTTTTCTTTCTTTTTTTTTTTTTTTTTGAGACAGATTCTTGCTCTGTCGCCCATGCTGGAGTACAGTGGCGCATCTCAGCTCAATGCAACCTTAAGTGATTCTCCTGCCTCAGCCTCCCGAGTAGCTGCGATTACAGGCATGCACCCCCAAGTCCGGCTAATTTTTCTGTATTTTTAGTAGAGACAAGGTTTCACCATGTTGGCCAGCATGGTCTCGAACTCCTGACCTCAAGTGATCCACTTGGCCTCAGCCTCCCAAAGTGCTGGGATTACAGGCGCGAGCCACCACACCCAACTCTAATATTGATTTCTTAGTTTGTACAAAACCACCTAACAAGTGGTTATGTAAGATGTTAACAATGGGGGAAACTGGCTAAAGGCAGGTAATTATGGAACTCCCTGTTCTACTTTTGCAACTTTTCTCTAAGTATATAATTAGTTGAAGATTTTTAAAAACTTTGTTTAAAGGGCATGGCATATAAGTCCAGATCCCAAAACTGTCAGAAGTAACAGACCAAAGAGAGGACGTGATTTAGTAGGACCAAAACACCACTCTCCAGAAGCAGCTGATCTTAGAGGACACAGTTAAAAGAGAAGGAAAAGCAGCCAGTAAGGAAATTCATTTGATAGCCTGACAAAGTCACCATCGCGATTTACTAGAGCAGAGGAATAAGAAGTGACAGCCTGACCCAAAAGTTAAAAGGGGCCATTCAAAAACCTGTTTAACTGCATTAATAATGGACAGTCTGCCCACACAGAACAAATTCTAACATGCTCAAACATATTACAATTTCAAAACTTTATTTTTCACACATAACAGAAATTTATAAAAATCACACTTCTATTTAAGTTCTAGCATATGGTGGAAATTTTGCTAGAAGCAGCAGCTTAAACTTGCAGTCTCACGTGAACAAAGAATACTTGGATTAGAAGAGGAAGTTTATAGCGTAAAGATGACACAAAAAAACAGTATGTCACATCTCCTTATCCAGAGTGTTTTCTGATAAGCAGAGATCCAGGGCTTTCTACAATAGAAGTCTTAGTCATTTATAAAATGAATTATTTTGTCCTAAAAGTAATGAAGTTTCAATATTTTAATTAAGAACTTGGAATTTGTTGGACTATTAAAAATAAATGAAGACTCATACTCTCCCCTCTTCTACTCAAAAAGGTCTAAAAACTGCAGTATCCCATTCGATTAAAAAAAAAAAATTCTCCATTAGCCTGCTAATTGGCCAGTTCAAGATCTCTGTTAAGCATACAGTGACAATTGGTGTCAATGATCACTGCAAGATGTAATGAGATCTGGAAGGAACATCTGGGTAAAAGAATTAGTTACTAAGCAGTTTCCACAGCTGCTCATGCAGGTGGCTAAGAAGGTCAAGGTGACCACAGCATGTCTCTTGGCGCCATTCACTCCTCAGGGAGGGAGGGTGCTCCTTGGCTGCTTGCTACAAAGGGTGCTGAGCCCTGGGCCCTGTGATCATCGGCTACAAGGCTGTGCACACAGGCACCACCTAGAGCCATCACAGCACATCTCCCACGGGCATGGGCTGCGGAACCAGCACTATTATGCTGATGCTAATACTGTTTGCTGTGCTTTGAGTAGAAATGGTCTTGTGCTTTGACTCATCAAATCTTGCCTACTTTTGGCAGGCAGGCAGGTTTACTCCTGGTCATCTCTTGTGAGTATGTGATTCTTCTCTGCCCCTAACAGAATGCTCCCCTCTTGCTTCCCACACCCTCCCCAGGTATAGCTTTAACTGCCCTTCTTGTGCCTCCCGTGCACCGCTGTCACCATTCACCTCATGACAGCTACCAAGGGTTCCTGAAAGACCTGAAACTCCATCTGGTTTCCACTCACATTCATCTGGCTCACTCTCCTCTAGTTTGCATAAAAGCTTTTTGGTTTTGGACGTTTTAATATACAACTACAGCTGACCCTTGAACAACATGGGTTTGAACTGCATGGGTCCAATTACATGCAGATTTTTTTTAACCAAACACAGATCCAAAATACAGTATTTGCAGAATTTAAAACCCACCCATATGGAGAGCCAATTTTCATACAGGCAGCTTCTGAAGGGCCAACTGTGGGACTTGAGTATGCAAATTCTGGTATATTTGGGGATCCTAGAACTAATCCCCAATCTATACCAAGGAAAAACTGTATTTTAGTTTAGTATCATATGACTTAAAGTTAATTTTAAATATTAAAATGTCAGTTTAGGGCTGGATGTGGTGGCTCACGCCTGTAACCCCAGCACTTTGGGAGGCCAAGGTGGGTGGATCACCTGAGGTCAGGAGTTCCGAGACCAGCCTGGCCAACCTGGTGAAACTCCATCTCTACTAAAAATTAGCCAGGCTTAGCGGCAGGTGCCTGTAGTCCCAGCTATTCGGGAGGCTGAGGCAGGAGAATCACTTTAATGTGGGAGGTGGAAAAAAAAAATCTCCATCATTTTTATACTGATTATATGTTGAAATAATTTGGATACACTGGGTTAAATATTAATTTCACCTGTTTCTTTTATTTTTCCCCCTAATTTGTTTTTAAAAGACAGAGTCTCACTATGTCACCCAGCCTGCAGTAAAGTGGCCCGATCTTGGCTCACTGCAACTGCCACCTCCCAGTTCAAGCGATTCTCCTGCCTCAGGCTCCTGAGTAGCTGGGATTGCAGGTGTGCACCACCATGCCCGGCTAATTTTTGTATTTTTAGTAGAGATAGAGTTTCACCATGTTGGCCAGGCTGGTCTCGAACTCCTGACCTCAAGTGATCTGCCTGCCTTAGCCTCCCAAAGTGTTGGGATTACAGACCTGAGCCACCGCACCCAGCCTCACCTGTTTCTTTTTAATTTTTAGTGTAGCTACTAGAAAAGTTTAAATTAGGCTGGGTATGGTAGCTCACATCTATAATCTCAACAGTTTTGAGAGGTTGAGGCAGGAGGATCACTTGAGGCCAGGAGTTCAAGACCAGCCTGGGCAAGAGAGTGAGACCCTAGCTCTAAAAAAATTTTTAAAAATTCGCTGAGTGTGATGATGTAAGCCTATAGTCCTAGATACTTGGGAGGCTAAAGCAGGAGGAATGCTTGAACCCAGGAGGTCGAGGCCACAGTGAGCTATAATTGCACCATTGCACTCCAGCCTGGACAACAATATGAGATCTTGTCTCAAAAAACAAAATTAAAAAAAAAAATTTTAAATGAGCTATGTGGTTCATATTGTGTTTCCACTGGATTATGCCGGAGTGGTAATGATGAAAAAGCAAGATTCATTTATCTCAGGAAGAAAATTAGGCTGAGATGATAAATCCAGCAGACAGCGAGTCTTAATAATTGGCACTTATCTGGTAAGATCACATAATGTTTCTTTAATTTTTTTTCATGAAAATCCCTCCAACAGCAAAGAATAATTATATTTAAGAACCTGGCCGGGCACAGGGGCTCACGCCTGTAATCCCAGCACTTTGGGAGGCTGAGGCGGGCGGATCACGAGGTCAGGAGATGGAAACCATCCTGGCTAACACGGTGAAACCCTGTCTCTACTAAAAATACAAAAAATTAGCCAGGCGTGGTGGCGGGCACCTGTAGTCCCAGCTACTTGGGAGGCTGAGGCAGGAGAATTGCTTGAACCCAGGAGGCGGAGCTTGCAGTGAGCCGAGATCGTGCCACTGCACTCCAGCCTGGGAGACAGAGCAAGACTCCATCTCAAAAAAAAAAAAAAAAAGAACGTGTCCCCTCTTCTTCAAAAAGGAAAAAGTGGGGCTCTCTCAGAGGCCTAAAGTAAATAGCACTTGGTGTACTACAAAGTACCCAAGGATACACTGAAAGAACAGACAGAAACTCCAGGTCTGAACAATGTGGAATTCCTTACATTAGGGAAGGTCATCTGCTATCATGCAGACCTTTGTGTGAGCTCATCTCTAAGGCATCATGGAACAAAATGGAGTATCAGGTCAAGAAAAATGCTCATAAAGGTAACTGCTAACAAACCAACATATACTTCAAAACAAAATACCACTGGATTAAGTCACATGGCATTTAATCAGCATGGCTAAGTCATTTACTCCATGGGGAAATTCTTCTCATTTCTTTAAACTGGAAAATAGTGATATCCCAAAAGGCAAACCTGTACCATGATGGCTTCCATCTGTTGGGAAACAATTCTGATTTTAGTCTGTTAATTTTAACTTCTACTTTCCCACTCTTCTTTCCAAAGTCAGAAAAAGGAGAACAATAGGATTATAAAAAAAAAGGATTAAAACAACCCCTCTAATTTTAATATTTACATAGTGATTCACTTTTCAAGTTCTTCATAACCATTTCCTAGATAGCGATGTCATATATTTCCAATAAAGTGTCCATTAAAATGAAAAAACCTTTGAAGAAATGTAACATTACAGAAATGCTTGTTTTCAATGTATAAACTATCATTACTTGCATTTTCCCCCTAGAAATGAGACAGTGAAATGTGCATAGTTTCCAACTTCTTAATATAAAGCACAAAGCAATTATCTAGAAAAAAAAATCTGGCATTTGGACATCACAGATACACTGTGGTGTTTGCCAAGATATTACTAAACTAACATGTAACTTATAAGCTGTGATTCTTTTTTTTTTTTTTTGAGACGGAGTCTCGCACTGTCGCCCAGGCTGGAGTGTAATCGCGTGATCTCAGCTCACTGCAACCTCTGCCTCCCAGGTTCAAGTAATTCTCCTGCCTCAGCCTCCTGAGTAGCTGAGATTACACCACCACCATGCCCAGCTAATTTTTTGTATTTTTAGTAGAGACGGGGTTTCACTATATGGGTCAGGCTGGTCTCGAACTCCTGACCTCATGATCTGCCCACTTCAGCCTCCCAAAGTGCTGGGATTACAGGAGTGAGCCACCGTGCCTGGCAGCTGTGATTCTTTCTGTGTGTGAGCTAGGTAGGAAGGAAAGAGAAATGTAGTTCCAAATACATGATTTTAGGAGAAAATAAACTATAGTACTAAATACGCATTGTTACATATACTTAACCTGACAGTAAACACCCTCACACCAGCTGTTCTCACTTAGTAAGTCTAAAGTACCATATTAAAATGATCAATTCAGGCCGGGCACAGTGGCTCACACCACCATGGTGAAACCCCATCTCTACTAAAAGTACAAACATTAGACAGACGTGGTGGCACAAGCCTGTAATCCCAGCTACTCGGGAGGCTGAGGCAGGAGAATCGCTTGAACCCGGGAGGCAGAGATTGCAGTGAGCCAAGATCACACCACTGCACTCTAGACTCAGTGACAGAGTGACACTCCATCTCAAAAGAAAAAATAAAATAAAATAAAAAATAAATATGATCAATTGAAAAACTTCCCTTGTATGCACTTCAATTAAATTTATTTTTTTTTTTTTGGTAGCCCTCAGGGGAAGGAAGGACTCTGCAAACTAAATATATCCACTGAGAAACTTCCTCCACCCCATTTCAGGCTGTTCTTAAGGTCTAACACAGGAGTCAGCTAGATGAGGTGTCTGTCACATGTTCTCTTTTTTCCCCTCCAAACAATGCTTTAAAAATGTAAAAAACATCCTTTGCTCCCAGGCCTACAAAAATAGGCCAAGGGCCATTGCATTTTCAAGATGAAGTGTCTGTTACAGATAACTAGGGCAAAGCTCCCTTATTTAACAGATGGGGAATGTGAAACCTGAAGGCCAGTGAGAAAAGGCCGCTGGGCCATGATTCTACCAGGATACTTGCTATTAAAATGACTACATAGCCAGGCGCAGTGGCTCATGCTTGTAATCCCAGCACTTTGGGAGGCCAAGGTGGGTGGACTGCTTGAGCCCAAGAATTGAAGAGCAGCCTGGGCAACATGGCAAAACCTCATCTCTACAAAAATTAGCTGGGTGTGATGGCGTGAGCCTGCAAGAAGATCACCTGAGCCTCAGGAGTTTGAAGCTGCAATGAGCTGTGACTGTGCCACTGCACTCTAGCTTGGGCAACAGAGTGAGACCCTGTCAAATAAATAAATAAACATTAAATAAAATAAAATGACTTCAGTACTCATCGGCCCCTGTCTATCTATGCTTATTTGTTAGGAAGATACCACTAAAGCCCAGGGAAAACTAGAAACCAAGACAGGTTTCTGCTAAGCGGAAGACAGCCTATTCATCTATTAGTGCGACAGCAGCTCCAAGAAAGAAGCTGGGGTGATGAAAATCACAGGACGTCCAGTGTGCCGGACGTCATGCTAGATAGTCAAGAGTTATTAATCCACAGAACTTCCCCTAGGCCTTGAAAAATTAGGAAGGCAGACATTAGCCAGGGAAAAACATTACATTTAAAGCAGTATCACAGACAAAGCCAAGAGGGAATCACCGTATCATGCCACCTGCTGCACCTCAGCAGTGCAGAGGAGCTGCAGAGAAAACAGAGTAAGGGTGGAGTGAGTGAGCTCTGCACCAGGGTTCTCATCTCAGCTCCTGTATTTACTGGCATGTGACGGTACTGGCTTCCTGTTGCTGCTATAACAAATAACGGCAGACACAAATGTATTTTAAAGTTCTGGATGCCAAAAGTCCAAAATGAGTCTCACTGGGCTAAAATCAACCCTGGCCTGTTAGCAAGTCATGTTCCTTTGGGAGGCTCTAGGGGAGAATCCATTTCCTTGACTTTTCCATCTCCAGAGGTCACCTACATCCCTTGGTTTGTGGCCCCTTCCTCCTTCAAAGCCAGTGACAACTAGACTGTCTGTCTCACATTACACTCTGCTATTTTCCCTCCAATTTTGATTTTTTTTTCTTTTTTTTTTTTTTTTTGAAACAGGGTCTCGCTCTGTCACCCAGGCTGGAGTGCAGTGGCACGATCTCAGCTCACTGCAAGCTCCGCCTCCCGGGTTCACGCCATTCTCCTGCTTCAGCCTCTCCGAGTAGCTGGGACTACAGGCACCCGCCACCAAGCCTGGCTAATTTTTTGTATTTTTAGTAGAGATGGGGTTTCACCATGGTCTCGATCTCCTGACCTCGTGATCCGCCCTCCTCGGCCTCCCAAAGTGCTGGGATTACAAGCGTGAGCCACCGCGCCCGGCCCAATTTTGATTCTTAAGAGTCCTTCTGATTACACTGAGCCCACCCCAGTAACACAGGATAACCTCAGTGTCAGCTGATTAGCAATCTAATTCTATTTGCTACCTTAATTCCCCCTTGCCATGTATATAACCTATTTGCAAGTTCTAGTGAGTAAGAAGCGGAGCTTTTTAAGGAGCCCTTATGAGCCCTGCCTACTACACTAACCCTGAGCAAGTTAACAACCTCCTCAGAACTTCAGTTTCTTCATCTGTGAAACTGGAATAACACAGTTCAAAGGGTGACAGTGAAGACTGTGTCATTCAGGTAAAGAGCGTGGCTCATGGAAGTGCAGTCAAGTATCAGCTTATCTGGTTCAACTGTATATAAAAGGTGGCCAAAGACAGACCAGAACTGGGCTTGTCTGCATGGAGCTGTTTGACTGTAAGTTTGTGGCTTTATTATGTGATCCCTAAGATTATTTTCTATGATTGTAATGCTTCTAGTTCTTTATCTAGGAGGCTTATCAACTTCCAAATAAGAAAAAAACAAGCTTGGAGAAATAGGATCAACACCCACACCCATACTCTAAAAGATGACAACTTTAAAAGGGTAGAAAAATCACTAAATAATTAGAAAGTGAAGGTGCAATTTTTCAAATACCTGAGATCAAGGAATCAAAATCTCTCTAAATGGAAACTAAATTTGGCTCTGAGCTTCCTGAAGCCAAGGCACAAGTGGACACACCTGTTGCTTTCCCGAGCCCGCTCAATCTTTCACTCTGCATGCGATTTCTTCCACACTTAGCTGCAGGCTGAGCCTCCCACCCCCAGCACCCATCTCCAATGAGCCATCTTCCTGCCTCCACCTAAGGAAGGCTGTCACAGACCCATCACTAAATTCTCATTGTGAGCAACCCTACTTCTTGGCCACACTGGCTGGTGGCAACTGCCGATGGCAGGAAATGAGGTACATTCATCATTATAGCTATATCACATACCAGATCCTCAAATGAATTATTTAATAAGAAATCGTACTTCTGATTCTAACCTCAAGTGCTGGGAGGATCTTTTTTGGCCGTAGTTCTTATTTATAAGACTTAAGAAATAAGTAATCGTGGGGCATGGTGGCTCACCCCTTTAACCACAGCACTTTTGGAGGCTGAGGTGGCTGGGCTGCTTGAACCAAGGAGTTCAAAATCAGCCAGGGCAATACGGTGAAACTACATCTCTACAAAAAAATAGAAAAATTTGGCCAGGGGTGGTGGACGCCTGTAATCCCAGCACTTTGGGAGGCTGAGGTGGTTGGATCACCTGAGGTCGGGAGATCAAGACCAGCCTGACCAACATAGAGAAACCCCATTTCTACTTAAAAAAAAAAAAAAAACCACAGAAATTAGTTGGGTGTGGTGGTGCATGCCTGTAAATCCCAGCTACTTGGGAGGCAGGAGAATTGCTTGAACCCTGGAGGCAGAGGTTGCGGTGAGCCAAGATTGTGCCATTGCACTCCAGCCTGGGCAACAAGAGCGAAACTCTGTCTTGGAAAAAAAAAAAAAAAAATTGCCAGGCATGGTGGTGCATGCCTGTAGTCCCAGCTCCTTAGGGGGCTGAGGTGGCAGGATCACCTGAGCCTGGGGAGGTTGAGGCTGCAGTGAGCCATGATTGTGCACTCCAGCCTGGGCAACAGAGCGAGACTCTGTCTCAAAAAAAAAAGAAAAGAAATCATAATGGAAATAAAAGCATCTCCCACAAAATATACAAGGACTCCTTTGCTAAAATAACGGCAACTGAGTTAAAAAGTCAGTTTTAGGTGTGGGGACATAAAGTATGGAATTTTTTTTTTTTTTTTTTTTTTTTTTGAGACAGAGTTTTGCTCTTGTTGCCTAGGCTGGAGTGCCATGGCATGATTTTGGCTCACTGCAACCTCCGCCTCCCGGGTTCAAGCAATTCTCCTGTCTCAGCCTCCTGAGCAGCTAGGATTACAGGCATGCGCGACCATACCCGGCTATTTTTGTATGTTTAGTAAACACCGGGTTTCTCCGCGTTGGTCAGACTGGTCTCAAAAACCCTTACCTCAGGTGATGCATCCGCCTTGGCCTCCCGAAGTGCTGGGATTACAGGTATGAGCCACAGCGCCCGGCCCAAACTATGGAATTTTTAATATGTTTATTCTAATCTATATTAGTCAGTACCCAGAAGGGTCTCAATGCAGGTAAATAGTTAGAAAAAGGTCTCCCCCATGAGTGAGTATAGTGACAACAAATGAAATTACCCAAGAAAAAAAAACAATCCTAGAACCCATTCCATTCGTCGAGAACTGTTAAACTCAATGTGTGGTCCAAAGACCCAAGAGTTAGGCCCAAAAACCTGAGAAAATAAAGCAATCTCCAAGCCAGCCTCGCTTGTCAGTCCCTTGTTTTTTCAATGCCTTTTAAAATGTCACATACAGAGCAAGAAAACCCTATCCTTCAGATCTTTTTTTTTTTTTTGAGACAAGGTCTCACTTTTGTCACCCAGGCCAGAAAGCAGTGGCATGATCTCATCTCACTGCAGCCCTAACCTCCTAGGTTCAAGCGATCCTCCCACCTCAGCCCCTGAGTAGCTGCAACTACAGGCTAATTTCTGTATTTTTTGTAGAGATGGGGTTTCGCCACATTGCGAAAGGCTGGTCTCAAACTCCTGACCTCAAGGGATCCACCTGCCTCAGTCTCTCAAAATGCTAGGATTACAGGCGTGAACCACCGTGCCCCGCCAAGATCTTCTGATGCTGTATACAATCTCACAATCTGGCCTGGCGCGGTGGCTCACGCCTGTAACCCAAGCACTTTGGGAGGCCAAGGTGAGCGGATCACGAGGTCAGGGGATCAAGACGATGCTGGCGAAAACGGTGAAACCCCGTCTCTTAAAAAAAAAAAAAAAAAAAAAAAAAAAAATACAAAAAATTAGCTGGGCGTGGTGGTGGGCGCCTGTAGTCCCAGCTACTCGGGAAGCTGAGGCAGGAAAATGGCGTGAACCCGGGAGGCAGAGGTTGCAATGAGCCGAGATCGCGCCGCTGCACTCCAGGCTGGGCGACAGAGCAAGACTCCGTCTCAAAAAAAAAAAAAAAAAAAAAAAATCTCACAATCTGACAGAACAATACTCCAGAAAAGCTTTCTTCGCTTGGAGGAGGGCACTTTTTATGTGTACTGACTCAGTTCTACAAGCAAATCTTGGCAGCAACACACGCCACCTGGTGGAGTACAGGGACACTACGCTGGAATCAAAGTTCTTCCTCCATTTAATACCTTTCCTCTAAAACACTATTTCCCAAAGGAAAACTAATGCTACAGGGTTTCCTCATCAACTGAGTTTAGGAATTCCTAAAGGTGGTAGAAGGGAGTGGAAATAACATTTTAGTTAATACTTTAGTGTGGCCAGGCACGGTGGCTCACGCCTGTAATCCCAGCACTTCGGGAGGCCAAAGCGGGAGGATTGCCTGAGCTCAAGGAGTTTCAGACCAGCCTGGGCAACACAGTGAAACCCCGTCTCTACTAAAATACACAAAAATCAGCCAGGCCTAGTGGCGTGTGCCTGTAGTCACAGCTACTCGAGAAGCTGAGGCAGGAGAATTGCTTGAACAACCCGGGAGGCGGAGGTTGCAGTGAGCAGAGAACGGGTGTCTCAAAAACAAAACAAAACAAAAAAATAGTTTAGTGTATTTCCAAGATGATATTTAGGTACCATGTGAATTTCAATTTGATCTCTACAAAAAAAAATTGTTGTAACTTGCTGGTATGGTGGTGCACACCTGTAGTTCTAGCTACTCAGAAGGCTGAGGCCGAATGATTGCTTGAGCCCATGAGTTCAAGGTTACCACTGCGTTCCAGCCTGGGGAACAAAGTGAGACCCTGTCTCAGCAAAAAAAAAAAAAAAAAAGAATGAACCAGGCAGGGAAATTCCCACACTATGGTCTTTGGAGCCTGAAGGGCCAGGCACAAGAAGTGGAGAAGGTGGTGAGAGGGGATCCAAAGTGTCATTTAAAATCCCATAGCTAAAATCTTTCTCATGCGTCCTTTACCAGTCATTCATTCACCAAGCACAGTGTGGAGTTGTAGGAGCAACAAAACAAAACCCTGTCATCAAGGTCCTCAGTAAATATTATCTGAACAAATTGCTCCTATTCTGGTGGGAGAGAGATTCAGTCCATGGGACAGGGAGAAAACCATGCATTACAAACAGAAGCAGGTAGGAGGTGCACAGGAAAGGGGAAGAGAAAGACTGGGCCTGCTGGTCAATGACATCATTTCTTGTACGGATGTTTTTACTAGAATAGGTAAAATACTTATCTG
Organism: Symphalangus syndactylus; assembly: GCF_028878055.3. NCBI lineage: Eukaryota > Metazoa > Chordata > Mammalia > Primates > Hylobatidae > Symphalangus > Symphalangus syndactylus. Next base: position 107,232,932 of record NC_072436.2, on the reverse strand, counting down.
AGGTGCTTTCAACCAGATGGCTTAGTTTCTAATTAAGGTATAAAGACTATTATTTTACTCACACGCAAAGTATTTTCCTCACTTTATTACTTTACTCACACACAAAGTATTTCACGTGATTTGACCTTATAAAATAAGGATTTATATACTTACCTTACCCTCTCCAAATTTACAGAAAAACAAACTCAAACACAGAAAGGTTAAATATTTTGTTCGAAGTTTACAGACCCCACCAGGAGCAGACAAAGGGTAATGACCAGGCATTGCTGGCTCCCAGACCACTGCTTTTCTCCCTAGACTGCACTGCAAGTCCTTTTGTAGATCAGATGAAAAATGGGGTCAAAATTTGCTGCAAATCTTCTCTTTTAAAAAAGCCACTGAATTATAGCAGAATATGACAAAATTTTACCAGAACACATTTTTACAGCAAATAATGAAATAATCATCAGATTTTTAAAAATCAAGCAAGCAACTTCAGAGTATGACCCCTCTACCAAATTTTCTTTTGGCAATAAAGTAGCCTCTCTGCCAAGATCAAATGTAAAAATATTACAAGCGGAACAGGCTTTGCAGTCCTGGAGGAGTAAAGAAGTATAAGAGAGCTGATTTCCTCCAGGCTTTTGAAACATACACAAAGATTGCCAGCCCACAATTAATCATCTAGCACTGTGAAATGATTAAACATTAATAAGAGATATGTAAGACCTATTATAAAAAATTAAAAGGAAGCTTTGAATAAATGAATCATGCTGTGAACCTAGAAAGAAAAGCTAAATGTTATGAACATGTCAATTATCTTCAAGTCAATCTATATATTTAACATAATTTCAACAAAATTCCAGCCAAAGGCATGGATGGACATAAAAGAATATTCCACAAAACACAAGAACTACAAGAAGTCCAGATTCGACCAAGTAATAACAATTTACGAAGTAAGAACTTAGATTATGTTTACTCAGACAAAAATAGGTACCTAGACCAAAAGAAATCACAGAAGTAGACCCAAATGCATGGAAAAATATGTTCTGTAGTAAAGCAGGCATCATCAAGATTAGAAAGAAAGGAAACATCATTTTATAAATGAGAGGGGGAAAAAATCAACTGTGCTCTATATTTTAAGCCAAAGTAAAGCCAGGGAGCATAAAGTGCTAAATAATTTTTAAATTAAAAAAAAAGAAAATAAACTAATATAGTCATCAGATTTTCAGGAAAAGAAAAGCAAGAAAAACTAACCAGAGGGCCAGGCGCAGTGGCTCATGCCTGTAATCCCAGCACTTTAGGAGGCCGAGGCAGGCGGATCACGTGAGGTCAGGAGTTTGAGACCAGCCTGGCCAACATGGCGAAAAGCTGTCTCTACTAACAATACAAAAATTAGATGGGCGTGGTAGTGGGCGCCTGTAGTCCTAGCTACTTAGGAGGCTTAGGCATGAGAATCCCTTGAACCCAGGCAGAGGTTGCAGTGAGCTGAGATCATGCCACTGCACTCCAGCCTGGGCAAAAGAGCGAGACTCCAACTCAAAAAAAAAAAAAAAAAAGAACCAGAGATTTAACATTTTTTAAAGAAAATATGAAAGCACTACATAAATAATAATAACAGAAGTGAAAAAAGGCTAATACAGGCTGGGCACAGTGGCTCACGCCTGTAATCCCAGCACTTTGGGAGGCGAAGGCGGGCGGATCATGAGGTCAGGAGTTCAAGAATAGCCTGGCCAACATGGTGAAACCCCGTCTCTACCAAAAATACAAAAAATTAGCCAGGCGTGGTGGCAGGCGCCTGTAATCCCAGCTACTCGGGAGGTTGAGGCAGGAGAATCGCTTGAACCTCGGAGGCGGAGGTTGCAGTGAGTGGGGATTTCGCCACTGCACTCCAGCTTGAACGACAGAGAGAGACTCCATCTCAAAAAAAAACAAACAAAAGGCTAACACAATAATGGATAGAAATACGCGCGAGAGTTCCTGTCCACAACACCTTAACAGGTGGACAAAGGTAAACTGGCACATCAGCACCAAGGCCGAGCCCTGGAGAAAAAGGAAACAGTTAACAAGAGAAGGCAGTTACTATTCCAGTGCTGAGGTGGTACGTGAATTTCCTTTCTTTTAATGTGTAAAAATAGCAAATGTTTGACAAGTTGCGTTAAGTGGGGGGTGAAGGACCACAGAACCCGATCTTATAACCCAAGCCTCGCATGCTGGGGGGCAGGAATAAGCTCTCCTCACAGCACACCCTACAGCCCTGTGATGCTTCAGACATGGTACACTCGCAAATTATTTATGCACTGATGACCAGCTAGCTTCAAAAAACAAATGTAGAACTTGGAAGTGGCCTGGCTATTTCTAAGACAATTAAAAAAAATCATTAAGGCAGGGGAAAGGCATGTGCATTGTATAAATGCTGGTGGCCTGCTGAACCAAGGCATCTGCTTTCTACTACAACAGTCTAAACACTTGCTCAGTTCAGCTCTCTATAACTAAATGTTATATGTGTCAAATGTTTCTCCAGCCTTGATTTGTATATACAATCTAAATATGACATTGACCTAGAATTTAATTTGAAACTGTATCTTTTTTTTTTAAAATGTGCATGTGTTTCTCCTACCTCTTACTGCACATCTGCTGTTAATAATAAGGAAAACACCATTTGACTTCAGGGTAGAAGAGAGGGAGAAAAACCCCAGATGCCCAAGGCAAGATTTACTTCAGGGAATCCTTCATAGTGCACATATTACAGAAGATCATCATTTCCAAATGTGTGAATTTAGCCACAAAAAAATGGGGTGAAAAGGATTAATTAGAATCTCAGCTCCTGCGAACTTGCATATGCAACAGAATTTTACAAGATCCAACTAGAATCACAGGATAGGGAAGAGATGTAAAGAAAGTAAATCAGACCACATTCATTATGAAAACAACTTACATATAAACTTGTCAAAATTAGTGATTTGACCAAAGAGGTTCATTTTGTAGCTTTGAGTAATTTTTAACCATTTATCCCTTTCAACCTTATTTTATATCTATTTTATTTATCACTATTTACCCTTCTTTTGCTGAAAGAAAGGAGAAAAAGGCTACTGTCTCGTATTAGAAGGGTATTCCTAAAAGGAACACCATTTTAGAAACCTCTGAATGAAAAAATAATTTAAGATGAGTAATGTATTTCTAATACGGCATAGCAGCACACAATAAAGCCAATCAAATAACAAAACATGCTTCTACGACCTTGAAATGGCCTCTTCAGCTCACAAACTTGAATGCTACCATCGCTTTAGTGAATGACTCTAGGTTACCCTTTTATATAATCTTCATTAAGGTCTGTCTTCTTCTGTGAAGGGCTTTATTTAATTTTCCATGAAGAGCTTTGAATGGATGCTTCTTAAGCTTATTTAAGTTGGCAGTATTTTGTTTCCAAAGCTCAAACTTCCATTTGCTAAGTCTGCTTAGTCACTTGAAACTGTGCAGCTCAAAGTCTTTCAATTAGACAGACATATGACAGCTTGATTTTCTCCCCCTATGTCTCCCAAACAATGTGAATATAGTAGATTCTCTGTCCATAAAACCTTCAAGGTATATATTAAAATTGCCAGTCATATAATTTTTTTGTATATACTGTTTTAATATTCCAAAAATAATAAAAGAATAGTTACATATTTTTGGTTGATCTCCTGGGGGAAGGTGATAGGGCCATTAATGTGATCACTTGCTTGGCAAAGACTGATTGAGACCCTGCTTTGTGCCAGGCTATACAGAAAGAACACTAACATGAGGAAAATGATCCCTACCCTCAGAAATCTTACAGTTAGGGAAAAAGACATTAAATAAATCATCTTATAACCACATACATAAATGCAAACTGTGTTAAGTGCTACAAAAGAAACAACAGGGTACCCAAGTTAGACTGGGGTAGAGGTTTCAGTTATTTAATTGTGGAAGGGATATTTGAGCTGGGCCCTGACAAGTGGAGAACTGAGCCCTAGGGGTGGAAGCATATTCCAGAAAGAAGGACTAGCATGTGCCAAGGCCACAGTCTGAGGAAGGAGAAGCGAGTGGATACCAGTTATGTGTCCACTGGTCTGGTCCGGGTGTGGGTGAAGGGGCGCAGACTGGAGTGGTAACAAAGGGGATGGAGACGAGCGAGTAGATGAGAATGGATCTGACACAGAACCGACAGGCTGTGCAGTCAGGACCGAGAGAGAGCATAGAACAACATAAAACAACTGGGAGAATATGACCTTTCACTTAAAAACCAGGACACCAAACAATATACAATTCAACTAAGTCAAAAGAAAAATACAGATGTGATAAGCTGGCAGTAGTCTATGCTGTAATGTGACATTGTTTTATACCTATAAAAATACTTCTCAAAAGAAATGTATTGAGAAATTACAACCTATCTGACAGATAAAATAACCACTAAAAATGCTGACCAAAACTTTTAACTATACACACACAAAAAAATGATGTAATAATTTTTTTTTTTTTTTTGAGACAGAGTCTCGCTCTGTCACCCAGGTTGGAGTGCAATGGCGTGATCTTGGCTCACTGCAACCTCCGCCCCCTGGGTTCAAGCGATTCTCCTGCCTCAGCCTCCGAAGTAGCTGGGACTATAAGCACGTGCCACCATGTCTGGCTAATTTTTGTATTTTTAGTAGAGACGGGGTTTCGTCATGTTGGCCAGACTGTTCTCAAACTCCTGACCTCAGGTGATCCACCCGCCTTGACCTTCCGAAGCGTTGGGATTACAGGCATGAGCCACCACGCCCGACATTCATTTATTTATTTATATGTATATATATATATATGTGTGTGTTTTTTTGAGACAGGATCTCACTCTGTCCCCCAGGCTGCAGTGCAGTGGCACGATCTCGGTTTACTGCAACCTCTGTCTCCTGGGTTGAAGCGATTCTCCCACCTCAGCCTCCCGCCTAGCTGGGATTACAGGTGTGCACCACCACATCTGCCTAATTTTTGTATTCCTTGTAGAGATGGGGTTTTGCCATGTTGGCCAGGCTGGTCTCAAACTCCTGGACTCAAGCAATCCACTCGCCTCAGCCTCCCAAAGTGCTGGGACTACAGGCATGAGCCACTGCACCCAGCCTCAAACTATATTTTTAAAAAGCAAAACATTTGAGAGACTATATGTGAAATAGAACAGTATTTCCTGTTTGCTAATGATGGAACATTAAACAATGTAATTATTAAAAATACACTGATGGCTGGGCGCAGTGGTTCATGCCTGTAATCCCAGCACTTTGGGAACTGAGGCGGGTGGATCACCTGAGGTCAGGAGTTCGAGACCAGGCTGGCCAATGTGGCAAAACCACATATCTACTAAAAATACAAAAATTAGCCAGGCATGGTGGCAGGCGCCTATGTAGTTCCAGCTATTCAGGAGGCTGAGGCAGGAGAATCGCTTGAACCCGGGAGGCAGATTCCAGTGAGCCAAGATCATGCCACTGCACTCCAGCCTGGGTGGCAGGGCAAGACTCCATCTAAAAAGAAATAAAATAAATAAAAATACGTTGAGAAAAGGAATCAAGCAAACTAGAATATATATTCATAATAACACATGGAAAAGATGTAAATAACAATTCTACTGAAGTAACAATGTCTTAATATGAATCATTTTTTACCTTTCTTTAATGAATGTAATGCTGAGGTGAAGAAGGTCAAATAACCAGGAGGCTGGGGTGAGCCACTGAACTCAAAGTACCCGAGTACTCCAGGCTGCAGGAAAAAGAGCAGAATTAGGTAACTGAGGCACTGTCAGTCACAGTGTAATGGAGGATATTTTAAAGCAAGACATATTATAATTTGACAATTAATGCATCTTGTTGCACTTCATTTTTTCAAAAAGCCTAAGCACATGAGAAAAATTTCAGGTTGGGGTTAAACATCCCCTCCATTGAAACAACAAATAGGGTAAGGGATGGAGTTGCAGTAGCTTTGACAAGATTGCACAGTGGTCATTCAGGGACATTCAAAGCTGAAACTTCCTTCTGTCCCCATGAGTAGGTCTTTCCACACCCTGTTGACAGTACAATTCTCTCAGGCTCAAAACTTCATCAGTAAGTTATGTCCTCAATTGCTTTTAACAACTCCAGACAAGCAGTGGCAATAATTTCTTTTAACCTTTCTTAAGTTTCTTCTTGAATCGCTTTCTCTCATTGACTCCAAACATACCTTCACACTTTGCTGGAAATCAGGGTTAATCTTCACCTGTAATCAAGCCCCTTCAATAGGAAACAAGCCACAGGACACCCCCCCCCCCCGCCAAAACCCAGCATTCCACAGTGGCAACTCTCCTTTCCCTCAGGTCTGCAGAGGACCCGCCTCCGGCCTTCTGGCTCCTCCACCCTACACACTCATTTCCACCTGCTCATTCCACTTCTCTAAGCTGGGCGTAGAACGCCCCTTCATTCTGCCAAACCAATTAACTGTCCCCTACCAGATATGTTCTGCCTTCCTGTTTACAATCACTTCTTCCTTCTTGGAAGGCCCTATGGCACTCATTCAGTCAGGTTTTGTTCTGTAATGGTCATATCTGTCTTAAAAAGTCAAATTGTGAGATCCCTGAGAAAAGAGTGCTGGACTTAGAGTCAGAAGACCTAAGCTCAAGTCTGAGATCTAGTGGCTGAATGAACAGCCTCGGGAGAACCCTTCAATATGAACCCTCAGTTGCCTGATGTGGAAATAGGAAAAATTCTTCACAGGGTTAGGCAAAGAGCAAGCCTCATGAACCGTAAAGCACTAAGCAAATGAAAAGAATCCTTTTGAGCTCAAAAGCACTTGGCACTACACTCTATATTAGTAAGTCATTGTGAAAACGAACTTGATCATTGAAACAAAATTGCATCCAAAATTTGGGTGGGAATTTAATCTGTTGGTAAAGTTTAAAATCAGTATGTTATATAAAAGAGGAAACTTCTGATCTGTAATGGAATATACTATCTTTCCAATCTAAACCACTTGCTTGTTCTAAGATTCAACTGTAAATGAATCAATTGGTTTTCATTCTGATAGAAACTTAACATCTAGGCTGGGCGCAGTAGCTCACGCTTGTAATCCCAGCACTTTGGGAGACCTAGGCGGGAGGATCATTTGAGGTCAGGAGTTCAAGACCAGCCTGGTCAACATGGTGAAACTCTGTCTCTATTAAAAAATACAAAAATTAGCCAGGTGTGGTGGTACATGCCTGTAGTCCCAAATACTCGGGAAGCTGAGGCAAGAGAATCCCTTGAACTCAGGGGGCGGAGGCTGCAGTGAGCTGAGATCATGCCCCTGCACTCCAGCTGGTGGGGGACAGAGCAAGACTCCATCTCAAAAAAAAAAAAAAAAAAAAAAAGAAAAAGAAAAAGAAACAGAGTCTCACTCCGTTGCCCAGGCTGGAGTCTCACTCTGTTGCCCAGGCTCACGCCTGTAATCCCAACACTTTGGGAGGCTGAAGCGGGTGGATCACTTGACTTCGGGAGTTCAAGACCAGCCTGGCCGACATGGTGGAACCCTGTCCCTACTGAAAATAAAAAAATTAGCCAGGCATGGTGGTACACGCCTGTAATCCCAGCTACTCGGGAGGCTGAGGCACGAGAATTGCTTGAACCAGGGAGGTGGAGGTTGCAGTGAGCCAAGATCGTGCCACTGCATTCCAGCCTGGGCAACAGGGCAAGACTCCATCTCAAAACAAAAACAAAAACAAAAAAACACAAAACTATGAACTAACAGAAACAGTACCTATGTGCACAACATTCAGAGTAGAATTTTACAAACAATAGGACAATGTTGGGTACCAGCATTCTACCATTCTGTCAAAATGCTCATGTTTTCTGTCATCTGGCAATTTTACTTAACTCTCTTCTTCCCCCTAAAAGATTCCTGAGCCTTTCCCCATCCAATTTAAATTTAAAACAATTTTGTTACCAAGCTGTTAGGAATAAATGAATGAATGTATGCTAAATAAGTGTTCTTAAATGGATACAGAAATTCACAAAAAGATTCTTAAAATATTTTGCCTCAGATAGAAGAGTTTGAAATAATAATACTGTTAGCATTTGGTGAGTAAATTATAAGGTACAAGTCAAATGAATCTGTCAAGTGCTTGAAAAAACAAAAAAGAGGCCAGCAGTGCTGGCTCATGTCTGTAATCCCTTCAGATCACTTGAGGCCAGGAGTTCAAGACCACCCTTGGCCAGCCTGGTGAAACCCCATCTCTACTAAAAATACAAAAATTAGCCGGGCATGATGGTGGGTGCCTGTCATCGCAGCTACTTGGGAGGCTGAGGCAGGAGAATTGCTTGAACCTGGGAGGTGGAGGTTACAGTGAGCAGAGATCGCACCACTGCACTCCAGCATGGGCAAGAGATCAAGACTCTGTCTCAAAAAAACAAACAATCAAACAAACAAATAAATAAGAAAGCAAGCACTATTGATGTAGAAGCTACCAATACCTAACACAAATGATGTCCAAACAATATTGAAATTAGAGGAGCCAGAAAATTAGTCACTGAAAATTAAATTACTATTGCTCAGTCCTATTCCCTTTCCAATCAACTTAATGTCCACTGAAATAAAAATGACACTGGCCAGGTGTGTTGGCTTATGTCTATAATCCCAGGACTTTTGGGGGCTAAGATGGGAGGATCACCTGACCTCAGGATCTCCAGACCAGCCTGGGCAACATGGCAAGACCTCATCTCTATAAAATAAAAAAAAAAATGACACTGGTTCTGTTAGTATATGTTGTCCACAATAATCAACTTCATTTTCCTCTTTGTATTTAAATTGGTAGGAAGAACATTCGAGGAAGAAGGATTCCACAACTGGAGTAACTGAAGTAAGTAGAATTTCTTTTTTTTTTTTTTTGAGACAGAGTCTTTCTCTGTCACCAAGGCTGGAGTGCAGTGGCATGATCTCGGCTCACTGCAACCTCTGCCTCCCAGGTAAAAGCAATTCTCCTGCCTCAGCCTCCCGAGTAGCTGGGATTACAGGCACCCGCCACCACACCCGGCTAATTTTTTGTATTTTTAGTAGAGACAGGGTTTCACCATGTTGGCCAGGCTGGTCTTGAACTCCTGACCTCATGATCTGCCCGCCTCAGCCTCCCAAAGTGCTGGGATTACAGGCGTGAGCCACGGGGCCTGGTCGAATTTCTTAACATGGTTTGCAAGGAAATTATATAGAGCTCTTAATCTCCCTTTATGGGATCTCCTGGCAAGTTCATTTCAGTTTTTAGCTACATTCATTACTTGGAAGGTAAGTATCATTGTAGTGCTTACCTGGGTAAAAAATTATAGACCCTACCCTGCCCGAATATTGTGACTATCATACACAAAATAATCCCAGTTCTGCAGAATAAATGTGAATGACCCAATTAATAACAGGAAATGGCAAAACTCTGCTGCTTAAGAGCCATGGCATCATCCTTCATCCATATTTATTCTTTTAGGTATTCATTTAAAAAAAAAAAAGCTACAGCCAAATTAAGGAGCCAACATCTTCAAAATGTTCTATCATAAAAGAAAAAAGTTTCAAAAAATGACATTAAATATTTGAAGTTGTAACCCCTAGGTAGATACTGAAGTTTCAATTCAGGAACCTTAAATATTTCTTTGAGGAAGGAACATGATAGACAAGAATTTGGGGAGCCACAAGGCTGGGCTGTCGTCCAGTCTCCATGTAGGTAAATCACAGCCTCCCCGTACCTTAAGCTTCTTAATCTGTTCGAAGGATCCACAATTTCCATCTACCTTACCCAGGTGTTTGGAACATTTAGAAATAAGCACTTGAAAACTGAAGAGCACTTGACAATGCATAGTTTATGCATTACTTCTTTGCTAATAACGACTGAAGTATTTCAGGGTTTACAAAGTTAAGAATTTTTAGTACTCACCCTTTCATGGCTTTCTGTGATGTTTAAGGAAGTTAAAGGCAAAACTGTTGTCCTAGAAATTGTTTCTGGGCTCAGGCTTGTCTTTGTTTTGTTTTGAGATGGAGTTTCACTCTGTTGCCCAGGCTGGAGTGCAGTGGTGCCATCATAGCTCACTGTAACCCCAAACTCCTGGACTCAAGCAATCCTCCAGCCTCAGCCTCCCAAGTAGCTGGGACTACAGGCATGTGCCACCATGTTTGGCTAATTTTTAATATTTTGTTATAGAGACAGGGTCTCATTTTGTTGCCCAGGCTGGTCTTGAATTCCTGGCTTCAAGCAATCCTCCCACCTTGGCCTCCCAAGTGCTGGGATTGCAGGGGTGCGGTACCTCGCCGGGCCTCTTACAGTCATAGTTTACAAACATAAAACCATGGTTAATGATTAGCAGTGTGATATTGGTAGGTTTGGGATATCTAAGCCAAATAAAATATTTTCCATTGGTTAAAAACTTCCACTCTTCGGCCGTGTGCGGTGCCTCATGCCTGTAATCCCAGCACTTTGGGAGGCCGAGGCAGGTGGATCATGAGGTCAGGAGATTGAGACCATCCTAGCTAACACGGTGAAACCCCGTCTCTACTAAAAATACAAAAATTAGCCGGGCATGGTGGCGCATGCCTGAGTCCCAGCTACTCAGGAGGCTGAGGCAGGAGAATCACTTAAACCTGGGAGGTGGAGGTTGCAGTGAGCCAAGATCACACCACTGCACTCCAGCCTAGACAACAGAGCGAGACTCCACCTCAAAAAAAAAAAAAAAATTCCACTCTAAGTAATTCAATATCAAATCATCTGAATAGGCCTTTGAAAGGATTCAACCATAGGACTTCTAAAAATTAAAACCAAGATACAATTAGAACATTCCTTTTTCTAACAATAGAATAAGCATATATGAATAGAATTCCATATACATATTTACGTCAGTCAGGCACAGTGGCTCACACCTGTAATCCTAGCATTTTGGGAGGCTGAGGTGGGTGGATCGCTTGAGGCTAGGAGTTCAAGACCAGCCTGGCCAAATGGTGAAAACCCATCTCTACTAAAAATACAAAAACAGCCAGGCGTGGTGGCACATGCCTGTAATCCCAGCTACTCAGGAGGCTGAGCCACGAGAATCGCTTGAACCCAGGAGGTGGAGGTTGCAGTGAGACGAGCTTGCGCCACCACACTCCAGCCTGGAAGACAGAGCGAGACTCTGTCTCAAAAAAAAGTTTATGTCAATAGAGAATATTATTTATTTCAGGACATCATCACTTCCCAAGAAATGAATGCTAACTATATAATTTTATAATGGTCCAAAATGCTTACAAATATCTGGATTAGAGACAAATATATAATTGATCAATATTTTTTCTTTTTTTTCCTTCTTTAAAATCCAGATCCTACACAAGAATTTTTTTTTTTAAAACAAGCAGGAAAGGCTGGGTGCGGTGGCTCACGCTTGTAATCCCAGCACTTTGGGAGGCCGAGGCGGGCGGATCACGAGGTCAAGAGGTCGAGACCACGGTGAAACCCCGTCTCTACTAAAAATACAAAAAAATTAGCCGGGGCCGGGCGCGGTGGCTCACGCTTGTAATCCCAGCACTTTGGGAGGCGGAGGCGGGCGGATCACGAGGTCAGGAGATCGAGACCACGGTGAAACCCCGCCTCTACTAAAAAACACACAAAAAAATTAGCCGGGCGTGGTGGCGGGCGCCTGTAGTCCCAGCTACTCGGAGAGGCTGAGGCAGGAGAATGGTGTGAACCCAGGAGGTGGAGCTTGCAGTGAGCCGAGATTGCGCCACTGCACTCCAGCCTGGGCGACAGAGCGAGACTCCGTCTCAAAAAAAAAAAAAAAAAAAAAGCAGGAAATTATCACACACACTCCTACAAGATGTTACAAACACATCTAACAGACATTAAGTCAAGCAAAAAAACCAATCCTTCATTATGTCAAACCTCAGAAGTGCCATGAAAACATTAATTATTTTGACCCAATTTTGATATACTTAAATTTAAAAACACACTTGATACTGAAATCCATATTGATAAAAAATATAAACTGAGATAAGGCTCTTGACCAAAATAAGTATCTTTCATAGTAAGATGTCCTTAAATTAGCAAGTTCCTTCACATATTTAAACTGTATAGGGTTTTTTTGTTGTTTTTTTTTTTTTTTGAAAAAATAAGGAGTTTGAGTAAAAAGTTGAGTATCAGAGACAGTTCTAGTGATGACAATTTAACTCACCCCTAGCTATAATTTCCATCCACCCGCCACCGATAACCTTCCCGCATTCTCTAGTCAAGGCACTGTTTAATTTTCATCTTCTCTCTACTGCCACCATTATAAGCAGATAAACTTTTAACTATTAAATTAATGCCTTCTGAGAGCCCCATGATAAAAGATGTGTTTTCTTCCTCTTAAGGCCTTAATTGGGAAAACTCAATTCTTCAGAGCAGTAGTTCTTAACTGGGGGAATTCTGCCCCCTGAGGGGTATTTGGCAAGGTCTGCAGATATTTTTGGTTGTCACAACTGAGGGGAGAAAAGGGTGCTACCAACATCTAGTGGGTGGAGGCCAGGAATATTGCTAAATATCCTGCAAGCACAGGACAGCCCCCCAAAACACAGAATTATCTGACCTCCAATGTCAACTGAGCCAAGGTTGAGAAACCCTAACTTAGCACAATATTCAAAAGCTTACTGTGCTCTACTCCAGGGACTCCAAAAAATTCCTTAACTTTCCTAATCATTCAACCGTCAAAACCATGAGTGGTTTCACTTCCGGATCTAGAATTCTGTCTCTATGTTATAGGCAGTCTGTGTGAAACTGACACATTTTCTAGGCTGTGCTATTTGGTATATTTTGCAAGACAAATGGTTTCACAAGTGTCATGCTGGGCTTGACTAGTGAGTTGTTTCACAATTAATAAAGTACTATCTATCTCTTGCCAATGAGACAATCTCATCTCAGTAAGAAGCCCAGCAAAAGATGATACTAACCCAATAAAAGCCACAGCTTTTGGGAGGAAGTCATTTAAAAGGCTGACAGAAGTGATCTAGGGAACCCATCTTGGTAGCACTCTTCTAGCTCCCATTTTAAAGGCAGTGTACTTTAATCACTGTTGTACATCACTCTAAGTGGGCTGCCAAAAACTTAATGTAATGTTTTAAATGTCATCAGCAGTAATGTCATTAGTAGATTAGTGAGTCTAACATGAACTCCACATCAATACTTGGAGCATAGTCTTTTAAAGCACTGCTGGGCTGGGCACGGTGGCTCACGCCTGTAATCCCAGCACTTTGGGAGGCTGAGGCAGAAGGATCGCTTGAGCCAAGATCATGCTACCACACTCCAGCCTGGGTGACAGAGTGAAAACCTATCTCAAAAAAATAAAATAATCCAGCCTGGCCAACATGGTGAAACCCCATCTCTACTGAAAATACAAAAAATTAGCCAGGTATGATGGTGCATGCCTGTAATCCCAGCTACTTGGGAGGCTGAGGCAGAAGAATCACTTGAACCCAAGAGATGGAGGCTGCAGTGAGCCAAGATCACGCCACTGCACTCCAGCCTGGGTAACAGAGTGAGACCATCTCTAAATCAATCAATCAATCAATCAGTCAATCAATGGAGTACTGCTAAAAGCAGGTCTGTCTGACTCCTGATTCTTCACCATTTTGCTGTGCCATCCCGAGTGGCTCTGGCTGTAACCCACTGAAGACTCATGTCAAAACCCACTTACCACAACTTTACTGTTAGAAGGAATCTCAAGGATACCTTGGCCCAGGCCCCAGATGCCCAGGAAGTGAGTAACCCGCCCCAAATCACAGACCCAGTGAGTGTGCCAAAGGGATCAGGCCGCAGTGCCCTGCCTCTTAATATAGCCCTCACCCACCAGCCTGCCCAGGGAAAATGAGAGGCAGGCCTCTGAGGTGCACAGATATCCATCTGCTATATATGTAATTAAGGAATATTTACTCTGACGCATAGCTAAGAACAATAAGCAGAATAACTAGATATTCATACTGCTCCTTGGGGAATCTCTGTTAATAGTTAACACATACGTAGAGTTTCTTTTTTTTTTTTTTTTTTGAGACGGAGTCTCGCTCTGTCACCCAGGCTGGAGTGCAGTGGCGCAATCTTGGCTCACTGCAAGCTCCGCCTCCCGGGTTCACGCCATTCTCCTGCCTCAGCCTCTCCGAGTAGCTGGGACTACAGGCGCCCGCCACCACACCTGGCTAATTTTTTTGTTATTTTTTTAGTAGAGACGGGGTTTCACCGTGGTCTCGATCTCCTGACCTCGTGATCCACCCGCCTCTGCCTCCCAAAGTGCTGGGATTACAAGCGTGAGCCACCGTGCCCGGCCACACATACGTACAGTTTCTAACATGATTGAAAAAAGCTATACTGATGTTCTGGTGAAAAAATGTGTATCCAATCTATACACAATATAAATAGTGCGAACAGTAAAATTCAACTAGCCACAACTCTAAACTGTCACGAAGGTCTGGATATACGTGGTTTTTTATCTCTGTCAGGTATTTATGGTCTTGATTTTGTTGTACCTAAGTATCATTTTACTTGTACTCAAGTATGATTTTACGATTGCTCCAGTGAATTTTTTGCAGAACTACTTTTATAATTTTTTGAGGCTACATATTTTAATAATCCCAATACTGGCCTCACAATAAGCCATTCTTAACATGCATTAAAGATCCTACACGGCCGGACGTAGTGTCTCACACCTGTAATCCCAACACTTTGCGGGGACGCCAACACGAGAGGATCACTTGAGGCCCAGAGTTCAAGACCAGCCTGGCCAACATAGCGAAACCCTCTAGTGAAAATACAAAAATTAGCTGGGCGTGGTGGCACTGCCTGTTATCCCAACACTTGGGTGGCTGAGGCACAAGAAGCACTTGAACCCAGGAAGTGGAGTTTGCAGTGAGCTGAGACTGCACTCCAGCCTGGGTGTCAGAGCAAGACTCTGTCTCAAAAAAAAAAAAAACACTATAAAAATAATTTACCAGGGGTTGAAGTCGGCAATGGGGAAGGAGGAAAGAAGCTACATTAGGAAAGTTAGAAAACTTTCTGTAAATAAGACCTTGAAATAGTTATATACTTCATAATATGGAAGGGAACATATTTCCAGTTTTCAAAAAAACCAAACTACAACTGACAAGAGAAACCAGGTATCTCATAGTACAATGCTATGAGAAGTGTCAAATAATATTCTTAGAAATTTGCAGTTGCACATAAATTGTAAGTTAATTCTCATCTACTGTAAGTTAACTGTGAGGCAAGATGAAAATCTGTTGAAAATTCCCTAACAAAAAACAAAGGCTTTGCTAGTACTCTATTCTCTTAAAACTCTCTTGGACAAACCATCCTTATAATCAGTATCTCAAAAAGCATTTAACTGGCGCTGATCTAGCACATGACCTTTTACTTGCTGCAATTCAGGAGGTATTTTTTTAAACCCCTTTAATACAAACAATCCAATACAACCCAGTGAAAGGCCTTGAGTATGGAGGAGGAGATATGAAAGACAAGTACCTCGTAGTTTGAGAGAAAATCTAGTAATTCTGATTGAGATGGGATGTAGAGAAGTGGTGTCATCACCCGGCGGACAAACTTCTCAATGTAAACAGCACTCATGGGGCCTTTGTATTCGATTGGTCCAAAACTAGTACCAAAAAATAAAAATAAAAATAAAAATAATAAAAATAATACACCATGCATTAAGCCTGTAATGTATAACTAAAATCATCACAACCACAAAATGAAAATGTCTTGCTTTGGGATCCAACCAAGTCACAGATCAGTAGCCTGCTTTGCTTAGGAGGTGACCAGAGAATTAAGAATAAGCATTTTAGGTGAGGAGAGGCGCAAGCAGCCCCTACCCTTCTATGATCTTGAATTCAACTGCAAACTGAATTGCCAAACAAAGAACATTTAGTCTTACCTCTGAAAAAAAAAATTAATTCCCACAATAGTTCTTTTAAAAGCAAAACAGAAAGACAACCCTGGAAATTGACCACATGCTAAGGGATTCCAGGATTTAACTATACAATTCAATGTAGGCGGGCAGACTTTCCTTCTACTAGCCACTGTGAGGTAAGGGACAGGTTGAACAGTTGGCCCTTGGCCTACTAAAAAGAAATAGGCGGACAAAGAATCACTGAATGAACCTTAAACCTATTTGAAGCTTTATTACAACAACAACAAATTATGTGAAGGTCTGAAGTCAGTGACCTGTATAAATGATCTTTCTTCCTTTCCCCTCCAGTTGTGCCTGGGGACACACGGAATTTGATTCAGTGCCGCTAAGTAATACCACCACTATTCAGTTATCCTCCTAAGCTAATCAGAATTCTCACGTGCCTCTCTTCAGTCTCACACAATACAGACACTGCCCAAATATAATTGGATGGTAGCTGGCAAGGGTGGGGGGGGTTATGGTGAAATTCAACAACTGCATAATCGTTCTTTTCTCTAAACAGAAATTGACATTAAGCTTACTGTTAACAGCAACAATAGAGCCCAGTGAAGAATTTTATAAAGGCTGTGATTATAATACCATAATACATGGTTACAGAAATTCATACACACACACACACACACACACACAGTTATGAGATAAACACAATTCTTCCATGTGCACTGCAGAATGATGTCAAAGGAATATCAGCATGAAAAAAAGTGAAAAACAGCATTCTCTACATGTACAGCTGGCAGACAGTTAAGAATTCTACCAAATCAAGACTTACTACGAATTAGTTCAGTTTAAAAATTACCACCACCACCAACCCCATCAACCACCAATAATTTTTAATTTAAAGGAAGAAATCAAAAAAGCATCTAACTTATTTTGTTCCGGAAAAAGGAGCTACCAGTCTGGAAACCTCAACCACTCAGGCCAAGAGGCTTTGCTGAGTTTTCCTGTTGTGATGTTACAAGGGTCCTAGTGACTTGTAAAGGCTAACAACGCAAAGACGGGGGTGTGGAGGCAGGCATTTCAAGGTGCGTACCACCTCAAATTCCTCATCTGTAAATTAAGAAGGTTGGACATATTTCTAAAGTTCCTTTGAGGTCCCTTCAATCTTTCTGCAAAAGCTAAGCAAGCAAACAGTACATATATGACAATACTGTATACCTGCATATCCCAAATGACATTTTATTTGATTCCATGGAACTCTTCTGATTTTAATGTCACATCACGTTAAGTCCACCTCTGAGCAGCTTAGAAGGACTATATCCCCCCATTAGGCTTCCATGCCCTTTTTCAAAGCCAAAAAGAAATTCAAGGACCTCAGCAGGGCAAGCTCATCATCCCGTTTCAGAGCACAGAGTTAAGTACACCACCTTACACTTACCTTTAAAACAAAAACAGTAACTCTGAGAAAGTATTCCTGTATCCAAAAAAACCTGTACTTCAACCTTCCATGTAAAGGCAGAACCTCCAAGTTACTGGCCAAAAAGTGGGGAAGAAATCTGAAAATGGTCTTAGTGGTCCCTAAGCAAAAATGGCTTCGTACTACAAATATTAAAATACAAACATCTAATATCCAGAGGAAAATGTGGGGGTAGAGATGGGGTATAAAAGTGTGTTTTTGCCCAAATACTATCTAATAGTTCCTGGGACTCAATACTATGTGCCAGACAACAGTTTATGTTACAGACATGGAAATGGGATGGAATGTGACAGAGAACCCACAAATCATTGTTTGTGCATGTTTGCTATAAATCCCCATTGATTATGGCCCAAGAAGTTTAGAAGGAAAAAGGAAAGCTCTCTACTGATCAAATCTCCTTTACCCATTTTACTTTCAACAAACTTCAAGCCAATCACCGTGAACAAAGTCCAAAGTCCTATCTCCTATCTCCAAAACTCTTCAAGTCAGATTTTTAAATATTACTTATCATTCACAGCAGGGTCTAGGCTGTACTCTAGTACAGCCTAGATCGAGACCAGCCTGGCAACATGGTAAAACCCCATCTCTACTAAAAATACAAAAATTAGCCGGGCATGGTGGCAGGCACCTGTAATCCCAGCTACTTGGGAGGCTGAGGCAGGAGAACTGCTTGAACCCTGAGGCAGAGGCTGCAGTGAGCCAAGATTGCACCATTGCACTCCAGCCTGGGCAACAAAAGCTAAACTCCGTCTCAAACAAAAAATTAAATAAGACAAAATAAAACTCTTTCCGTTTTTCAGCCCTCTTTGTGACTTTAGAATTGTGGACATGGGTGGTGAAACCCCGTCTCTGCTAAAAATACAAAAAAAATTAGCTGGGCGTGGTGGCACACGCCTGTAGTCCCAACTACTTGGGAGGCTGAAGCAGGAGAATGGCATGAACCCGGAAGGCCGAGCTTGCAGTGAGCAGAGATCATGCCACTGCACTCCAGCCTGGGCAACAGAGTGAGACTCTGTCTCAAAAAAAAAAAAAAAAAAAAAAGTTGTGGACATGGGACTGTGTACCTGCAGTAATTTTCTTCCCAATAGAATAGATGGTAAGATACACTCTGGACTCTGCTATGCCTCCAGGTGAAAGGATAAGAAATTTGATGTATTTTTACAAAACACTCTTATGATATCTGAAATACATTGGAGTAATTGGTACTTTTAAAAACAATGCTGTAAAATGTGTAATGACATGAAAAGATGCTCAAAAAAGTGAGAAAAGCAGTTTAGGAAATCGTATTACTGCCTGATCTCATGTTTAGCTTTAAAAAGGGGGGTGGATTATCCAGATCTTTTTTTTTTAATTTTTGCTTATCTGTATTATCTGAATTTTCTATAGTGAATATCTAATACTTTAATATAGAAAAAACACAAAATTCATTTATAAACTGGCAAACTAAACTGGAATGAGAAACACTATTTAAAAAGTTCTTACCTCCGATGATACAGATATATTACAGGAAAATAAAAGAAGTGTTTCTGTTTTCTGCATTTCCCCTGGTTCCACCAACAGTTAATTGCCACAAACAACACCTGCAGAGCCAAAAAAGGTTTTCAAATGAGTATGAATAACAACTGAAAAGTTACCAAGATTTAAAAGACGAAATTTAAAAACGGAACCATTCCTCTCTCACTGAAACAGAATCTATGAAAAAAACTGTTTCGAGTTTTCAAAGGTCATCATTTATCACTAAAACAAAAAAGAAAGACATACTCTTATCTATGATGTCCAGCCAGGGCTTGGACTGTGTTTACCAATCTTACCATGCAATACAGTTCAAAAGATTTCTGTGTGTTTCCAAAAATAAACCCACTTTTTTCCCTATTGAGTACATGGAATAGTAAGCTCTCAATTTGGAAGGAGCTGAAAATTTTTTTTTAAAAAAAAGGAGCAGCAGTCACTGGATTGCACTATAACCCCCACCACCTGTCACTACGTGATCGTAAACAAACTGCTTCACCCCTGACGCCTGCGGTCCTGCTTCAGAAAAACAGGGCTGACAGCATGGGCTTGCAAAGTGGTTGAGAATTAGCACGGGGCCCAGCACACCAGAATATTATTATTATACTAATGCCATCACTCAGAAGGACATAGTTTAGGCTGACAGGTAGCTAATTCACACTTACTAATAAAACACAATAGATTTCCCTCTTGTGCCCAATATGGGCAACGTGAACTTTGTTCTCTAAATTTGGAAGGCTCCACAGTTTCTAAGAAAAACCAACTGAGAGTTCCAAATGAACTTCTGCAACTCGGCTGCCTACACAAGTTACTTCAGATCAGTGGTTCTTGGCAGGAGAGTATTAGAAATCTGTGGGATGCTTTTTGCTTACTGCAATGACTGGGGGAAGCTACAGTCCATATGTAGGGCAGGGGTGTTTGCAGATGTCCTGCTACACTCAAACCTGCTTTGCACACAGAAGAGTCATCCATTGCATTTCAGAGGAGTTCAAAATGCCTGCCAAACACTGATGTTGGGGAAAAACTGTTATTATCCAAGCCCAGAACCTAGCTCCATTTTACATGTCAATCTAAAGCATGCTTTTTGTGTTTACTGAATTTTTCAGGAATGCAACTTCTGTGTAAACTGAGAGCAGAAAGGGCTTTGTGTAGTTCAGGATTTTACCAAGATTGTTCACCATTTAGGATAATCAATTACTAAGAGCAATGTCCATGTGGCAGGTAAGTCACCCACGTATCACCTTTATCAGTCTACGTTCGTAACTATCCCATTCACAGTGGTTCTACATAAAGGTATATGGACCTGTTCTGACCGTGCACTTACATACTAAAATACATATCATTTAGTTACAAATTACTTTCTCCCCGCCTCGCCTTTATGTTACAATCAGTGCATTACATTATTTTGAAATTATATGTATAGGAAAACTTTATCATCTATGAATTCCTTTTCAGAAAGAAAGGGAGACATCACAAAATACTTATTTTCTAAAGCACAACTGGGGTCCACTGGGCTGAAAACCACTGCCATAACAGGTGCCTTATTTGCCTATATATCTTTCTTACCTAGCCCAAAGGTGGCATTCCTTATCTGCTGAATATAGTTCTGGTCCACATATTAAAAAGGTCGGCCTTGTTACAATGCAGTCATATCACACATACATGTTCTTACCTAAAATACGCAACTAGCAAGTATCAAATCGATATGCAAGAACTAGGATTTTCAGTCCCTCGACCTTTTTCAATGCTGAAACCAAACAGTATGGAACCCCAGGTTAAGCACTGGCCTGTGTTACGAGATTCAGAATCTGCTCCCACACTTGCCTCAGACTACAATCGCCACAGGTGGAAATCCTTTCTGTTGCTTTATAGAAAGCTCTGTAACTTAGAAAGGTCTCCTGGAGTTCACCTTGGCAAAGTCTGCCCGTTGGGCAAGGTGTCTCTGTGGGGACATCCTGCCCTACATATAGGACTGACAGTCATTTGATTCTTAAGCTGAATGTGAGCATTACCTGATCTGAAAGCCGACTTGCTGCTTGCTCAATTTCTGCCCTGGCAGCGATGGACTGTCCACACCAAGGGGCATAGAAGAACAGCAGTACCACCTCTGAATCCCGGCGAACGTACTCTGCATAGTCCAGCTGCCCCTGGAAGAGGTCAAGGACTGGAGACCTCGGGGAGAAAAAGCTGACAGGTGGCTTTGCTGGTATTATCACATCTTTTGCTCGACTAAAAAAGAGCAAACACAGAAAAGATTGCTTAGTTCATCTTCTTCTAAAAATAGCTCTGTGGAAGTAGAATGAAGCTTAAAAGAAAAATCCTCTTTTGAATAAGAAAATGGAGTCCCAAAATCACTGCCCTAGAAAGGCAACATCTGGCTAAGCAAATGCAAGACATGAATAATATGTTGGAAACAATTCTCTGAGATTCTGTCCCCTAGGTGTAGGCTGGAAGGGCAGTGGAGAGCAGAGAAGGATGTCTCTGAATAATCCATATTCCTGCTCCCCACACCGCAAAGACTTCATCCTCCTTTTTCTGCAGCCTGGCTCTCCACAGAAGCCACCTGTCTCCAGGGCTTTAGAGCCACCAGCATGCGAGCTCAGAATGACGGTGATGGAGCATGTACACTCCACTAACAAGATTTCCACGGGAGATGCTTACAATCAACTCAACTTTGAGAAAACATTAAGCTTATTAGCTGGAGTTGGCTTGTACTTATCCAGGGCATTCAGGTAACAGTAACAATTAAACAATAATATACGTTCCTCCTGATATGTATCATAATCCTAAGACTAATGAAGATAAGTAACAAAGCAACAGCCTATTTAACTGGAAAATGGGCTTTTTGAACACTTGAGCTTCCCACAAGAAACAGATCAGGAGGAAAAAGAAAAGAACACTGAACAAACAAGTGGTCAGAAGTAACTTTCCTCATCAAGACCTAAAGGTCTAGGCCCAGGCTGCATCCCACCAAGTAGAAGTAAACACCCTGAGCTGTCCATGCATCTGCACTCACATACCACAAAACCATTAGAGCAGCTTTGCTAAGAAACAAATGAGACCCAATTATGCACTATCTAAACGAGATAGAGAACATAAACATGGAAACCTAAAGTGCGATGAACCCCAAAGAAAGTAAAGGAGACCAGGCGCGGTGACTCACACCTGTAATTCCAGCACTTTAGGAGGCCGAGGCAGGCAGATCTCCTGAGGTCAGGAGTTCAAGACCAGCCTGGCCAACATGGTGAAACCCCGTCTCTACTCAAAGTAAAAAAGTAGCTGGGCGTGGTGATGGGTGCCTGTAATCCCAACTACTTGGGAAGCTGAGACATAAGAATCACTTGAACCTGGGAGGCGGAGGTTGCAGTGAGCCGAGATTGCGCCATTGCGCTCCAGCCTAGGTGACTAGAACAAAACTCCATCTAAAAAAAAAAGAAAGAAAGAAAGTAAAGGAACAAGAAAAGAACAAAAGCCAGATGGTACAGATGGAAAACAAGGAGCACGAAGGTAGACTTAAACCCAACTACTCAACAATTACGTTAAATATAAAAGGAGGGGCCAGGAGTGGTGGCTCATGCCTGTAATCCCAGCACTTTGGGAAGCCGAGCCGGGCAGATCACGAGGTCAGGAGATTGAGACCATCCTAGCTGACACAGTGAAACCCCGTCTCTACTGAAAAAATACAAAAAATTAGCCGGGCGTGGTGGCACACGCCTGTAGTCCCAGCTACTCAGGAGGCTGAGGCAGGAGAACAGTGGAGGTTGCAGTGAGCCAAGATCACGCCACCACACTCAGCCTGGGCAACACAGCGAGACTACGTCTCTCCAAAGAAAAAAAAAAGGAAGCAACCTAATTAGGAGGAGCAGACTGCCACACAGGATAAAGCAAGACCCAATTATGCACTATCTAAACGACATATATCTTAAATATAAAGACACAGGATAAAGGCATAAGGATGGGAAAAGAAAAACTATGTAAACAGTAAGCATAAGAAAGCTGGCACGACTCATGAGGTAAAATGATAAACTGGGGTATATTCTTACCCCAGTTTACTTAAATGTTACTCCACAATAAAAACAAAAAACAAAACCTACTCATATATACTATAACTTGGACGAGTCTCAAAATGATTATGCTGAGTGAAAAAGGTGCTAAAGAGTACATGCACTATGACTGCATTTATATGAAATTCCAGAACAGGCAAAAGTATTCAGCGGAGCAAGCCACCTATTTATTCACTCAAACTAATATTTTAACCTTCAGTCAGAGAGCTTTCAGTCTATGCAGAATGCCTTCATAACCTGAAAAACTCAATCACTTACACAATTATTCAAAAATTCTTTACTGAGCAGCTGTGACTGTGCTTTGGGCACAAGCAGTGAGGCTGCGGCAGCTAGCACTGTGTGTTGTGGAGGAGATCACTTTCTAGGGGAAGAAAACAGGAAAAACATCAAATGTGTAAACAATAAAAATACACAAAATGCTCGCTATGTGAAAAATTTAACAAGGTGATGTACAGAAGGACAGGGTAGCTCCTCTGATGGAATGGTGGCTTGGGAGGTGCCATAATTTAAGCTCTGAGACCTGAATGACAAGAAGATAGCCACGTAAGAGGTGGGGAGGACACTACAGGAAAAAAAAAAAAAAAAGACACGTTTTCAAGAGATCCAAAATTCTGCTCTTTGGAGAAAATTACTTTTCTACCATTCAAACTGCATATGGCCAGCCAAGCGTCATGGCTCACGCCTGTAATCCCTGCACTTCAGGAGACCGAGGAAGGTAGACCACATGAGGTCAGGAGTTTCAGACCAGCCTGACCAACACCGTGAAACCCCATTTCTACTAAAAATACAAAATTAACTGGGCATGGTGGTGCACACCTGTAATCCCAGCCACTTGGGAGGCGGAGGCAGGAGAATCGCTTGAACACAGGAGGCGGAGGTTGCAGTGAGCCAAGATCATGCCATTGCACTCCAGCCTGGGAAAAAAGAGCAAAACTGCATCTCAAAAGAAAAAAAATGCAATGTAAGCATCAAATAATGCAAC
Source organism: Symphalangus syndactylus (assembly GCF_028878055.3). NCBI lineage: Eukaryota > Metazoa > Chordata > Mammalia > Primates > Hylobatidae > Symphalangus > Symphalangus syndactylus. The sequence continues at coordinate 107,209,067 of NC_072436.2, read as the reverse complement.
CTGAGGAAAAATGTAGGTCTGACAGCCAACGAAAGGATAAAGAGCAACTCAGTAATTTTGCTCTGCATATTCAGAAGCATTCCTAAATGAACCAGATAAAGTACAAGGCCAATCAAAAATCAAATATTGGCCAGGGAGAAGAAACACTAGCCTCTACTCTATCAGAAACATTGGTGAGTTTCTATTTAACTCATCAATCTGCTTCACATTTTAGAGAAACTATACTGCTTCACATTTTAGAGAAACTATACATAGAGCAAAGATTTCCTGCAGCTATGAGGGGTATGTTTCGAGTACAAAAAACTCAAGAGTTGGTTGCATATAAGGCCTGTTGTTGCTGAGCCAGTAGCATGTGCCTATAGTCCCAGCTACTACACTCAGGAGGCTGAGGCAGGAGAATTACTTGAGTCCCGCAGTTTCAGGCTGTAGCATGCCATAATTGCACCTGTGAATAGCCACTGCACTCCGGCATGGGCAACATAAAAAAAAGACCTGTTGAAACCCCAATTTTCCTATGAAATTCACACCCTACGTCACTTCCTTGCAAAGACCACTCGAGGCAGCTTTGAAATTACAAAATGGAATAAAGCAAAATAAATACATGTATACATACATATGCATCCACACACAGACAATTTTTTTTCCCTCCAAATCAAGGTAAAAGAAAGGCGAGTAGGATGAAGAGATGCAGGTAAGTAAAGATTAGATGCCCAGAAATCCACAGTTACTCACTGTGGCTCAACCTCAAATCAACCTTTTCCATATTAGCTGGTTTGAACTCAGCCAAGCCACAGACATTGAAGAAAGCAGTCATTTATTTCAAGCCTGGAGCTGTTCATAAAAATTAAATTAAAAAAAAAAAATCCTAGGCCGGGCGCGGTGGCTCACACCTGTAATCCCAGCACTTTGGGAGGCCAAGGTAGGACCACCTGAGGTCAGGAGTTCAAGACCACCCTGGTCAACATGGTGAAACCCCACCTCTACTAAAAATACAAAAATTAGCTTGGCATGGTGGCGCGCACCTGTAATCCCAGCTACTTGGGAGGCTGAGGCAGGAGAATCACTTGGTCCCAGGAGGTGGAGGTTGCGGTGAGCCGAGATAAAAAAAAAAAATCCTCCCTTCCTCCCTTCCTTCCTTCCTTCCTTCCTTCCTTTCTTTCTTTCTTTCCCTCTCTGGCCCACACTACAATCTACTCGGCTTGCTGCTGCCCGCGCCACGGACTGCCTGGGACTGCCGGCGCGCGCCACCGCTGCCTGCCTTTTCTCCTTTGGATGCAGGCACGCGTTCGCCATCTTGGCCACGCTGGTCACCAGCTCCTGACGCCGAGTGCTCTGCCCGCCTCAGCCTCCCGAGGTACTGGGACTACAGACGGAGTCTCGCTCACCCAGTGCTCGGTGTTCCCGGGCTGGAGTGCGGTGGCGTGGTCTGGCCTCGCGGCAGCCTCTACCCCCCGGCCGCCTGCCTTGGCCTGCCAGGGTGCTGGGATTGCAGCCCCTGCCCGGCTGCCGCCCCATCTGGAAGGTGGGGAGCGCCTCTGCCCGGCCGCCCCGTCTGGGAGGTGAGGAGCACCTCTGCCCGGCCGCCCCGTCTGGGAAGTGAGGAGCGCCTCTGCCCGGCCGCCCTGACTGGGAAGTGAGGAGCGCCTCTGCCCGGCCACCCACCGTCTGGGAAGTGAGGAGCACCTCTGCCCGGCCACCCACCGTCTGGGAAGTGAGGAGCGCCTCTGCCCGGCCGCCCCGTCTGGGAAGTGAGGAGCGCCTCTGCCCGGCCACCCATCGTCTGGGAAGTGAGGAGCGCCTCTGCCCGGCCTCCCATCGTCTGGGAGGTGAGGAGCGCCTCTGCCCGGCCGCCCCGTCCGGGAGGAAGTGAGGAGCGCCTCTGCCCGGCCGCCCCGTCCGGGAAGAAGTGAGGAGCGCCTCTGCCCGGCCGCCCCGTCGGGGAAGAAGTGAGGAGCGCCTCTGCCCGGCCGCCCCGTCCGGGAAGAAGTGAGGAGCGCCTCTGCCCGGCCGCCCCGTCCGGGAAGAAGTGAGGAGCACCTCTGCCCGGGCGCCCCGTCCGGGAAGAAGTGAGGAGCGCCTCTGCCCGGCCGCCCCGTCCGGGAAGAAGTGAGGAGCGCCTCTGCCCGGCCGCCCCGTCCGGGAAGAAGTGAGGAGCGCCTCTGCCCGGCCGCCCCGTCTGGGAAGTGAGGAGCGCCTCTGCCCCGCCGCCCCGTCCAGGAAGAAATGAGGAGCGCCTCTGCCCGGGCGCCCCGTCCGGGAAGAAGTGAGGAGCGCCTCTGCCCGGCCGCCCCGTCCGGGAAGAAGTGAGGAGCGCCTCTGCCCGGCCGCCCCGTCCGGGAAGAAATGAGGAGCGCCTCTGCCCGGGCGCCCCATCCGGGAAGAAGTGAGGAGCGCCTCTGCCCGGCCGCCCCATCCGGGAAGAAGTGAGGAGCGCCTCTGCCCGGCCGCCCCGTCTGGGAAGTGAGGAGCGCCTCTGCCCGGCCACCCACCGTCTGGGAAGTGAGGAGCGCCTCTGCCCGGCCACCCACCGTCTGGGAAGTGAGGAGCGCCTCTGCCCGGCCACCCCGTCTGGGAAGTGAGGAGCGCCTCTGCCCGGCCGCCCCATCTGGGAGGTGAGGAGCGCCTCTGCCCGGCCACCCATCGTCTGGGAGGTGAGGAGCGCCTCTGCCCAGCCACCCATCGTCTGGGAGGTGAGGAGCGCCTCTGCCCGGCCGCCCCGTCCGGGAAGAAGTGAGGAGGGCCTCTGCCCGGCTGCCCCATCTGGGAAGTGAGGAGTGCCTCTGCCCGGCCACCCATCGTCTGGGAGGTGAGGAGCGCCTCTGCCCGGCCGCCCATCGTCTGGGAAGTGAGGAGCGCCTCTGCCCGGCCACCCATCGTCTGGGAGGTGAGGAGCGCCTCTGCCAGGCCGCCCCGTCTGGGAAGAAGTGAGGAGCGCCTCTGCCCGGCTGCCCCATCTGGGAAGTGAGGAGTGCCTCTGCCCGGCCACCCATCGTCTGGGAGGTGAGGAGCGCCTCTGCCCGGCCGCCCATCGTCTGGGAAGTGAGGAGCGCCTCTGCCCGGCCACCCATCGTCTGGGAAGTGGGGAGCGCCTCTGCCCGACCACCCATCGTCTGGGAAGTGAGGAGCGCCTCTGCCCGGCCACCTATCGTCTGGGAAGAAGTGAGGAGCGTCTCTGCCTGGCCGCCCCGTCTGGGAAGTGAGGAGCCCCTCTGCCCGGCCGCCCCGTGTCTGGGTAGAAGTGAGGAGCTCCTCTGCCTGGCCGCTCCGTCTGGGAGGTCTACCACGGAGGCCAGAAGCAATGTGGGGGCTGGACGTGGTGGCTCACGCCTGTGGTCCCGGCACTCTGGGGGGCGAGGCGGGTTGATCACTTTGGGCTAGGAGTTCGAGACCAGTCTGGCCAACTTGGCGAAACATGAAGAATACAACAGACAAACCAACCAACCAACTCAATGACAACAAAACAGGTCTACCCTGGAGTCATACTCTAATTTTCTCTATTTTCCTCCCTTTCTGATCCTTTATCCCACTTTCTTTTTCTTCCTCTTCCTTCTCCCTCTTCTTTGTCAAATAGAGGATTGAGTTATTATCACTGATCCATATAAAGTCCCTCTCTCATTTATTTTAACTCCCACCCCCATTTCTATTCCCCGACTTCCCATGTGCAACCTTCCTAATATGTTTGATACGCATCTTTTTGTTTGTATGTATTTTTAGAAAATGTTTATTGTTTTTGTATGCAAAAAAAATTAATAAAAAAAAAAAATCCTATTCTCCCTTAAGCCTATCTCTTTATTAAAGCAAAAATTTTAAAAGTGAACGAGGAAAAGGGGGATAGAAATGTTAGCCAGTTGCACAGCAATAAAGAGTATCATGACACCATTCAATCAAAGATGACCCTAAAAAAAATTAATCTGAGTCTATTAAAAGACTGTCAAATTTGCCAGTGACACAGAAAGAAGATGAAGCAGCAGCCATTTACTGGTTCACTCTCCTTGCCTGAAGCAAGAAAGGATCTCATTCTGCCTACTCTAGTAACTGGATTTACTCTCTTCCTTCCTTCTGAATCTCAAAGGACTTCCGTATCAATTAAGCCCTGCTGTCTCAGAACAAACATTAACCATTATTTCTATACTTTAACAAACGGATGTAAATAAACTCCACACCCCTGGAGGGGGGAACCTCTCTTCCTAATTTGAACCTAAATGTCACCTCGCAACACTCTACCTTGTAAAATACTTTGTACATTGTCCTTGTGGGAGACAAGAATAAAGTACAAGGTTAAGAATCTAGGAGGTCCTGACAGCAAAGGATTCAAATTCCAGCTCAGCCACTTAACACATAGGTGTGATTTGCGGCAGGTTCTGAAACATCACCAAGGCTGGACTCCTTCATCTGTGCACTGGGAAAGATAACAGTATATTCAAACTTTAATGGGGATTGTAAGATTTAAATGACACCCATACTAGGCTCTCAATTATGTACTAAATGAATAAATGCATACATGGAAACAGTGGTTCCCAAGCAGGCAATTTTGCTCCCAGGGGACATCTAACAATGTCTGAAGCCATTGTAGGTTGTTAGATCTTGTGGGGTGTGCTACTGGTATCTAGTGGGTAGAGGCCAGGGATGCTGCTAAAAATCCTACAGTGGTCAGGGCAGCCCCCAAAACACAGAATTATCTGACCCAAAATATCAACAGTGCTAAGACTGAGAAACCCTGCTGACAGTACCTGGCCTATGGAAAATGCTCACTGAGAGTTATTATAATTTATCTTTCCACTAAAATCCCCAATCTTTTGACACCTCTTTGACAACTGGCCACATATCGTGCTAAACTCAAAAATGTTCCGAGGTGAAATCACAGATATCATAGTAGCAATACAGATCTTATAAATTGGAATCCCAAAAGACTCACTGTGGATTTGGGAGACCAGAAGTACACCTGAAACATAGAGCAAATTTTGTATGTGTGTACATTCCTGAAAAGACACACATGAGCTTTCATTTTCCTACTCCCTACACCCCAGCCTACTGTCAGGCCTTTTTATCAATTCCAGGGAAACACCAAGCTTGTCCAGCCTCAGAACCTCTGCATTTGCTGTTCGCTCTACCTTGGAGACGCTCCCCCGGGATCTTCCCAGCGCTGGTCCCTTCTCCTTTTTGTATAAGCTTCAAATGTCACTTCCTTAGGAAGCCTTTCCTCACCGCCATCGTTTCTATGCCCTGCATAGCACTGAAGCTTTAAAAAATTATATTACATTTACTTCTTCACTGTCCCATCCACTCAAGGGAGCAAAGAGTTCACCCGGACGAGTGTCCGGCACATAGTAGGTGCAGATAAATAATCGTTAGATCAGGCCGGGTGCGGGGGCTCTCGCCTGTAATCCCAGCACTTTGGGAGGCCGAGACGGGTGGATCACGTGAGGTCAGGAGTTCGAGACCAGCCTGGCCAACGTGGTGAAACCCCCGTCTCTACTAAAAATACAAAAATTAGCCAGGCGTGGTGGCGCGCGCCTGTAATCCGAGCTACTCGGGAGGCTGAGGCAGAAGAACCCCTTGAACCCGGGAGGCGGAGGTTGCAGTGAGCCGAGATCGCGCCACTGCACTCCTGCCTGGGACACAAAGCATGACTCCGTCTCAAAATAAAAATAATCGTTAGATCATTAAGTGCGGGAATTCTAAAAAGGGTCTGGAACTCTCGGACGGTTGTGGATCACTACACCGGAAGCTTAAGGGGAATGAAATCGGCGAGAAATGAGGGTCCTAAAGCCCGGGCCGAAGTGACAGGTCCACCCCTAGTGACTCCAACAGGTGAGGAGCACCCCCGACCCGCCTCCCTCGGCACTAAAGCGGGACGATGGGGCGGCAGGGCTCCACCCGGAAGCCTCGCCGTAATGTCCGCGGGAGGGCCAGGACGAAGGGAAGGTGGGCAGCCGTGGCAGCAGGTTCCGGGAGGGGTCAGCCGTCCTGGGCAAGGTCAGGCCCGACTTCCCCGGCTGAGGCCGCTGCGACCCGGCCCTGCAGGCTCCAGGCGGCAGAGCAGGGGGAGCGCCGTACCGGGGCCCCGGGGTCCGGGCCGCCTCACCTGCAGGTGAACTTGAGGGCGAGTAGCAGCGCGCAGGCGAGCGCCACGGCCCCGCAGAGCAGCTCCGGCCGCTGGCGCGCCATGAGGGAAGCGCCACGCAGCCCGCGACGGAGCCGGCCCGCCGAGGACGCTGTGGCCGGAGCCGGGCTCGGGCTGAGACAGTCGGAGCCCGCGGGGCCGCCGCCGCCCCCTCCCTCGTCCTCGGCGTCCTCGCTGCTGCTGCTGCCGCCGCCGCGGCCTCCGCATTCCGACATTACATGCTCCCAGTCGCCGGCTTTATACCGCCGCCGCCGCCGCCTCGGGCCCGAAGGCCGGGCCCGGCCCGTTGCCCCCCAATCCCGCAGCTCGCCGCACCCGCTAACCCGGACGCTCCACGTCAGCCGCGCCGCCGCCGCGGGGTCCGCCCCACCTCACACCCCGGAGCACGCAGCTCCGCCCACCGCTCGCGGAGTCTGGGCGGGCACCGACACCGCCCAAACTCCCGCCCACAACGGGCCAGGCCCTGCACACTACGTAAATGCGCGGAAGCCTGCCCAGCCCGCAGCCCAGCCTTGGTCCCACTGGCCACGACCCCGCTCACGGAGTCTGCGCAGGCGCCGTCGCGGGGGCGTGGAGAAGCTGCTTTCTTGGGTTAAGGCCCGCGGGGGACGCTTGGAAGCTTGACGCCGCTGTGGTCTCCTCTCGCCGCGCTGGGTTTTAGGAGCCGTAACGACAACAACAATCGTGTCCACCATTCTCACTACAGGCCCCGAAGCACGTAGGTGCCGTTTTTTATCCCCACTTAAGGAAAAAAAAAAAAAACACGGCCGGGCGCGGTGGCTCAAGTTTGTAATCCCAGCACTTTGGGAGGCCAAGGCGGGCAGATTACATGAGACCAGGAGTTCAAGACCAGCCTGGCCAACATGGTGAAACCTCGTCTCTACTGAAAGTACAAATATATTAGCCGGGCGTGGTGGCGGGCGCCTGGAATCTTAGCTGCTTGGGAGGCTGAGGCAGAGAATTGCCTGAACCCGGGAGGCGGAGGTTGCAGTGAGTGGAGATGGCGTCACTGCACTCCAGTCTAGGCGAGAGAGACTCGGTCTCAAAAAAAAAAAAAAAAAAAAAGGACTTGTCCTCCAACGTCAATAACTACAAACTAGACAAATGAAACTTCAAGGGCATTAAGGCAATATGGCGTTATGCCACAAACAAAAGGCACAGCTAATGGCTAGTTGAGACGCCACCTCTGCCACAGGTCAGCTATGTGACCCAGGTGGAAATCTCATCACTTCCTGTCTGGTTCTGCTTCTGTGGATGTAGAATGGGGCGATCAATGGCTGTCTTGCTCGATTGGCCAGACATTTAATGTGTCAACCACCCAGGCCCAACATGTTGTGAGTTCATGTACACCGACCATTTTGCTACTTGTTTTCTATATGTCACTTTTTTTTTTTTGGTTGTTTTTTGGTACAGGATCTTGTGTCATCCAGGCTGGAGTGCAATGGCGCAGTCATAGCTCACTGCAGCCTTGACAACCCCAGCTCAAGCGATCCACCCCCCTCAGCCTCCTAAGTAGTAGGCAACACAGATGTGTGCGACTACGCCCAGCTAATTTTTTTTTTTTTTTTTTTTTTTTGTAGAGACAAGGTCTCTCCATGTTGCCTAGGCTGGTCTTGAACTCCTGGGCTCAAATGATCCTCCCACCTCGGCCTCTCAAAGCATTAGGATTATGTAAAAGCATGAGCCACTGCGCCCACCTGTCACGTTTTTGTTTCTTCTTTACTGCCTTCTTTTGTAGAAAGTAGCTATTTTCTTGTATAATATTCCTTTATTTTTAACTTGTCCCTCATCCCTGTTTTGTGTTATTATCCTTATTATCTATGTTACAAACCCAACCATACAGTGTTAATCTTGTTTTTTTTTTGTTTTTGTTTTTTTTTTGAGACGGAGTCTTGCTCTGTCGCCCAGGCTGGAGTGCAGTGGCGCAATCTCGGCTCACTGCAAGCTCCGCCTCCCGGGTTCACGCCATTCTCCTGCCTCAGCCTCTCCGAGTAGCTGGGACTACAGGCGCCTGCCATCACGCCCGGCTAATTTTTTGTATTTTTTAGTAGAGACGGGGTTTCACTGTGTTAGCCAGGATGGCCTCGATCTCCTGACCTCGTGATCCGCCCGCCTCGGCCTCCCAAAGTGCTGGGATTACAAGCGTGAGCCACCGCGCCCGGCCAATCTTGTTTTAAATAAGAGAAAAAATATATAGTTAGAGTATTTTTAATCTTCTAATTTGCCATTTATGCTTCTATTGATTCCTTTGTGTAGATTAGAGTTACACAATTTATTGCTAAAGAAAATAAATATGGTCGAAAGTCACCAGTGTCCTCATTCATTGTAGCTTGCTGGAACAGAATTTACTACACTTCCATAAGACATCTGACATTTGCACAGGGCTTCATAAGGTCCAAAGTACTTTTGTTGTCTGTGGTTTAATCTCACAAAACCCACAGTCCTTTGTGAGCAAATGCAAGGCAGTGTCCTACTGACTAGAAAACCACCCTGTATTAATAAAAGAATGCCTCCTTTCCTCTTCACTTTCTGAGCAACTGGGGCCCTACTCTGGCAGCAGACGTTCTCTTTTTTATTTTTTGTAGAAATGGGATCTCACTGTGTTGCCCAGGCTGGTCTTGAACTCCTGGCCTCAAGTGATCCTCCCGCTCTGGACTCCCAGAGTCCTGGGATCACAAGTCTGAGCCACTGCAGCTGGCCCAGAACGTTCTTCTGAAACAATTATAAATTTGTTTCAAAGGCCGGGCGCGGTGGCTCATGCTTGTAATCCCAGCACTTCGGGAGGCTGAGGCGGGCGGATCACGAGGTCAGGAGATCGAGACCACGGTGAAACCCCGTCTCTACTAAAAATACAAAAAAAAAATTAGCCGGGCGTGGTGGCGGGCGCCTGAGCTACTTGGAGCGGCTGAGGCAGGAGAATGGCGTGAACCCGGGAGGTGGAGCTTGCAGTGAGCCGTGATTGCGCCACTGCGCTCCAGCCTGGGCGACAGAGCAAGACTCTGTCTCAAAAAAATAAATAAAATAAAATAAAATAAAAATAAATTTGTTTCAAAATACAGTAGGCCTTTGGGGTCAGGCTATACTGCTTTTCAAAGGTTAGATCAGCCCTAACTTGTCCACACCAACTTGTATCTGAGCTTTCCGTAGCCACTTTTTTTTTTTTTTTTTTGAGATGAAGTCTCCCTCTGTCACCCAGGCTGGAGTGCAGTGGCACCATGTCGGCTCACTGCAACCTCCATCTCCTGGATTCAAGCAATTCTCCTGCCTCAGCCTCCCAAGTAGCTGGGATTACAGGTGCCCACCACCACGCCTGGCTAATTTTTATATTTTTAGTAGAGACAGGGTTTCACCATGTTGGCCAGGCTGGTCTCAAACTCCTGACCTCAGGTGATCCACCCACCTCAGCCTCCCAAAGTGCTGGGATTACAGGCATGAGCCACTACGCCCAGCCTCGTGGCCACTTTTTATACCAAGATCAAGTTGCTGGGGGTTTGAGGAGGGAATGGGGCAGAGGAATATATATGTGTCATGTGCTGTGACAGTGGTCCGAGAAAATTATGATACTGTTTTTATTGTACCTTTTCTTTTCTTTGACTGAGTCTCACTCTGTCACCCAGGCTGGAGTGCAGTGGCACCATCTCAGCTCACTACAACCTCCACCTCCTGGGTTCAAACAATTCTCATGCCTCTGCCTCCCAAGTAGTTGGGATTACAGGCGTGTGCCACCATGTCTGGCTAATTTTTGTATTTTTTGTAGTGATGGGGTTTTCCCATGGTGGCCAGGCTGCTCTCGAACTCCTGACCTCAAGTGATCTGCCTGCCTCAGCCTCCCAAAGTGTTGGGATTAAAGGCGAAAGCCACCAGGCCCAGCCCACTATACTTTTTCTACGTTTGGGTAAATTTAGATAACACGAATACCACTGTGTTACAGTTGCCTAAGATATTTAGTATAGTAACATGCTGTACTGGTTTGTAGCCTAGGAGCAATAGGCTATACCATATACTATATAGCAATAGCCTAGGCATGTAGTAGGCTATCCTGTCTAGGTTTGTGGGAGTGTACGCTACGGATGTTCATATACCTAACAATGTATTTCTCAGAACGTGTCGCTGTGATGCATGGCCATGTATTTCCTCAATATTAATCCTTCCTTGCAGCCAGAGAGAACTAATAATGCTTATTAATTTTGATTTTTTTTTTTTCCAAGATGGAGTCTTGCTCTGTCGCCCAGGCTGGAGTGCAGTGGTGCAACCTCAGCTCACTGCAAGCTCTGCCTCCCAGGTTCAAAAGATTCTCCTGCCTCAGTCTCCCAAGTAGCTGGGACTACAGGCGTACACCACCATACCCAGCTAATTTTTGTATTTTTTTTCTTGAGACGGAGTTTCACTCTTGTTGCCCAGGCTGTAGTGCAATGGCACAACCTCGGCTCACCGCAACCTCCGCCTCCTGGGTTCAAGCGATTCTCCTGCCTCAGCCTCCCGAGTAGCTGGGATTACAGGCACACGCCACCACACCTGGCTAATTTTGTATTTTTAGTAGAGACGGGGTTTCTCCATGTTGGTCAGGCTGGTCTCAAACTCCCAACCTCAGGTGATCCGCCCACCTCAGCCTCCCAAAGTGCTGGGATTACAGGCGTGAGCCACCACACCCAGCCTAATTTTTGTGTTTTTAGTAGAGATGGGGTTTCACCATGTTGGCAGTGCTTATTAATTTTGAAAGCTTCCAAGTCTTTACTTACAAAACAGGACATGCCCAACAACACAAGACAGCAGATTATGCAGAAGAAAAGGGCAGGCCCTTGGCCTGGGTGTTTGTGTTCTTGGAGACTTTGTATCATCACCACAGAATAGGCTTTCTAGAAATGGGCATTCATCCCTTGCATCAGAAAAAGCAGTATGTATTCTCATCTCCCCAGGCCAGCTAAAGAGTGTTTGAGGCATCAGGCACGGTGGTTCTCACCTGTAATCCCAGCACTTTGGGAGGCTAAGGTGAGAGGATTGCTTAAGTCCAGGAGTTGGAGATCAGCCTGGGCAACATAGTGAGATGTCAACTCTACAAAAAATACAATACAAAAAACATTAGCTGGGCATGGTGGTGCATGCCTGTAGTCCTAGCTACTTGGAGGGCTTAGGCAGGAGGATCACTTGAGCCCAGAAGGTTGAGGCTACAGTGATACAGTGAGCTAAGGTTGTGCCACTGTACTCCAGCCTGGGGGACAGAGCAAGACCCTGTCTCTAAAAAAAACAAAAACAAAAGAATATTTGAAATCTGCCCCAACTGCTGTCCTTCAGTTTCCCAATTGGTGCAGGTCCCTGGAACTAAATCAAAACAAAGGTTGGGGGCTCTATGCAAACAGTCCTCACACGATAGGAAGCTCCAGGAAGGGTGAGTGATGGAGAGGGGTGGGCACCTCTGGGCAGCAGCCCCCCTGCCCAGGACACCTCAGTCACAGGGTGGGAGCACTGTGCAGAGAAGGGGTCCCTGAGGGTAGGAAAGATTCACCTGCAGCCTCCACACCTTCAGGGCAGATGCGACAGCTCACTACAGCCAAACAAAACTGAGGTCACAACTCTTGTAGAGCACTGTTGATATTCACAATAGCCAAAAAGCAGAAGCAACCCAAATGTCCATCAACCGATGAATGGATTTTTTAAAAATGTGGTCCATCCAAACTGGAGTATTATGTGGCTATAAAAAGTAATGAAGTACTACCGGACACGGTGGGTCACGCCTGTAATCCCAGCACTTTGGGAGGCCGAGGCAGGTGGATCACCTGAGGTCAGGAGTTCAAGACCAGCCTGACTAACATGGTAAAACCCCCGTCTCTACTAAAAATAGAAAAAAAATTAGCTAGGCGTGGTGGTGTATGCCTGTAATCCCAGCTACTCGGGAGGCTGAGACAGGAGAATTGCTTGAACCCAGGATACAGAGGTTGCAGTGAGCCAAGATTGTGCCACTGCACTTCAGCCTGGGTGACGAGCGAAACTCCATCTTAAAAAAAAAAAAAAAAGTAATGAAGTACTGATACATGCCATGACACAGGTGAGCATTGGAGAATTATGCTGAAGAAAGAAGCCAGTCGTAAAAGTCCACATAATATATTATTCCATTTATACGAAATGTCTAGGACAGGAGAATCCCTGGAGACAGAAGGCAGGTTAATGGATGTCCACAGCTTGAAAGGCAGGACGAGTGTGTAGATTCTGAGAGTGATGGCTAAGGCATGTGGGCTTTAGGTAATGAAAATATTCTAAAATTGATTGTGGTGACTATAACACAACATTGTGAATATGCTAGACACCACTGAATCGTATGCTTACAAATGGTGAGTTTGTTAACTGAATTGTATCTCAGTCATTTTTTAAACATTAAAAAAAAATCAGGCCGGGCGCGGTGGCTCACGCTTGTAATCCCAGCACTTTGGGAGGCCGAGGCGGGCGGATCACGAGGTCAGGAGATTGAGACCACGGTGAAACCCCGTCTCTACTAAAAATACAAAAAATTAGCCGGGCGTGGTAGCGGACGCCTGTAGTCCCAGCTACTCGGAGAGGCTGAGGCAGGAGAATGGCGTGAACCCGGGAGGCGGAGCTTGCAGTGAGCCGAGATCGCGCCACTGCACTCCAGCCTGGGCGACAGAGCGAGACTCCGTCTCAAAAAAAAAAAAAAAAAAAAAAAAATCAGATAACATGCCGAAGTTGACACACTAGTTATTACTCTCCTCTACTAATAAAATGGGATTGGAGTTTGCTTGTTCACTTTTTTTTTTTCCCTTTCCTTTTATCACCCTCCCTGCCCCGCCCCTCCCCGCGCAGCATGTTCTTCTCCAAAGCTGCTGCAGTAAACCTGGCACTTGTAGGATGGGGGTGTGATCTCACCAGAGTAATTAACATTGACTTCCTAATGCTGAGACCAAGGCTGTGTGGCAGGCAGGGTTCTTAGCTGCAAACCAGAGCATGAAACTGGCTGAGTTAGCAGAAATGGAATTTACCAAAAAAGATGGTTCAGAGCTTAGAGAATTGCTGAGAAGGTGGAAAGCTGAAGCACAGAAAATGCAGGGAGAGTTTGGAAAAAAAATCTCAACACTCATATGATCGTCAAAGGTTGTTTTTAGCCTAGATTCCAAAGGGTAAAGCAACTGGCTTTTTAATCATTAAACAGGCTGGGTGCAGTGGCTCACACCTGAAATCCTAGCACTTTGGGAGGCTGAGGTGGGGTAATCACTTGAGACCAGGAACTCGAGACCTACCTGGTGAAGCCCCCATCTCTACCACAAATACAAAAATTAGCCAGCCATGGTGGTGTGTGCCTGTAGTCCTGGCTACTCGGGAGACTGAGGTGGGAGGATCGCTTGAGCCCGATAGGTGAAGGTTGCAGTGAGCCAAGGTCGTGACACTGCACTCCAGCGTGGGCTACAGAGTGAGACACTGCCTGATCTCAGTAACCTCCACCTCCCAGGTTCAAGCGATTCTCCTGCCTCAGCCTCCCAAGTTAACTGGGATTACAGGCACCCGCTGCCACGCCCAGCGAATTTTTGTATTTTTAGTAGAGACGGGGTTTCACCATGTTGACCAGGCTAGTCTTGAACTCCTGACCTTAAGTGATCCTCCCGTCTTGGCCTCCCAAAATGTGGGATTACAGGTGTGAGCCATTGTGCCTGGCCCACAGACAACTTTTTATTATCTATTCTCCCTGGAAAAAGAGGATATAAGGAGTTTGGGAGAAAGTACCTGGAAGGAAAAAATGTAAACAACCATCATCAGACTAGGGAAACTCAGCAGAATAACATTACCATTTCATTCTGCAGAAAACATCACCCTAACACACGATTATTTTTGCAGTTAAGATGCACTCCTGAAGCCGGGAGCAGTGGGTCAATGTAGTCCTAGCTACTCGGGAGGCAGGAGAATGGCGTGAACCTGGAAGGCGGAGCTGGCAGTGAGTTGAGATCGTGCCACTGCACTCCAGCCTGGGCGACAGAGCGAGACTCCATCTCAAAAAAAAAACAAACAAAAAAAAACAAAAAAGATACACCCCTGGGTAGGGCGCGGTGGCTCACGCCTGTAATCCCAGCACTTTGGGAGGCCAAGGCGGGCAGATCAGGAGGTCAGGAGATCGAGACCATCCTGCCTAACGTGGTGAAACCGTCTCTACTAAAAATACAAAAAAGAAAAAAAAATTATCTGGATGTGGTGGTAGGCACCTGTAGTTGCAGCTACTCGGGAGGCTGAGGCAGGAGAATGGCGTGAACCCGGGAGGTGGAGCTTGCAGTGAGCCGAGATGGTGCCGTTGCACTTCAGCCTGGGCAACAGAGCGAGACTCTGTCTGAAAAATAAAATAAATAAATAAATAAATAAAAAGATGCACTCCTGAAGCCCCTTGTTCAGTGATTGGCCTCCACTGCCCCCTGACACATGGAGGGAACCAGACTCTACTAGTATTTTTAAAGAGTCACAGATGGTATCCCATGTCACTCCATTTCTCTCACTCCTTGCAGCCATGCCCTCCCCTCCATTGGTCGGCTCACACAGAAAAAAGACCCTTTTCTGTTTCCCCATATCCCACACATTCAACGTTCCCATGAGGAAGTGACTTTGCTTAAGGGTTTAAAGGCTTGCTACATCATAGCCCAGTAGATCCTGACTTTAAAGTCTCTGAGCCCTATCAAAGGTGTTATGCCAAACAGCCGTCTTGGTGGTATTCCACAGCCCAAGTCTTACCAGCTGACCATTTTTTCTCCCTGCTCATGTAGCTCATTTGAATGAAACACAGGAGCCCCAGGAAGAGCTACCTAGAAGAGCCGATCAGTAAGAGTCCCGGAGCCCAAATTCGGAGGAGAGGAGGATGAAGTCAAAAGCTGCTTTCATGTCCCAATTTGCATTCTGTCAGTCACTGCCTAAATGAAAATGTTTTTGAAAACACCAACTTGATTTTTGTACCCAGTTTCAACAATTCTTTGTGGGAAAGGACCACAGGAAAAAATGAAAGTCATCTATATATAAAATCTTTATTACAGGCAGTATTGGTCCATACACTAACACAATACCAACAGTACAGGTTTAATCTTTCAAAATCATCATTTAAACAGCAAAAGACCAAGAAATAAAATTTGAGTCAATTAATTATTTTTCAAAATATTCTCAATGCACATTATCCTTAATTCCCTTATTATAGTGAAACATACAAATACAGAAAAATACCCCATTTAACAAATACTAGTGTTAAATGGTTATTTGGCTTAAAATCTGAGTTAAGAAAATCCTTTTTAGCAACCTACATACAGATAAGTAGCAAACTTTATTATATTAAACAAATTCATTCTGCTAAAACATGTAAAGAATTTCATCCATCATGTATTCTGATCCCAGTACAAGTGTTTATTCTCTTACCGTCATGATTCTTATATGAAGGACCAACTCAAAGAGTTGTCCTAGATATAACCTTATCCTCTTCCCCAACACACTTCATCCAAAAGTCTGTTCAACAGATGGCAACCAGGTAGCAGTCACTTCACCATCTGATGCCAATGCTTCCGTGAGAGCATGGCCAGGCCTGTGAAACAGCCCATTTTCCTACCTACTGTGGGTTGCTGCTCAGGAGGAACGATATACGCCAATACAAGCAGAAAGTCTGCAGCTCCTCTGCTATGTGCCTTAGAACACTTTCAATTTTTCTGGTCAATGCTCTGATTAGGTATCATACATAAAAGCCAGCATATTAGTTTAAATCTTTAAACAAAAAACTATATTTTCCAAAGTCATTATCATTTGGGCCAATTAAGTGATCTTTTCGTGCTTTGTTGAGCTTCATCTTTAGGGCATCTCTTCTTTCTTCCCATTCATGAAGTTCGGCGTTTCCGTGTGCAAATTTACAGCTGTTCCCTTCTGGGCAGGTGCCATTCATATACCTGTGAGGACAAGTCAGCTGCTGAGTGTCCACAAGTTGTTTCTAAAAATCGTGTCATGATTCTTGAAACTGTATACTTCACTAGCTTTATGATTTGCATACAACTTTTAGTTAGGAATCTCAAGCCTAGCAAGGTAAATATTTTATAGCCATGACATCTACAATAGAAAAATCAGTACTTTATTTAAACATACTCTATGAAAAGTACTGACTGATAGGAGAAAAAAGACTATAGTTGTTCCTGATGTAGTAGAAAGAAATCAGAGGTGGCATCAAGGAAAAAATGTCTTCAATGGTTTTAAGGATCACATGGATCTAAATTAGGGAATTAAATATTAACAGTGATTTAATAAAATGAGCAATTCAGAATTACTTAGTTTTTCACTGAAAAAAAATATATATTTTTTTTGAGACAGAGTCTCACTCTGTTTGTTGCCCAGGCTGGAGTGCAGTGGCACAACCTTGGCTCACTACAACCTCCGCCTCCTGGGTTCAAGTGATTGTCCTACCTCAGCCTCCTGAGTAGCTGGGATTACAGGCACCTGCCACCACGCCCAGCTAATTTTTGTAGTTTTAGTAGAGACAGGGTTTCACCATGTTGGCCAGGCTGGTCTCGAACTCCTGGCCTCAAGTGACCCAACGCCTCAGCCTCCCAAAGTGCTGGGATTACAGGCGTGAGCCACCATGCCCAGCCACATTGAAAAATTTTCTAAGAAAACTTAAACAAAGGAGTGATACATACTAACATCTTCCTTTGATCTAGGTTGTAGATTTTAAATATAACGTAAAAGCCATTTCAAATCTGATGAACATTTACTGTGAACAAAGGTTATGGCAAAGGGTTTGAGAATCACAGCCTGAATGCAAAGGTCATTTGGGCAAATTGGAATGAACATGCTTCTCTATTCAATTATCCTAAGACATTTCAAATTAGTATTGGAAGACTATTAAATCTTTTCATATAACCTAAGAAGAGTGAAAGGAATGGTTTGATGAGCAATGAAACACTTTGAGCCAAAACCCAAGAAGTCTTCAGGGTCTGTCAGAGCACAGCAACCTTAGAACTTTAACACCCAGGTATTCCGTGTCAGCTGCCATGTCCATGAAAATTTGAGATCAGCAATTCTGACATGGAAAAATTGTAGAAACCTACATACCTATCACAAATACTGAAATAGCCTGTTGGGAAGCGGTGCTGCCAGCAGTACTGGTCATCCTCAGTGTGGAAAACCTTCTCTTTGTGCTTCTCGGAGGAGATGTGGCCTTGCCACTGCTTCTCACTGTTGCAGTTTTTCCCACACATCCAGCAGTGAAAGTCCACCTAATGTGCAGCAAAGACACATGTTTCATCAGTCACCTGATCTAAGATCCAGACTCAATTCCAGGGAGCCCAGGCTGGTGGGAGAGCCAGGCAAGACATGAATCTCAGGTTAGAAATAGGGACAAGGAAAGGACCACAGCATGGGGAAGCAAGCCAGCACTCAGGACACAGAGAAGAAGGGTGACAAATGCTGGCAGCTGTCCAGGAAATCTCCGGTAAAGAGGCAATAGGAGCTAGTATGCAAACAAGGATGTTTGCTGGGAGAACAAGAGGCAGGTGCAAACAAGGATTCAGGGAAGAATTAACACCGTGGGGAAAAGCAGAGAGGATGGGAAAGACCAGGACATGCCAACTCCAAAAGGACGAGCAGCAGCTCCATTCAGTGTATGTGAACCGAGCCCCTGCTGTGGCATCAGGAACGTAAAGACACTGCCCCGTGGGGAACAGACCTATACAAAAGGAACTGTTATGAGGGGATTTAAGTGCTACAACTGATGCAAACTGTAAGTGTTGGATAGTATTTCCCAAATGTCCTGGGCAATAATTTTCTGCAACACTGGGTAAAAACAGATTTGAACTCATTCATTGTGGGGTATAAATGAAGACTTTTTATTACTTTATTTTTTTAGAGACATGGTCTCGCTATCATCCAGGCTAGAGTACGGTGGTGCGATCATAGCTTACTGCAGCCTTGAACTCCTGGGCTCAAGTGATCCTCCCACCTCAGCCTCCTGAGTGGCTAGGATTACAGGTGCAATCCACCACACCCAGCTCTAAGACTCTTTATTATGAAACACCCCAGGTAGGCCTTATTTATTTATTTATTTGTTTATTTTTGAGACAGAGTCTCACTCTGTCGCCTAGGCTGGAGTGGAGTGATGCGATCTTGGCTCACTG
The DNA here is from genome assembly GCF_028878055.3 of Symphalangus syndactylus. Lineage (NCBI taxonomy): Eukaryota > Metazoa > Chordata > Mammalia > Primates > Hylobatidae > Symphalangus > Symphalangus syndactylus. The sequence continues at coordinate 107,190,821 of NC_072436.2, read as the reverse complement.
CAACCTCCATCTCCCAGGTTTAAGCGATTCTCCTGCCTCAGCCTCCTAAGTAGCTGAGATTACAGGCACCTGCCACCATGCCCAGCTAATTGTTTGCATTTTTAGTGGAGAAGGGGTTTCGCCAAGTTGGCCAGGCTGGTCTCGAACTCCTAACCTCAGGTGATCCACCCACCTCGGCCTCCCAAACTGCTGGGATTACAGGCATGAACCACCATGCCTGGCCCCAGGTAAGCCTTATGATCCAGCAAGTCAAGGTGACCTGCTCTAGAAACACCAAGGAGCAGCTGGGCGCAGTGGCTCATGCCTATAATCACAGCACTTTGGGGGGCCGAGGCAGGAGGAGTGCTTGAGCACAGGAGTTTGAGACTAGCGTGGGCAACATAGCAAAATCCCCATCTCTACAAAAAATACAAAAATTAGCCGGGTGTGGTGGCAAGCACCTGCAGTCCTAGCTACTCAGGAGGCTGAGGTCGGAGGATCACCTGAGTCCAGGAGGTAGTGGCTGCAGTGAGCCGTAACTGTGCCACTGTACTCCGGCCTGGATGACAGAGTGAGACCTTGTCTCAAAAAAAAAAAAAAAAAAAAAAAAAAAGGAAGAAAAAAATATATAATAAAATAAACACCAAGGAGCACTTAAGTAAAGGTAGCAAGGGAATCAATGTGACAAAGGTAGACATTCACAGGGCATGTCACAAGCAGAGAGACGCTGGGCAAGGCCAGGCCACACACAAGGCCTGCAATGGGCAGTGAAACTGGATCTGACTGAATCAAGAGAGAGACGGAGGTGCCAAAAAACAAGAAATAAGGGCAGTAGCACATATGCTTAGGTAAACTTTCAAAACCACATCAAGTGGAACTATAGATTATTTAAGAATAAATGTAGCTGGGCACGGTGGCTCATGCCTGTAATCCCAGCACTTTGGGAGGCTGAGGGGGGCAGATCACTCGACTTTGGGAGTTTGAGACCAGCCTGACCAACATGGTGAAACTCCGTCTGTACTAAAAATACAAAAATTAACCGTATGTGGTGGCCGGCGCCTGTAGTCCCAGCTACACGGGAGGCTGAGGCAGGAGAATTGCTTGAACCTAGGAGGCGGAGGTTGCAGTGAGCCAAGACTACTGCATTGTACTCCAGCCTGGGCAGCAGAGTAAGACTCCATCTCAAAAAAAAAAAAAAAAAGAATAAATGTGTCATCCATAGGTAAACATGGCCTGGAAAAATACACACTGGATCTGTTCCTCTGGGAAGGGGAACATATGGGGTTCCAACTTTATCTGTAGCATTTTATTTATTTTACAGCAGGAACTACAACAAATCGTTAATATCAGTTAACTTGCGATGGTGGGCTCAAGATATTTGTTATATTATCCTCTTCACTTCTTTGAAATTTTTTAAAGAAAATCAAAACAGTTAACAGACCACTGGTAACTTAATGTCCCCAAGAACCACAGAGGGAGAGGCCAGACTGCAGGCAGTAAGCAGGGAATGCAAGGTCCAGTGGGGTAGATAGCCCACATTCCTGAGCCACCTGCTGGGGCCTTCCACTAGGGAAGAGTCACAGACTCCTCATACTTCACTAATCCATCAGGACGACCCCACTTGGAGACATAAATAATTTGCCCAGGGTGCCAGGCAAGTAAGGAGAGAGGCCGGGCGCAGTGGCTCACGCCTGTAATCCCAGCACTTTGGGAGGCCGAGGCGGGCGGATCACAAGGTCAGGAGATCGAGACCATCCTGGCTAACACGGTGAAACCCCGTCTCTACTAAAAATACAAAAAATTAGCCGGGCGAGGTGGCAGGCGCCTGTAGTCCCAGCTACAAGGGAGGCTGAGGCAGGAGAATGGCGTGAACCCCGGGGGACGGAGCCTGCAGTGAGCCGAGATCGCGCCACTGCACTCCAGCCTGGGTGAAAGAGCGAGACTCCGTCTCAAAAAAAAAAAAAAAAAAAAGTAAGGAGAGAAACCAGGACTTGGACTTACGATTCTCTAGCTCCAAAATCAGAAGGATTAAAGAAAGGATTTTTTCACATGAGGAGACTTAAGCTAGTGGCAGGAAACCACTAGAGAAGATGAACACACAGAACAGAGAAGGGCAGGCAGTGAGTGAGGGAGCCGGGTTTTGGAGAAGTTGGGAAAGAAAAGAAAGGCCGGGCATGGTGGCTCACGCTTGTAATTCCAGCACTTTGGGAGGCGGAGACAGGCAGATCACGAGGTCAGGAGATTGAGACCATCCTGGCCAACATGGTGAAACTCCGTCTCTATTAAAAATACAAAAATTAGCTGGGCGTGGTGGTGCGAGCCTATAATCCCAGCTACTTGTGAGGCAAGAGAATCGCTTGAACCGGGGAGGCGGAGGTTGCAGTGAGCCGAAATCGCACCACTGCACTCCAGCCTGGAGACAGAGCGAGACTCCATCTCAAAAAAAAAGAAAAAGGAAAAGAAAGGCTCCATCAATGGCTCGGCAAAGAGAGAGTAAATGACCCACGGTACTCACTGTAACTTCAGCATAATCTGTTGGCATGTGAATTTGTTTTCCATTTTCCTTGTTTGACTGACTGGCTACATCTTCACTTTTTTCATTTTTTTGACTCTTGAGCCATAGTTCGTAAAATTGCTCCATATCTTGTACTAAAGAAAAATGAATTACTTTCAGCAGCAGCAACTAAACACCATTTAAATACACGCAACTGTGTGCATGTATTTAATGTTTTTATCAGTCAGCATACATTTCAAAAGAAACTCAAGGGGGCTGAAGGAGACTATTATATTAGACATGGAGAGATCACCCAGTTCAAGTAGCAGGTAAACTCTCATGCATAAGAACTACTTTCAGGATTGTTAAATGGCAAATATTAGTTCTCAGGATTAATTAACCCCTCCCTGCATTTGCACAAGACTTTGGGGATGTTTAAAACTCAGAAACCATTTTAAATGGTATTGTCACAAAAGCCTCACCACTGCCTCTGTCGCCCTACGTTCCACACTCAGTGTCAGAGCTATAACCACACAAGGCTACTTACATGGCTTGGGGGACTTGGAGCTGATACACTCCTCACTGTTTACTGAGAAAGATGAGAAACATACTACTACTGGACCAAGACTCTGACCCTGATGGGAGTCCATCAGTCAAGCCACAGTCCCAGAGGGCAGATATGCTGGGCTGCAACTGACAAGACAACCATGACCAAGTCCTGGGCAGTGGCTGCCAGTTGCTTCCTATGGTAAGAACAGGTGTATTCTGCATTATTGCCAAGTGCTAAAGGCGAGGTTTCTCAACCTCCATGCGGTTGGCATTCTGGCTAGAGAATTCTTTGCTGGGGGCGTGCCCTGTCCTTTACGGGATGGTGAGCAGCATCCCTGGCCTCTACCCACTGAGCAACTTCTGCCAGTCATGACAATGAAAATATCTCCAGACATTGCCAAATGTCCCCAGGGAAGGAGAGTGGCAAAATTTGTTCCCAGTTGAGAACCACTATGCTAAAAACTCTGGTAATGAGGATCTGGCCAAAATTTGGCTTTGTTGTCTGCCTAATGGTTTCTAACAATGTATCATCAGGCAAAGATTAGAGATAAACTAGAAATTCTTCTTCCTTAAGACCAGTGGTGGGAGGAGTCATTGCAAAAGCCTGGTATGCAAGGGCATCTTCAGTCAGGCCAGACTGCATGGCCTCACTCCCAGCAAGACAGCTAGACGGAATCCCCTCCACACACCACTGACGATCTATGTGGTTGAAACATAGCAGGCGACAGTCAAATCTGGTTGGGTCTTATAATCCAGAGACTGCAGTCAGTATACCTTTCATCAGTTTACTTAAGATTAAAGAATAATGATCCTTGTAGTAAAACATGTTATGGTCACAAGTGAAAGGTTGTCTGCGGCTCCTCTCAAAGGCTCCCACAATAAACTTGGAATTTGACCAAAATCAACATTCTTTCCTTGGACCTCTGATTCTGAGCCTGTTTGATTAGTAATGCCTCCCTGAAGAAACCCCCAATTCTAACCTGGTTAATTCAGAGGGCAAACTATTTCCAATAAGAGCAGATGATCTGATTTAAACAGTCAAGGGAGTACTGAACTTCCCCAGGCCATTTTTTAGGAATACATCTATTACATGTAAGGATGCAGACCTATATATTTATATCCAAATCTGACCTAACCAAACACAGATCAGATGCCACATTCCACCCCACTGAGGCTGTGCCCACATTTTCCAGGCATCATCACCAACAGAGCTACTGATGAAACAGGGGGCAATTGTTTAGAATGCAAACTGCTTTCTGTGTTCACAGGAAGCTGGCATATTTATAGAGAGGAAAGGAACTTTCAGGCAACCTAGCTCAAGGACACAGCTAAAAGATTAACTTACTCCCATTCTCCTTCATGTAAGTCCAAACTTCTCTTTCCTCAGGACTATGAGCAAAGGAACAGTTTCCAACATATTGACATTTTTTCCCAGAAGCAATATGGTTGCACAGCTGTATAAAAAAATAGGAATATGATTAAGACAAAGTACACCTAGTAAAACTGCCTAATTTTTACATTTAAGCAAAAGAAGCATTATTATCCATGCTAATACTTAGTAATCAAATTCTAAAATACGATTAATTTGACTCTGTTCAAATTAACTATATGCTCTAAATATATGAAATGATATTAAGGTTTCTATCTCAAAATTTTTCAAAAGAAAATGTCCAAAACAGAGTAAAGCATGGAACATTTTCTTATAAGGAAATGTCTACAAACTCACTTACTCACAACATTTAATCTCCACAATGAACACCCCTGGCCCTCTCAGTCTGACAGCTCCTGTTTCCCCTGCCCAACACTAATGATTCCTCCACATCAGCACTTGAAAGCAGTAAAGAAACTGCAGGCTACTCCAAAGGGTACTGAACAGTGCCCAAAACATTTCAGAAATTTAACTTACTTATAACCAGTACTGGAAGCTAACCTCGGCCATAATTCACTACATATGCATTATCAGAAGACAATTATCACACTAGCCATACCATGGAGTTACATAGCTTTCAAATAATACCTCTTCAGGTTATTTGTATTTTTACTTAACAAAGTAAATACAGTGATACTGGTAGGAAAATAAAGTGATCGTGATCAGCAGAACGCAGACTTCCCTAAGAATCATGAGCCAGGAACCAAGAAAACCTCCATCACTGAGAACGCATTCTTGAATACCATCAACCTACTTGTCTGTATGAGGTATAAATCCTAGTACAACTAATTATTAGCTTTTCTTAGTTTGTGCTTCAACAGGAGCTGGCCCTACATTATTTAGCTTACGTGACATTAAATACTTAGCATCTGTGACGTTTTTCAGAGTTTTGGATCAGCCCCCTTAACACTGTACATTTCCTCCCTTGGACCAATGTCAGTGACCCACCCTTAAAGTCTTCTGCATAAAGTCAGTACTGGATAAAATAGTCATATTCTTTCCCTGGTCAAACCCCAATAAGTATTTAGTCATATTACTAGGGAAGCATTTACCATAGTCTTTCAAAGCTCAACGATAAGGAGCAGGAAGAAGAGCAGGTAAAGGAGAAGGCCGGGTACTGTGCCAGGTGTTTACATAATACCATCGCACATACTTATTCCCAATTACAGGTGAGCAAACTGAGGCTGAATAACTTGACTGGGGCCTTTCTGGCAGACTTTGAAGCCCACTGTCTTTAAGCCTCACCACTCTCTCTACATACACACACACAGTATAATTTCTTCTTTAAGAAAAAAGGTCCTAGGCTGGGCACGGTGACTCACGCCTGTAATCCCAACACTTTGGGAGGCCGAGGCGGTGGGTCACTTGAGGTTGAGTTCGAGACAAGCCTGGCCAACATGGTGAAGCCTCATGTCTACTAAAAAAAAATACAAAAATTAGCTGAGCGTGGTGGCACACGCCTGTAATCCCAGCTACTCCGGAGGCTGAGGCAGAGGAATTGCTTGAACCCAGGAGGTGGAGGTTGCGGTGTGCGGAGATCGCAACATTGCACTCCAGCCTAGGTGACAGAGCAAGAAAAAATGCAAAAAGAAAAAAGAAAAAAAGAAAAAAAGTCCCTTAGCAATACCTAGTATGGCAGGGGGAAAAAAAGAGGAAATAAGCTACTGTAATGTTGCACAGTACTACACCATGTTCGAGATTAAAGAATAACCAATACTCTAAGCAGCTGCCTCAGGAACCAGGGTTGTTCTCAGCTGTACTCATTTTAACAAAGTACTTGATATACATATTATCTCCATCATTCTTTAAACCACAAGAAATCAAGGTTCCAAATAAACCTCTTTCCCCCTCCTACATAACCCATTAATAAAATCTGAGTCTAAAACCACTTTGGATAAAACACAAACCTACCAACGCCTCGAAGAGACTGGCTGTGTTACTTGTGTAAGTTTTACAGAACTGCAAGGTACTGTAAAGTGGTGAAAAATACATCTACCTCTTCTTCAACTCTTTCTTGCAGTTCAGAGAGAGGCCTCATTTACAAGGGGACCCTACAGTCCATCTGCCCTGCTTCTCTGGGCAAAAGGTTCCCTCCATATTTCCTCCATCCGGTAGAAAGCTTACTATGTGTAGATGCTCCAAGTGTCCGTGTCTGCTAACACACGTGTGAAGTGCCTCTAGATGCTCTCCAGACCCTCTCTCTCGTGAAGAAGAAAGTCCAGGACAACTCAAGTGGTTTGCTCGGACAGTCATCTTCAAGATCAGGTAAGGTGCTACAGTGTACCAAGATGAAATGTGGCACTGTGTGAATGAAATACTATCCTAACTTTAAGTTAGCCTAGTATTTTCTAGTTTTTGAAGAACATGTTCCTCTAACATTGAACATTTTTCTTTGGGTTACTTTTAGAAAGTCTTATAAAGTTAGGTGTCTTGTAGCTATGTATCCCTTGCTGCAGTGAAAGAGACAAGGCATGATAAAAACAATCTCATCAACAGCATTCATAATACTGAAAACCTTAGGTTTGGTATCGCAATTAAATAAAATTTGCTCTCATTCCCTCCCCAAAGTAATTCATCTAAAAATAAGTTAAATTGTCCCCATAACTTTTCCTCAGATCCACATCTATTTACTTTTTCCAAGTAACTCATAAAATTCCAATCAATATGAAAACTGCTATGGAACCATACATATACTAAAGGGGAAGGAAAACCAAAGAGGAACAATTTAAATAGCATTATTACTGACGAATAGTATTTAAAGGGCTTGAGTTTCAATCTGAATTACTACTATTTTCTAATGATTTGAAATGCCTAATTTAAAAAAAAGTGGCTTAAAAATTACGTATGTACATCAAACTGTAAAGGCATTTGTTTCTTTGTGGGGAGAGGACGGATGTTCATCCACTTCTTACGTTCAATAGACATCACTCTCATCGCACGCCGGTCTTTGGTCCACCTAAGAAAAATGGAGTTCAGAAAAAAACAAAGACACACGAGCAAAAGACATAACACAAAGGGCGAGGCACAAAGTTTGTACCTGAGGAACCAGAGAATTTTTTTCTCAATGCTTCTAAAAGAAATACCTTATGATTCTATATTTTCACTTCCTATTGTCATTTACAAACATTCCCTACAAACTCTAAACAAAGAATTGATAAAATACAGGAAAAAAACACTACTTTTGAATTCTTATCTACTAGGTCCTAAAAATCTCTTCTCTTGTGTTTGTAATTATCCTAAGTTATCTATTTTTCTCTCCTCTCTTCAAAGCCTTAAACTTTTTTCTTATGTGTATGATTTTACACCTATGAAACAGAAAATTACAAAATAGAAATTGTTTCCACACACAATACTTACGAATGCCTTGCTTTTGCACTACAATATTTTCTGTTTTTGTCTGGTTCAATTACTTGACCGTTTCTCAGACACTGGGCGCACACAAACTTTATCTTCATATTAAGAAATCCGGGCATTATTTGATTACCAAGTACCTTAAACAATTAAAAGATTCCTTTTAATTTTTTTTTTTTTACAGAAAACCAGTTTTCTGATGACAAAATACTAAATCAACATGCATTTTTTTCACAATAGTATACAATTTCCCTTTCCCATTTTTATCTGGCTTGATGACTTGACCATTATATCTGATAACTAAATCTCCAATTCTTCCCCCAAATGTAAGAGAATATCATAAAAGCAGATTATAGATGCCAAACTTTAATTTATGAAACTCATCTTTGAAACTGATGACTAGAATTGTTTCATTTGGGTCAGGGGTGTTGAGGAGAGAGCAGTGGAAAAACGAGACATGCCAGGTGGAAAGCTAAACTATAAAAATAATCTAACCCACTTACTCCAAGAATCCATAAAGCCTAGAACTCCAGTTGTTTTGTCAATTAAACGAAATAAGAAAACAGTGTCCTACACTCTTGGCAGGCATTGTGGGCTGCATAATTTTTTTATGGTGATCAACTAAAATGCAAATTGTTTTTTCACATAAGAATGACTCACCTGAATGAACATTAAGAAAGTAACTGGACTGTAAATGTTAACTGCATCCACCAACAACCAACATCTATTAGGCAATTCCAGAAAGGACACCAAATGCAGAAAGTACACAAGAGAAAAATACCTGCGCTCCAGGTACATTTGCTTCCAAATTCTGCCAATATCGTTTAGATTCTTGAGCAATAGCATCATGTGAGATACCTGGGGAATGTACAAGCCTTCCTTTAAATTATATCTATACGAACAACAGCCCACCAATCTGGGTGCAGTCAGACGTGGAGAACCTTCAGCTTCCAAAGTATTCTCATACATCCTAATCCATCAGCAAGGATGAATACCACGTTACTTTTTTGAAATGGAATATACACAAATACAGCTCTTTGTGCCTTCTGAGGAATCTTTCCTCCCGACAATTCCATGTATCAACTCGTATCAATAATTAATGACATGAGAACCACTCAAAATAGGCAACTCTAAAAATCAAAAGATTAAAGCGCTGGACAAAATCAATAGCGTCGCCACATCTGGTTGATGGAGAAGGGGAGGTCTCCAAATTCCCTTATGTTTTTTTTTTTGAGACAGTCTCGCATTATCACCCAGACTGGAGTGTAGTGTTGTGATCTTGGCCCACTGCAACCTCTGCCTCCCAGGTTTAAGCAATTCTCATGCCTCAGCCTCCCAAGTAGCTGGGATTACAGGCGCCCACCACCACGCCAGATTAATTTTTGTATTTTTTGTAGATATGGGGATTTCACCGTACTGGCCAGACTGGTCTTGAAATCCTGACCTCAAGTGATCCATCTGCCTCAGCCTCCCAAAATAGTGGGATTACAGGCATGAGCCACCATGCCAGGCCCAAATTACTGTTTCATTAAACCCTGTCTGCTTTTGAGGAGACATACTTCTCAGTTGCACACAAACCTACCTGTTTCATTTTGCATTATCCAGACTTTCAGTTCCACAAGACTATGGGCATAAAAGCACTCATCTTCCCTTAAACAGCCATACCGAACCTCATGTCGACATAAATCAAGCTGACACTGACCATGAAAGGAACGTATTTTGGAGTATTTTACTGTTGTCTCTCGCAAAATGTGGACAAGGCACCTAAGATGAAAACAGTGACATTTTAATATTGTTCTGCCACAGATTTTTCAAATATATATATATAATCTACACTGACAAAACATTTTAAATTTTTTTTTTTTTTTTTGAGACAGAGTCTCGCTCTGTCACCCAGGCTGGAGTGCAGTGGCGCGATCTCAGCTCACTGCAAGCTCCGCCTCCCAGGTTCACACCATTCTCCTGCCTCAGCCTCCTGAGTAGCTGGGACTACAGATGCCCGCCAACACGCCCGGCTAATTTTTTTTTTGTATTTTTAGTAGAGATGGGGTTTCACCGTGTTAGCCAGGATGGTCTCGATCTCTTGACCTCGTGATCTGCCTGCCTCGGCCTCCCAAAGTGCTGGGATTACAGGCGTGAGCCACCACGCCCGGCCCCACATTTTAAATTTTTATCAGAAAAAAAAAAAAAAATCATAAGGGCCGGGCACAGTGGCTCACACCTGTAATCCCAGCACTTTGGGAGGCCGAGGCGAGGGGATCACCTGAGGTAGAGTTTGAAACCAGCCTGGCCAACATGTTGAAACCCTGTCGCTACTAAAAATACAAAAAATTGGCCAGGCGTGATGGCTCACTCCTGTAATCCCAGCACTTTGGGAGGCCAAGGCAGGTGGATCACTTGAGGTCAGGAGTTCGAGACCAGCCCAGCCAACATGGTAAAACCCTGTCACTACTAAAAACACAAAAATTAGCTGGTGTGGTGGCACATGACTGTAATCCCAGCTACTCGGGAGGCTGAGGCAGGAGAATCGCTTGAACCCAGGAGGCAGAGGTTGCAGTGAGCTGAAACCGCACCACTGCACCCCAGTGTGGGAAACAGAACAAGACTTCTTCTCAAAAAAAAAAATAAATAAATACAAAAAATTAGCCGGGCCTGGTGGTGGGTGTCTATAATCCCAGCTACTCGAGAGGCTGAGGCAGGAGAATTGCTTGAATCTGGGAGGCAGAACTTGCAGTGAGGCAAGATCATGCCACTGCACTTTAGCCTGGGTGACAGAGCAAGACTCTGTCTCAAAAAAACAAACAAAAAAACCAAATCACTACATGCAATTGTTGAATTAATTGGGGGAAGTACTTATAATTTAAGTCATAAAATACCTAAATCCGTGTCATGAGAAACTATACATCAATAATGCTTTTCTGTTTTACATAATATATTTAATTATTCACTTCCCAGCCAAATCTACTAAAAGACATTTTAAAATTTCGTCATTATTCTTCAGAATAACAACAAATGATGAAAGGGCAATGCCTGGACAGACACTACTACTAGTTTTTATTCAGATCTAGAAAAAGAATCTATTTTGTCATTACAGAAATTAGAAACTATCAACATACTTATTGTCTTCAAACTCATGCTTTGTAACCGGGTGAGAGCAAGCAGTAGAATTATCTTTATTTCTTTTACTTATCATTCTAGGCTTATGATCAAAACATTTCTGGAATAGAGAGAGAAAGATTATCAAAAAAAAATACAAAATGTAAATTTTGTACCCATAATATTGCCCTAGTTTCAATATCATTACAAAATTAATACTCAATATGAAGTTTTAATATTCTTTTTGGTAACAGTAGTAGCTAACATTTACTGAATGAATGTTTTATCACATGGCAGGACCAGAGGAATATTTTATTCATAAATATGATATTATTTATCATATAAATAAATGAATATTCATTTACTGAGTGAATGTTTTATCACATGGCAGGACAATACCACTGGGCTTGCAAATTCAACTTTACAGTGGAAAATAAGTTTTGGAGAATGCACCTCACAAAGGAATATAAATTCTCCAAGATGCTCCTGGAGAAGTTTGAACACAGTAAGATTAATCTTTCCATTGCCACCAAAGAAAGCCTCGCGGCTGAATGCTCCTTTCCGCTCCAGTGTCCACACATCTATCTCCTCTTGGCAATAAGCAAACGTGCAGTGGCCTGAATATCTACATTCTTCCTCAGCAGCAACATCTAGAAAGACAGGGAATGGAAAGACATTGAAAACATGGCAATTGGCCTGTACTCTCAGCTACTTGGGAGGCTGAGGTGGGAGGATCCCTTGAGCCCAGGAGTTCGAGGCTGCAGTGAGCAATGATCTTGCCACTGCACTCCAGTCGGGCAACAGAGCAAGTCCCAGTGTCAAAATAAACAAAAAAAATGATGGTAATTGTTTCCTTAAAGCCAATAAATATAAATAACATTTAGGGCATCATTTGAACTTGTCTAACAATTCATGGACAGCCTCAAACAATGATATGCATATTATCTGGGGATGGATGGTATCAACTCTAAAAAAGAGAAGTACCACAAGCCTTAATTATTTTTATTACAGACTGTGAGAAGAGCCTTGATACTCTCATGGACTACACCTCAACTGAAAAAAAAAATCATTTAGGGACATTCTAAGCTCATTCACACAAACTTGTTTGACAAACATGAAAATATCAAGTTCTCTCAAAAGCATCTTAAACACTTTTTGAAGCCTTAGCTCAGTGTTTTGATTCTGTTTAGAGAGAACTTAAGGTTTGAGACAGTCTTCTGTTTAAAACCTGGTCATAGGCCAGGCGTGGTGGCACACAGCTGTAATCCCAACATTTTGGGAGGCCGAGGCAGGCAGATCATTTGAGGCCAGGACTTCAAAATGAGCCTAACCAACATGATGAAACCCATCTCTACTAAAAAATACAAAAATCAGTGGGGCAGGGTGGCACATGCCTGTAATTCCAGCTATTCGGTAGCTGAGTCATGAGAAAATTGCTTGAACCTGGGAAGCAGAGGTTGCAGTGAGCCGAGATCGTGCCTGTGCACTCCAGCCTGGGAGACGCACAGCCTGGGAGACGCTCCAGCCTGTGAGACACTGTCACAAAAAAATTAAGAAATAAATAAAACCTTGGCCAGTACAGTGGCTCATGCCTGTAATCCTAACACTCTGGGAAGCCCAGGAGGGCAGATAACTTGAGGCCAGGAATTTGAAACCAGCCTAGGCAACATAGTGAAACCCTGTCTCTACTAAAAATACAAAAATTAGCCGGGTGTATTGACACATGCCTGTAATCCCAGCTACTTTGGGAGGCTGAGGCAGGAGAATCACTTGAACCCAGAAAGCAGAGGTTGCAGTGAGCCGAGATTGCGCCACTGCACTCCAGTCTGGATGACAGAGTAAGACTCTGTCTCAAAAAAGAAAAAGAACAATAAAAATAATATAAAAAATATTAACATCTGAATCCAAGGAACTTGCTATTAGCTCTAAACATTTTTTCTAACAGTCAATACCGTTATAATAACATAATGTAATAAATTACATATTAATAGATGTTATAATAAATGTAGCAAGCACAGTCCTACACCACATACTGACATTTCAGTCAACTACAGACTGCATCTATAATGGTGGTCCCATAAGATTAATATTGCGTTTTTCCTGTACCTTTTCTATGTTTAGATACACAGATACCATTGCATTACAGTAGCCTCAGTATTCAGTACAGTAACATGCTGTACAAGTCTGTAGTTTAGGAGCCATTTACTATGTCATGGATAGGCTAGGTGGGTCGTCGGCTACACCATCGAGGTTTGTGTAAGTACTCTGTGATGTTCCCCTAATGATGCATTTCTCAGAATGTATCCTTGTCATTAAGCTAAGCATGACTGTAGTTCATCACTTATGTAATGTATACTAATTAAGTAATTACAGTACATACCTTTACATATATAATATGGTCCTTCATAATTTGTTTTTGTTGGTCTTGGACGTATTTTTTTCCATGATTTATCTTCAACATTCTTTATCCTACCGATTAAAATATCTTTCTTACACTTATGATCTATATTAGCATGGTAAGTGAAATCCATTAACTTAGGGCCTGAAAAAGATGTAAAGAGGATTGTTCATATGCACAAAAAATATCATTTCATTTTACAGGTAAATTTACAAGCAGACATGAACAGATGAACATCAATTATTAAATTCCCACAGAAACCCCACTTCCATAACCCTAAAATGTAAGTAGGCTACTAAGGTAGATTTTTGCCTTTTATAATATATCAGACAACACAACGTTCTATTCAACTCCACTCCTGCAAAAAAAAGATACCCTTACTTAACTTCAGGGATAATCTGGAGAGGAATTTTGATGGCTTATAAAGAACACTGTTAAACTAAGAAAAAAAATGAAGTGGACTCCAGATCAGAATAAACTGTGTTTATGTCACTTGATTTAAGGGTAAAGATATGAAACAAGCTAACAGAAAGTATTTAATTTTCATATACATTGTATTGTATACTGGTCTTATAATGCTGTTTTCTAGTTCTTGCTCTGTTTGAAAATAACTTCTTAAGCATATACTGAGAACATAAGGAGTTTCATTAAAATTTCAATAAGCTTCCAAAAATAGGCACATATTCTATTCTACATGATTCTATAAATAAAATTACATCAAATAAGAGCAGAGACATATCCTGTTATACTCCAAAGGCACTAAATAGGTAACTGCTACTTGTTTAGGAAGAATTCAAAATAGGGATTGAAGAACCATAATAACTGATGTTGTTAACACATATTTACAAATTCCTAAGAACTTTCAAGGTTATGAGCAAGTAGTTTAATACTCTCTGCGTGTTTGTTTGGTCCTGACCTGATTTTACGAAACATATCTGGCAAGCTTGTCTCAATTCATGGGTTCCTTCGAGGGGATGTCTTGGAGTCACTGATGAAGATGGTTTGGTAACTGCACTTCCAAAAAAGTTTCCAAAGTCATTTCTAGGCTGACTTGAAATTCCCAGGAAATTCTCTGAAGCAAACAAACTACCTGGTCCATTCATCTGCAAGAAAAATAAGGAGAAAAAAAAAAACAGCCAACAAATATTGCATTATCACTGAAGAAAGGAACTAAATTCATCTGAAAAATAAGATAATCTTCATAAACTGAGGTCAGTACTACTCCATCCTTAATGTTCTTCTATCTTAAAAACTGTCTACATTTTTCTCTCTTTTGGTTTCTAGTCACCCCCCCACTTTTTTGATACTCCATATTATAAGTAATAAGTTCTACTGCAAAGTACACACGCTTTACATGCCCTGATCTTATATTTCCTTGATTTGTTTATGCTGTGCTAAAGCCTCGTACACTGTCTGCAATACCGACTAATTTGCTATGACAGATCAAGTCGTAAACACAGAGCCGTTATTACTAGATGTTCCAGAAGTCTTACTTTAACACAATTTCCTGCAGCACACACAAAATTTAAGGGAGACTGTCATGTTCATTCAAATAACTCAGTTACTTAAGTAACTATTTTCAATTCAAGCGACGTATTTACAAAAGAGGAAGTGGCACTTACAAGTAAAAGGGAAGAATTACTGTTGTTAAGCGGTGTTCCCTCTCTAGAAGTTGAGGTGGACAGATCTAAAATAATAAAAAAACTTCAACAGACCTTTTCATTCTGATCATGTAATAAGAACATCAGGGCTTAGTAGCTTACTGGCTATGGCTTCCCACACTATTCTCCCGTCCCAGTTTCTAGAAATTTTCTTGCTCAAGGTTGACACCCAAAGAGGGCTCTAGAGTCTTTGCTTTCCTCTAGAAACCAAGGGCATAGTCAAACAAATTTAAATAAAAACCTATTTTCAGAAAAATAAGCTAAGGTAGGGCCCACCAACTACAACTACTAAAAACACCAAGAAAATTCTTTATATTCAAAAATGGGAAAGGAGCCTTTCCTTTTGAAAATATGGGGCCGGGTGCGGTGGCTCACACCTGGCAATCCCAGCACTTTAGGAGGCCGAAGTGGGCAGATCACTTGAGGTAAGGAGTTTGAGACCAGCCTGGCCAACATGGTGAAACCCCATCTCTACTGAAAATACAAAAAAATTTGTCAGGTGTGACGGCAGGTGCCTGTAATCCCAGCTACTCGGGAGGCTGAGGCAGGAGAATTGCTTGAACCCAAGAGGCAGAGGTTGCAGTGAGCCAAGATTTCGCCACTGCACTCTACACTCCAGCCTGGGCAACAGAGTGAGACTCTGTCTCAAAAAAAAAAAAAAAAAAAAAAAAAAAAATCAGTAAAGTTTTCAATTACTATTTTTTTTTTTTTTTTTTTTGAGACAGGGTCTCATTCTGTCACCCATGCTGGAGTGCAGGGGCGCGATCTTGGCTCACTGCAGCCTCAACCTCCTGGGCTCAAGGAATCCTCCTACCTCCACCTCCCGAGTAACAGGGATCACGGGCACCATACCCAGCTAATTTTTATATTTAAAATTAAAATATTAAAATAATTTAATTTAAAATTAAAATATGGGGCACCATACCCACCATACCCAGCTGGTACCATACCCAGCTAATTTTTATACTTTTTTGTAGAGAAAGGGTTTCACCATGTTGCCCAGGCTGGTCTCAAACTCCTGAGCTCAAGTGATCCTCCTGCCTCGGCCTCCCAAAGTGCTGGGATTACAGGCGTGAGCCGCCGCGCCCGGCCTACTTTCTTTTTCTTAGTCTAGCACTCAATTATTTTCTCTCTGCCCTTCTGTCTCCCATATATTTTAATTTCTTTAAGTCAATCTTTAAGTCAATTACGTAAGATTTTTGCCCTTTTAGCCATGTAACAATGCCTTCAAAAAAATATTTTTCTAGTGATTGTTTGAAGTTTGTATGTTAAACCTAGGATGACAGAAACAGGAGTCAGACCCCAAACTCAGCAATCTCCTGTAAAGTTAAAGCAGCAGCCACGGTTTGCTGAGCTCCACAGATGAAACCTAAAATGGACACATCTGATTGCTATCATTCTAAATACTGATCTTAAATTAGTGTTTGCCTAGATCAGAATTTAATAGCATAGCCTGTCTCTAAGACCCTTTAAGATGAGATACACCTTTATGGAGAATACACTGTCATTTCACCCCCAAAACAATAAACTCTCAGCTTAACAAACTATCCTACAGAAACACCAGTGCCACACACATTTCCCCTCTCATGCCTTTGCTCCTGGGTCTCCAGAATGGCACAGCTAAGTCAAGATAAATTCAAAACTGAAGGCTTAGTCTTTATATTTTTAGCTACAATGAAAATAATTCATGTGTCTACTACCTAGAGTCAGTTAAATAATTACCAAACATTTTCATTTTGAGAAAATTAACTGCAATTGTTTACAATTTAGATTTGGTTCTTACCTCGTTTGGATTCACTCATTGAAAATGAATTTAAAGAAGAACAAAAATCTTCTAAGGATGAAGTCAAAGGTGGATAAAATTCTGAGAAGGAGGGTGGAGGAGCATACCTCGCACCAATGGGTAAGGTTCCTAACAGAGATGCCGAAAAGGGCATGCTAGGAGAGACACTGGCTGTCTGAAGGGGTCCTCTGACTAAAGCCGACGGCTGCAGAAGAGAAAAAGATGTGATTAAAATTCATGAAGCTGTCATGGGTTTGGCTGAACTACTTTCAACACAAGCAAATAAAAGCATTATTACACTGGGAGATCATGTTACATAACAAAGTTTAGGCCAGGCACGCTGGCCTGTAATCCTAACACTTTGGGAGGCTGAGGCAGGTGGATTGCCTGAGCTCAGGATTTCAAGACCAGCCTGGGCAACACGGTGAAACCCCATCTCTACTAAAATACAAAAAATTAGCTGTGCGTGGCGGCATGCGCCTATAGTCCCAGCTACTCGGGAGGCTGAAGCAGGAGAATTGCTTGAACCCAGGAGGCAGAGCTTGCAGTGAGCCAAGATCGTGCAATTGCACTACAGCCTGGGCGACAGAGCAAGACTCCATCTCAAAAAAAAACAAAGTTTAAATCAGAATCAAGATTTGTTTGGAATAATTTTAGCTACAGAACTTCTTTTCGAGAATAATTTTTAAAAACAATTGAGGTGGGATTCTTTTTTTTTTTTTTTTTTTGAGACGGAGTCTCACTCTGTCACCCGGGCTGGAGTACAGTGGCACAACCTCGGTTCACTGCAACCTCTGCCTTCTGAGTTCAAATGATTCTCCTGCCTCAGCCTCCTGCGTAGCTGGGATTACAGGCATGCGCAACCACGCCTGGCTAGTTTTTGTATTTTTAGTAGAGACGGAGTGTTGCCATGTTGGCCAGGCTGGTCTCAAACTCCTGACCTCAAGTGATCCAACCGCCTAGAACTCCCGAAGTGCTGGGATTACAGGCGTGAGCCACTGCACCCGGCCAGATGTCTAACATTTTAATCCAAATGTTACATTCATGTTTCATCTGCAAAACTTCCTTATGTTTCCCTACCTTTACCTGACTATAGGGCTCGTAAGAATTTGCATCATATGAAGCTGGGCACGGAGGCTCACACCTGTAATCCTAGCACTTTGGGAGGCCAAGGTGGGTGGATCACAAGATCAGGCGTTCAAGACCAACCTGGCCAAGATGGTGAAACCCTGTCTGTACTAAAAATACACAAAAAATTAGCCTGGCATGGTAGTGGGTGCCTGTAATCTCAGCTACTCGGGAGGTTGAGGCAGATAATTGCTTGAACCTGGGAGGTGGAGGCTTCAGTGAGCCAAGATCGCACCTCTGCACATCAGCCTGGGCGACACAGTGAGACTCCCTCTCAAAAAAAAAGAATTTGCATCATTAAAGAGGAATTGTGGCATATATGTGGTGCAGCAGGAGGATAGGTTATCCAGAGACGGGAGCTGGAGAAGCCCATGAAGATTGAGACAACCTCTCTGGAGGTGTGAACTTACAAGTGGACAAGAACATACAACTCTAACTTCCCCAGGTCCCATCAAAGCTGCAGCTCACTGAAAGCTTCCATGCACCTTACGTTATGGTATCCTATGCTATCTATTTGGTTCTTAAAACAGCTCTCTCAGATACATCCTACTGTGATCACCATCATACAGATGAGGAAAGTGATGTACTACAGTGAAGTAACTTGCCCAGTATCACAGAGCTGGAAAGAATCAAACCCAGCTCTGTCAGCCTTTTGCACACTGACACCATCTATTACACCACCCCTGGAAACCAGCTCGGAATTTCTCCCTCTCATCACCATCATCCTACCACTGCTGCTACTGATTTATTTTACTTTATGGGAGGGGTCTGAAAAGTCTTTTTTTTTTTTTTTTTGAGACAGAGTCTTGCTCTGTCACCCACGGTGGAGTGCAGTGGCATGATCTTGGTTCACTGCAATCTCCACCGCCCGGGCTCAAGTGATTCTCTTGCCGCAGCCACCCGAGTACCTGCGATTACAGATGTGCACCACCATGCCCAGCTAATTTTTGTAATTTTTGGTAGAGGCAGGGTTTTCCCATGTTGGCCAGGCTGGTCTCGAACTCCTGGTGATCTGCCCGCCTCAGCCTCCCAAAGTGCTGTGATTACAGGCGTGCATCACTGCACCCAGCAGAAAAGGCTTTCTATACAGGGATGGACACTAAGTATTTTAGGCTCTGTAGGCCACACAGTCCCTGTTGCAAGGACTCAACTATGCTGTTGCAGTGCAAAAGCAGCCACAGACAGCACATAAAATGAATAATCACTGATGTGTTCCAGTAAAATTTTACTTATGGACCCTGAAATTGGAATGTCGTATAATTTTATTGATTGACTGATTGAGACAGGGTCTCGCTGTGTTGCCCAGGCTAGAGTGCATGGCACAATCAGTGTTCACTGCAGCCTCAACCTCCTGGGCGCAAGTGATCCTCTCCCCTCAGCCTTCCAAGCAGTGGGACCACAGGCACGCACCACCAAGCCAGGCTGTTTTTAATTTTTCGTAGAGATGTGCCCTTGCTATGGTTACCCAGGCTAGTTTCATATAATCTCCGTATGTCACAAAATACTATTCTCTTTTTGTTCTTCTCTCAACCATTTAAGAATTGTAAAAAATATTCTTAGTTTGCAAGCCATACGAAAACAGGTAATAGGCCAGATTTAGCCTCTGGGCTATAGATGGCTGAACCCCGCTTTAAAGTATGTGGTTGCTAGAGGATTATCTTTAAGAATAAGAAGTCCTGAGGCTGGACGCAGTGGCTCACACCTGTAATCCCAGCACTTTGGGAGGCCAAGGCAGGTGGATCACGAGGTCAAGGAGATCGAGACCATTCTGCCTAATGCAGTAAAACCCCATCTCTACTAAAAATACAAAAAAATTAGCCAGGCATGGTGGCGGGCGCCTGTAGTCCCAGCTACTCAGAGCCGAGATTGCGCCACTGCACTCCAGCCTGGGCAACAGAGTGAGACTCTGTCTGAAAATAAATAAATAAATAAAAAGAATAAGAAGTCCTTAATCTATATAATTCATTTTTTCTTAAATATCAAATGCCTATTTTTTATCAGAATGTTATATTTGCCCTTTCCATAATATGAGATCCCAATATGAATTGGAAAAGAAATTGGCTAATTACTAGATAGCATTGTTTTTTTTTTATTTCAAAATGATCAAATTAACCAGTTTCAGTAGAGAAGAACAAAAGTAACTTTCAAGGTTAAAAAAAAAATTCAAATTCAGCCTATACGCAATACTGAAAAAGTCTATCAAGTTATATTACAATTTAAAAAAAGTTAACCCTGTCTTCAGAAGAAACTTGAGTAACACTGAAACTTACCATAACAGTTTCATTAGTTTCAGGTGCAGAATCAAGGAGGTCGTCTAGTTCATCTCCAAGGACCATATCCCCATCATCTAGAAAAGCTTCTGGCATAGTGAAGGGCATCTTTCCTCCATTTGCCAGCACTGCAGATGGCAGAGCACTCTCTTCCACTTGCAGTGGCAAAATAGAAGTTAAGGGCATAACAGGAACTGAGGCCAGCTCACTTCCAACTTCATGAGAAAAACTGGGTGCAGGTAAAGACACAACAGGAACTGCTTCTTGCCTTGGAGTTAATAAATCTGTAACACAGATAGAAATGTACTCAGTCACTTTCATTGTACTTACATAATAATAGCATTAATCCCCAATAATAGAGATATGAAGATAAAAATACGAAGGCAATTATAAAAATAATAAAATTGACAGTATAGTAAAGCAATTCCAAACAGATACAGTCACTTGTGAAAACTTATCCTTCTTTCACAAAATGCCTGTACCTTTTTTTGGGCACAGCTATCACACAGCAGCAAGGCCACAGGGGGTGTCAGTGATTGCTTACTAACATCCAACACTTTTCAGTCACTCACTGGCACATCCAAAGGTACAAAGGCACCGTTGGAAATCATTCTCACTTTAATATCAATACAGTAATATGAATATAACCACACAGCGATATTTTTTGACAACAATACATCATGTACAAAGACATCAGGTACAAAGCTGGCACTATTCAAATTGTTAAGATGATATGTGAAAACATACCTGGCTCAATATCTTCCACAGAATGGTTCAAAGCCTAGAAATTAAATCAAACAATGGGTCATAATATTTTCAGGACTCTAAGCCATAAAACAATCAGTAAAACTCACCCTAGGCCAGGCACAGCGGCTCACGCCTGTAATCCCAGCACCTGGGGAGGCCAAGACAGGCAGATCACGAGGTCAGGAGTTTGAGACCAGCCTGGCCAACATGGTGAAACCCTGTCTCTACTAAAAATACAAAAATTAGCCAGGCATGGCAGCAGGCATCTATAATCCCAGCTACTCAGGAGGCTGACGCAAGAGAACTGCTTGAACCCGGGAGGTGGAGGCTGCAGTGAGCTGAGATACCGCCACTGCATTCCAGCCTAGGTAACAGAGCAAGACTCCGTCTTGGAAAAAAAAAAAAAGAAAAAAGCTCACCCTAAGAGAGCAATGCAGGTTTCCACAGAAATTCAACTCCCAATTAAGATCCAAGAAATGAATGGAACACGCAAACCTGTATACACGTGGTGTTAGGTGAGGTGCTGGTCTAGCAGTGCTGCCACTTATTTCTTGTGGACCAGCATTTCTCAAAGCCTATTCAGTAGAATAATGGACTAATTTGGTCACCATTCATTGCCCGACTTACAATAGCCATTAGCATCCTATTAGCCCCAAGAAAATTTTAATTTTAAAATTAAAAAAAAAAAAAACAACACAAAAACCTTTGTTAATTTTATCACAAATGACTCCCAAAACTAGTATTTGGCCCTGAACCACTCTTATTGCACTGAAACCTAACATCTATTAACATCCTATAAAATGCCCCACTGGAGCATTCAGGAAATGCTGGTTACAGCTAAAATGTATTACTTGAGTTGTAGATGTTCTTTTGTAATGTGACTGGAAGTGGCCAGAAGAGGTGGCTCACGCCTGTAATCCCAGCATTTGGTGGGAGGCCAAGGCAGGAGGAACACTTGAGCTCAGGAGTTTGAGGCCAGCCTAGGCAACATGGTGAAACCCCATCACTACAAAAAATTCAAAAATTTGCCAGGCACGGTGGTGTGTGCCTGTGGTCCCAGCTACTCAGGAGGCTGAGGTGGGAGGATCACTTGAGCCCAGGAGGTGCAGGCTGCAGCGAGCCAAGATCAGGACACTGCACTCCAGCCTGGGCAACAGAACAAGACTCTGTCTCAAAAAAAATAAATAAAGTGACAGGAAGCTATGGCCAATTATGTGTTTGAGGAATTAAAAATGTTCCAAAAATAAACACACACTAAAAATACTAAAAGCAGCATTGCTCCCATCCTTCCCTTTAAAAAAAAATTATAATTTTGACAGAAAAAATAACTTTACCTTGGTAGCCCCATCCCCAGGAACTGATTTTAATGAGAGCTGAAATAAAATAAAGACACTAATTTAAAAACACAACTGACTCCAAGTTATAAAACAAAATGAAAACACCTTATGGAGAGAACTCCAGCTTACCTCAGCTCTGACATATGCTTTTCTTATTTTAAATCCCAATTTCTGAGCTAGTTCTTGAGTTAGTTTTATTACATGCTCATCCTGAAAAAAATAAGTATATATAATTAACAAAGGGTTATATTTACTAACGGTGAAGAACAGACAAAACAGTGAAGTTTCCCATCAAGACACCAGCTTCGTTAGCAATTATACCCAACTGAAGCAGGTTGATGGGTGCCTGGAAAATTTAACTCTTTAAATGCCATTTATTATGATGTAAATGGTTATGATGTAAACAAATAAAACTATAAATTCCGTACCTGAGGCACTGCTAAGGAGCACTTTGCTACAGCATCGTAAGCCTTTTTGTATCTTCCTAAATCACTTAAAGCCTTAGATTTGCGATACAGAGCTTTGCAGTTACTGGCATTTAAACTGAGGACTATATTGCAGTCCTCCAAAACTTTATCATGGAAACCCTGGTGTGTAAGACCAAAGAATAAAGTCAGCAATCAAACAATTCATTTCTTGCACTGAGGCCTTCCTGTAATAAAAACAAATTAATACCCCATCCTATTACCCTCCCTCTAAACTCCAAGTTAGCATTATTACTTTTATTTTTTAAATTATTTTATGAAATTTCAAATACACAAAAGTAGAAAAAATATCATGAATACCCATGTACTCACCATCCAGTTCAGACAAATGCTAATATTTGGCCAGAAAGTCCCCAGATCTTCAAGAAATAAAGCTTTCCAGACCTAACTGACGTCCCCAGGTGTCCCTCTCCTATTCTCTCCTCTGTAGTTACCCTTTTCTGGAGCACATTAAGATGTCAAACAGAAACGTAACTCCAAACAGCTAACTGATATGGAATATATTACCCAAAACAAAACAAATAAACAATGAATACTCTTTAACAAAGAGCTAGGTGACAACACGGATATTTTTCTTAAATTCATGGTTATATTTTACTGAGTATCCACAGTGAAAATTAAAAGCACTTCAGGCTGGGCATGGTGGCTCACGGTTGTAGTCCCAGCACTTTGGGAGGCCGAGGTGGGTGGATCACCTGAGGTCAGGAGTTCAAGACCAGCCTGGCCAACATGGTAAAACCCCATCTCTACTAAAAATACAAAAATTAGCCAGGTGTGGTGGCGGGTGCCTGTAATCCCAGCTACTCGGGAGGCTGAAGCAGGAAAATCACTTGAACCCGCGAGATGGAGGATACAGTAAGCCAAGATTGTGCCACTGCATTCCAGCCTGGGCAACAGAGTGAGACTCCATCTCAAAAATTTAAAAAAGGTGGCCAGGCGTGATGGCTCATGCCTGTAATCCCAGCACTTTGGGAAGCTGAGGCGGGCGGATAACCTGAGGTCAGGAGTTCGAGACCAGCCTGACCAACATGGAGACCGTCCCGGTCTCTACTAAAAATACAAAATTAGCCAGGTGTGGTGGTGCATGCCTGTAATCTCAGCTACTCGGGAGGCTGAGGCAGGAGAATCACTTGAACCCGGGAGGTGGAGGTTACAGTGAGCCGAGATCATGCCATTGCACTCCAGCCTGGGCAACAAGAATGAAACACTTGCCTCAAAAAAAAAAAAGTTTTAAAAGGAAAAAAAAAAAGAAAAAAAAAGCACTTCAAAAGCTTTTTAAGCTTAAAAATGTGAAAAGCTAGTGTGAATTCCTTTGAAGACTAATTACTATTTCATGATTAAAAAAAACACTCGTAAGAGTGTTTTTTACAAAGAGTGTTTTACAAGATTAACTGAATCTTGACTAAGATGTTAACTGTGAACATGGATACCTGAAAGACACACTGACCTGTGAAGACCTGTATCTTCCCAAGATGACTTTTTTATAAGCAGACACACCTTTAAAAGCTGTACTCAAATGGGAATCGTCAAGGACCAGTAACTAAGAAACAAATTATTTCTTAAATCCCTAACCTTTTGTCCAAAGCTAATTTTTATTATTTTATTTTATTTTATTTTTTGAGACGGAGTCTTGCTCTGTCACCCAGGCTGGAGTGCAGTGGCACAATCTCGACTCACTGCAACCTCCGCCTCCTGGGTTCAAGCAATTCTCCTGCCTCAGCCTCCGGGCAGCTGGGACTACAGGCACGTGCCACCATGCCCAGTTAATTTTTTTATTTTTAGTAGAGACGGGGTTTCACCATATTGGCAAGGCTGGTCTCAAACTCCTGACCTCATGATCCACCCACCTTGGCCTCCCAAAGTGCTGGGATTACAGGCATGAGCCACCGCACCCAACCAATCCAAAGCTAATTTTTAGAAGCCTCACGCCACTCCAAAAGCAGGTAATATGACTTTCTTAAAAACTTAAGAAATTGACTTTTTATTAATATACTAAGTCATTGAAAAAATTCTTTTCACTCTAAAAACATCATTTAAAAAATTACAACTCACCATATTAGAATAGCAGGCAATACGATTTATATATAGTTTTTCAATTATTTCTTTGGGGATTAAAATTTCTTCAGATTTTGCATAATCAGCTATATTCAAAGCTTCCGTGTACTGGCTTATCGAGCTGTTCCAATCACGTTCCCGATAAACGTCATTTCCTTCATTAAAAAGATTTCTCACGAGAGCACGCAAATATACCTAAAAAAAAAGAAAGTTACCACTTGAAGCCTTTTATCAAACAAGATACAGTATAAGTAAATTTTAATTTTTATACCTAAAACTTCACAGGAAACAATGTGACAGAACAGCAGCACTGCTCTAAGAAATTGTGAGATGCAGCCCAAGTCACTGCTATCTCAGCTAGGGATTGAATCTTGCTTGCTTTTTCAAGGGGAAATTCAATTTCTCACTATTAAGAAAAATGCAGCAAAAGAACCTTATAAATATTTGTTCACATCTCCAATTCTGTGCCCACTAGAGAAACCAAGTGGAAGCCCCAAGTCAAAGAGAATGAATAGTTTAAGGCTTTTGAGCAGTATTTCCAAAATGCCTTCCAAAAAGGCCATGATGAAAAATGTTTCTAGTGGTTTACTTTATAGCACCCATACACATTGGGTAGTGTGTGTGCATGTGTACACGTGCCCGGGTACACGTGCACATATATGTAAAATCTACCAATTTCTAGGTGGAAAATGGTATCGTTTTCTGTTTTTTTTTGTTTCTTTTTTTTTTAATGGTATCCTCTTTGTATTTGCATGTCTTTACCAGTGAAGTTGAACAATTCCACATTTTTATGGTCCCCTTTTATTTCTTTTTCTGTAAATTGCTCAGGTCATTTACTGATTTGGGGGGAGGGGGATGTTAAACTTTTTTCTTATCAAGTAAGTATATACATTCTTTTAGCATGTATGAAAGTTTGTCATTTTCCTTCATTATTTCTATCATGCTTTAATTTAGTTTTTTTTTTTTTTTTTGAGACAGAGTCTCATTCTGGCACCCAGGCTGGAGTACAGTGGCACCATCTCGGCTCACTGTGACTTCACTTCCTGGGTTCAAGTGATTCTCGTGTCTTAGCCTCCCGAGTAGCTGGGATTACAGGCACTTACCACCACGGTCGGCTAATTTTTGTATTTTTAGTAGAGACAGGGTTTCGCCATGTTGCCCAGGCTGGTCTCAAACTCCTGGTCTCAAGTGATCTGCCCTCTTCAGCCTCCGAAAATGCTGGGATTACAGGTGTGAACCACCACACCTGGCCATACTTTAGTATTTTAAAAGCCCTTTTTCATCACAAGATCAGAAAAATATTCAACTTGTTTTGTCCCATTTTATGAATTCCTGTCTAAGCTGATAAAATTATTTTAAGACTGGACAGATCAACTATTAACAATCAATGTAACTCGTGACATGCCACTTAACATCTTTAGACCCCAGTTCCACATGTGCAAAATGAAACAACTGTTACAGTTTATTTCTGGCTCTAATACTTTTTTATTCTAAATCTGTTTGTAGAGAGCTAAGGAACAAGAGAGAAGAAAAGGAGAGGAGGGAGAGAGGCAGCAAGAAAGTGACATTTAGAAGCCTCAAAACCCTCAGAGGAAAAATAACACAGGTGAGCCAATAGCTAGTAGAGACAAGAGTCTGCAGTCAAAGTCCCAATGAACTGGGCTTTCTCCCTGTTCCTAAACAGCAGATCACTAGTTCTTCCCTCTTGGTATCCAGTCCCCCTTTGCTGCTGTCAGAACATCTCCTAACAGAAAAAGATGTTCCACACACTCTTTCTCAATAAATTCTGTCCCACTTATTTTTAATGACAGGAGAAGTAATTTTCAAGGGGCTCAAAAGATAAATTAATTCTAAACCACACTAATAGAGGAAAGAAAATACAGGACAACTGTGCAAGTATGCAAAAAAAAAAAAAAAAAAAGAAAAGAAAAAAAAAAAGTCCTATATAGAAGGGGTTGGCAAACTTTTTCTGCAAATGCCCAGACAGTACATGTTTTAGGCTCCATGGGCCATACGGTCTCTGTCAAAACTACCATATGTTGCAAAAGCAGCCACGGATAATAAATACATAAACAAATGAGTGTGGCTGTGTTCCAATAAAGCTTTATTTGCAAAAATGAAAATAAAAAAGAAAGGACAGCAGGCCAGATTGGGCCCACAAGGCCATCATTTGCCAACCCCTGCAACAAATTACAGTTCACAAGCCACTTGCAGAGCTTTCAAGCAGACCTTCCCGGAGTCATTACCGCATATTGCTCCTGTGTTCCTGGATATGACAGTGGTGACCTAAGAAGAAGAAACAAATTAACTGTAATTATCAAGCTCCTTATCGGGACTTGTTCAGCCAGAAGTCATCTTAAATCTGTGGTTCCATTAGCTTGCCACTGATTCAAGGCATATTTCAAAGACTTCCTCCTCCTTTACTACCATTATTCACAGATGACTACAGTTACGGAAAAAAAAATACGTATATACATATACGTGTGTGTGTGTGTGTGTATATATATATATATATATATATATATATATATATATATATATATATACACATACTATTCCTTAGTATTTTTTAAGTACAACACTACTTTCAAACCTACTTCTATTTTTTAAAAACCCTAATTCTTCAACTGCCAAAAAAGAGGTTAAAAATAGTACAGAGCCACTAACAATATTTGATCCAATTTACTGCAGTATAGAGAGAATGTCTCCTTCCCAGGAAGGAACAAAGAGGCCCTTCTGCCCGGACACGTCCATCCAAACCACAGCTGTCTCATCATTGACATGCTTCAAGAAGTCCAATTAAACACTGAGCTTCTGAACAGACACGTCTGATCACAGAAGTCCTCTGTGCCGCCAGATGTTCATTTTCAGTCACTTTCCACTCAGCAGCACTGTTCGTAGAACAAATTCAAATTCCTCAGTCTAACGTTTTGGGGGAGACTAACAATTGTAGCCCTAAAAGCCAGCAACATTAAGACTTGCTTCCGAATGCAAGAATGCTCAAATGGACAAAACAAAAAAATATTGCTAGAATATGGAGTTTCTAACCCAAATTAACTGGACCCATTAAACATGACTAAAGAGTTCTCACTCTCCACAAAACATATATCCACACCAAAGAATTAGGACACGGCAAGAGCACAAGAACTCTGAAGCTCTTACTGTATAAACTGTAGTCCTTCCTTAATGTTCTGCTGCCTTTTTCTTCTCTCCTCCGACACACTGGACATGTTATCCCACACATTCACTTTCTAAATGAGCAATCTGGAAAGAAACAAGGCAAAAAAGCACATAAGGTACCAGGGCCCCTGGACTGCAATCAAAACACCCATAAATCCAGACCTTGTCACACAATCAGCTGTGGACACATCCATTTCTGACTTGACTCCAGGGTCCTGGACAGCAGGGACCCTACAGGAGTCATCTTTGTGGATCCCCTGTGGTCCAGCATGCCATAAGCACACTGTTTTCACATTCTTTTTTTTTTTTTTTTTGAGACAGAGCCTCGCTCCATTGCCCAGGCTGGAGTGCAGTGGCGCGATCTCGTGATCTCAGCTCACTGCAACCTCCGCCTCCTGGGTTCAAGCAATTCTTCTGTCTCAGCCTCCTGAGTGGCTGGGACTACAGACGCCTGCCACCACGCCTGGCTAATTTTTGTATTTTTAGGAGAGACGGGGTTTCACCTTATTGGTCAAGCTGGTCTCGAACTCCGACCTCAGGTGATCCCCCTACTTCGGCCTCCCAAAGTGTGGGATTATAGGTTTGAGCCACCGTGCCCAGCCAGTTTTCACATTCTTTAAGGCTGAATGGCTATGCAGACTTCGAATACCCTTCCTGAGCAGTCTCCAGGAAAAAGTCATGTCTCCCCTTCCTTTCCTCTTCCCTCTTTTGGCTTCATGTTTTGTTTTTCCCCTGTCTACACGCACGTATAAGCTGTCCCTAGAACAGTTCCGGCCTTGTTTTGCTTCTGGAAGCTCTCCAGAAATAAAAGGGTTTCACATCCGCTTGCCTCCGAGGGAGTCTGACTTCCTTGTAAGCCAAGTTTAAACCTTATACATATTTTGTCCCACAAACTTCCAAAATGATTATTGTTGATACAACAGATAAAAGAATGATATAAAGTTACTTCTACTGGAATTTTCTGGATAATAAAATGTTATCTTCAATATACCACTTGCAAATGTCAACACATATCATTCTTTTGGGCCCCACCTCCACTAATCAACATTCACTGAGCAGTTCCCCAAGTTCAAGGAGAGACACAGAGAAGAGATCTGAGATAAAACACCTCCCAGTGGCCCAAACTAGAGTTTCTCAGGCTTGGCATTCTGGGCTAGCTAATTCCTTGTCTTGTGATTGCACGATGTTGGCAGTATTTCTGCCTCTACCCACTATGACTGTAGCACCTCACCCCAACCCCACCCACAACCAAAAATGTCTCCAGATATTGTTAAACGTCAGGGTGGGGAAAGCACAATCAGCCCCAGTTGAGAACAACTGAGACCTAAACTTAAGACAACATCTTACACATAAACCACGTATTTGGACCCAGGTGACAGGAAGGGAAATTCCACTCATGTTTCAAGTACATTGCTGAAATTTTTTAGTTTCATTATTGCTTGGCATTTGCAGTTTTATTTTTAAATCTCATTTTTTTCAAAGTATAAGGGTGAGATGGGACTTGGAATGTCCCAAATGCTGATAACTGGTACTAATCCCTTTCTTCCTTGAAACACTGTCAGTTCTCAATATTTTTGTCCTATAAAGTTGGTACTTTACTGAAGTGTTTACATGGGAAAGGATATGACATAGGGGACTTGCTTTAAAATACTCCAGCAACAACAAAAAAGGGGGGGTTGGGTGTGAGGTGGGGAGGAAACAGCAGAACGCTGATAACCAGGGGAGGGTGAGAAGTGCAGGGGATTCTTCAGTACTATTCTCTGGACTTTGTATGTGTTTGAAACATTACAAAATAAGAAGTTTAAGAAGTCCATGACACTACAGTAAAATGGCACTATTTCTGGAATGTGCTTTTAAAACAGTTTAGCCAAAAGGGGGGTAGCTGGGTGGAAATAAAACAAGAATGCCAAAAATACGGATAATGGTTCCAGCTGGATGAGGGGCATGGAAGCTCATTCCACCCTTCTATCTACTTGGACATGTTGGCCCATGTCCTTAATAGAAATGCTTTTTAAAAAAAATTTATATATATTTTTTTTAATTTATAAATGTTTTTTAAAAATTTGTATGTACAAAGTAATTTAAGGAAGCACTATCTGTAGAAGAAAAAGATTTTTTAAATTTACTCAGGCCACTCATGGTAGCTCACACCTGTAATCCCATCACTTTGGGAGGCAAAGGCAGGAAGATCACTTGAGCCTAGGAGTTCAAGACCAACCTGGGCAACACAGGGAGACCCCCTATCTCTACAAAAAATTTTAAAAGAGGCCGGGCGCGGTGGCTCGCACCTGTAATCCAGCACTTTGAGAGGCTGAGGCGAGTGGATCATCTGAGGTCAGGAGTTCGAGACCAGCCTGGCCAACATGGAGAAACCCCATCTCTACTGAAAATACAAAATTAGCTGGGCATGGTGGTGCATACCTGTAATCCCAGCTATTTGGGAGGCTGAGGCAGGAGAATCACTTGAACCTGGGAGGTGGAGGTTGCAGTGAGCCAAGATCGCGCCATTGCACTCCAGCCTGGGCAACAAGAGTAACACTCCGTCTCAAAAAAAAGAAAAAAAAAAATTGGCAGGGCACGGTGGCTCATGCCTGTAATCCCAGCACTTTGGGAGGCTGAGGAGGGCAGATCACCTGAGGTCAGGAGTTCCAGACCAGCCTGGCCAACATGAGGAAACCCCATCTCTACTAAAAATACAAAATTAGCGGGGCGTGGTGGCACATGCCTATAATCCCAGCTACTCTGGAGGCTGGGGCAGGAGAATCGCTTGAACCCGGGAGGCAGAGGTTGTGGTGAGCCGAGATGGTGCCACTGCACTCCAGCCTGGGCAACAAGAATGAAATTCCGTCTCAAAATAAATAAATAAACAAAAAATACGAAGATTAGCGAGGCATGGCGGCATGCACCTGTAGTCCCAGCTACCCAGGAGGCTGAGGTGGGAGGACTGATAGAGCCTGTGAGGTCGAGGTTGCAGTGAGCTGTAATCATGTCAGTGCACACCAGCCTGGGTGAGAGACCTTGTCTCAAAAAAAAAAAAAAAAAAAAAAAGTAACCGAGTGTTGTGGTCCGTACCTGTAGTCCCAGCTACTCAGATGATGGAAGCAGAAGGATGACTTGAACCCATGAGGTCAGGGCTGTAGTGAGCTACGATTGTGCCACTGCATTCCTGCCTGGGCGAGAGAGTGAGACCCTGTCTCAAAAATTATATATTTTTAAAAAAACTAACCCAATGTCTATCAAAAAGGAAATGACTGAAGAAATTATAGGAAAAAAAAAAGATGAGGCATATAAGTATCCATATGACCCATTTTGTTTTGTTTTGTTTTGTTTTTGAGACGGAGTCTCACTCTGTCATGAAGGCTGGAATGCAGTGGCACAATCTCGGCTCACTGCAACCTCCGCCTCCCAGCTTCACGCCATTCTCCTGCCTCAGCCTCCCGAGTAGCTGCGACTACAGGCACCCGCCACCATGCCCGGCTACTTTTTTGTATTTTTAGTAGAGACAGGGTTTCACCGTGTTAGCCAGGATGGTCTCGATCTCCTGACCTCATGATCTGCCTACCTCGGCCTCCCAAAGTGCTGGGATTACAGGCGTGAGCCACCGCACCTGGACGTTTTGTTTTTTTTTAAGTGACAGGTAGGTATATATATTGACATATGCTTGTGTAGACATAAAATAGTCCCAGATGGAATCACAGGAGACTACAGCAGTAGTAGAAGACCGAAGGCTGGAAAAGGGGTAGGACGAGGTCTTTTCAATCTATATGTTCAAAACTTTTGTTTTATTTGGAGCCACGTAAATGAATTATCTCTGTACAAAAATTAAACAAATTTTTTAAAGTTTATGTATCCTCTGAGCCCTTCCTTGGAAAGATGACTTAAGGGACCACCGGGCTTTTGTTTGTTTTAGCTAAAACAGGGCAATTTACTTAAGAGTTTGAACTGTAGAGCTCAGAGGAACCCAGAGTAGTATTCAGGATGCCAGAGCAGTCAGGCCAGAGGGAGCGAGCAAAAGAAAAGGATGCCTGAAACCAGGACGATGGCCACACAGTTCAGTGAATGAGGTACCTTTCTCTCAGGCTCTATCTAGCCAAGGTGGGGAATTGGTTTGAGGTTGACTCAAAAAGTTAATCTGCTGGCTAAGAATGGACTCCTGGGTAGTGATATCTGCCAAGTTTATAGCCTTAAAGCTATTTTCCCCAGAAAGTGTTAGAGAACCTTGAACCTCAACCTTATACACCAAAGGCGTGTGGCAAAAAGCTGACACCACAAGTAAGTGATTGAAAGGAAATGGAAAATGGATACAGACGTTTTTAATGCACAAAATACACCCCTTTAGATGTTTATAGATCTAGGATCATAATATCAGGCAATATTTAAATATAATATGACAGAGTATTTCATGTTCAGTAGTTTTTTAAGTTTCCCCAAAAACTTTTATTTTGAAAGTTCTCAAACACACAGTAAAGTTTTAAAAAATTATAATACTGTACGCCCAAACCTACAATTAATATTTTGTGAGATCACATCTGCCCATCTTTATCTACCTGCTCATCCTTCTGTTCATTCATCAGTCCATCTTACTGTTTTAATAAATTTCAAAGTCAGCTGCAGATACCTAAACATCTCAGCACACACATCATTAACTAGAGATCAATATTTGTTTACAGTTTTGTTTTTTAAGGTAAAACACACAAATCTTAATGTGAGTTTTGACAAACTCATGTGACCCAGAGCCCTATCAAGATATAGACCAGCACCTTGGGAGGCCAAGGCAGGAGGACCATTTGAGCCCAGGAGTATGAAACCAGTTTGGGCAAGATGGAGAGACCCCATCTCTACAAAAAAATAAGCCAGGTGTGGTGGTACGTGCCTGTAGTCCTAGCTACTCAGGAGGCTAAGGCAAGAGGATTGCTTAAGCCCAGGTGTTGGAGGCTGCAGTGAGCTGCCGACCACGCCACCACACCCCAACCTGGGCAACAGAACAAGATCTTGTCTCTTAAAAAAAGAAAAGATATAGACTATTAACTGTCACTCTAGAAAGTTCCCTCATGCCCCTTCCCCAAACCACTATTGTAATTTCTTTTTTCCTCACCATTGATTAGTTTTACCTGTGAAATAATCTCCCCCCAACACACACCCCTTTGTTGTTTGTTTTTTGGTTTTTTTTTTGAGACAAGGTCTTACCCTATCATCCAGGCTGGAGTAGAGTGGTGTGATCACAGCTCATTGCAACCTCAAACTTCCAGTCTCAAGCAATTCTCCCTCATCAGCCTCCTGAGTAGCTGAGACTACAAGTGTGCCACAATGCCCAGTTAATTTTTTTAATTCCACAGGGATTAAAAGCACAGGGACTGGCCAGGCACAGTGGCTCACGTCTGTAATCCCAGTACTTTGGGAGGCCAAGGTGGGCAGATCACCTGAGGTCAGGAGTTCAAGACCAGCCTGCCCAATGTGACGAAACCCCGTCTCTACTAAAAATACAAACATTAGCCGGGCATGGTGGCAGGCGCCTGTAATCCCAGCTACTCAGAAGGCTGAGGCAGGAGAATCATTTGAATCCAGAAGGCGGAGGTTGCACTGAGCCAAGATCACGCCATTGCACTCCAGCCTGGGGGACAAAAGCAAGACTTCATTTCCAAAGAAAAAAAAAAAAAAGCACAGGGATTACAGGTGTAAGCCCCCTCATCCAGCCTTGTACTCCTTTTTTTAAAGAAAGAAAAAGACGTTTAAAACGATACCATCTTATTTTTGGATCCTGTTAAAATCTAGCCTCAATTTTAAAGAAAGAAAGAATTTTATAACAGTCTCTCTTCTTACTCAGCCTCAGCAGCACTCCCTCCTAGGGGCCCCTCCCTTCAACTTCCACCTCACAGCCCTGGCTAGGTTTGTCCCCACCTCACAGGCCACTCTGTCTCCTGCTGGCTGAGGCTCCATCTCCACAGACCTCTCACCTTGAGAGCCCTGAGGACCCATTCTTGAGTCCCCGAGCCATACTCTCCCATAGAGGTCCTCCCTCCACCAGATGTCAAATGCCCTCATCTGGGGCACCATGACAACTCTCACGTTCATCCCCAGGCAGAGCCTCTGGCCTGTTTGACAGTTCCATTAGAATTTCTCACAGACATCCTAAACTGTTCATTTTAACATGACAGTGAAAAGGAATGTCTCCTTCCCATCCTATCACTTAGGCGCCCATTTGCCCTTCCGCCCATTTGCCCTCCTGGAGGGCCACCAACCACTGTTACCAGTCTCAGAAAAGTCCTGACAAATATATTGTTTTCTTTCTTTTTTTCTGAGACGCAGTCTCCCTCTGTTGCCCAGGCTGGAGTGTAGTGGCGTGATCTCAGCTCACTACAACCTCCACCTCCTGGGTTCAAGCGATTATCCTGCCTCAGCTGTCCCGAGTAGCTGGGATTACAGGTACGCACCACCACACCCAGCTAATTTTTGTATTTTTAGTAGAGATGGGGTTTCACCATGTTGGTCAGGCTGGTCTCGAACTCCTGACCTCATGATCTGCCTGCCTCAGCCTCCCAAAGTGCTGGGATTACAGGCGTGAGCCACCGACAAAGATATTCTATAGAACGATTCTGTATCTTGATTGTGGGAGTGGTTACATGAATTCATGCATGGGATAAAACTGCATAATACCACACACACACACACACACACACACACACACACACACACACACGAGTGCTGGTTAAAACCCAGTGAGGCCCGTAGTTTGGTATTATACTAATGTCAATTTCCTAGTTGTGACAGTGTGCTACAGTTATATGTCACCATTGAAAGAAGAGGGGGTGAAGGGTTCATGGGACTCTATGTACTACTTTTGCAACTTCCTGTGAGTCTACAATTATTTCAAAATAAAAAGTTAAAAATATTCTGTGTATATGTTTGTTTTTGTTTTTGAGATGAACTCTCGCTCTGTCACCCAGGCTGGAGTGAAATGGCACAATCTCAGCTCACTGCAACCTCCACTTCCCAGGTTCAAGCAATTCTTCTGCCTCAGCCTCCCAAGTAGCTGGGATTACAGGCGCATGTCACCACGCCTGGCTAATTTTTGTATTTTTGTAGAGACGGGGTTTCACCATGTTGGCCAGGCTGGTCTTGAACTCCTGACC
This sequence comes from Symphalangus syndactylus, assembly GCF_028878055.3. Lineage (NCBI taxonomy): Eukaryota > Metazoa > Chordata > Mammalia > Primates > Hylobatidae > Symphalangus > Symphalangus syndactylus. Next base: position 107,155,749 of record NC_072436.2, on the reverse strand, counting down.
TCAGGTGATCGGCCTGCCTCGGCCTCCCAGAGTGCTGGAATTACAGGCGTGAGCCACCGCGCCCGGCCGTGTATATGTTCTTTTTTATTCAAACTGGAGCTACCAGTGAATTCTGTACCCCACTGTCTTTATGTAGTATCTCATCTGTGTGTTCATTTTCAGCACACACAGCGTTCTATGATATGGTTGTACCATAATTTTACCAGGCCTCTGGTGATGCACCTTCTGGTTGTTTCCAATCTTTAAAGGTCACCACGTACACGGGGCATTTCATACACATCTAAGTATCCCTTTAAAGAACTTTTATAGGATAGGCCGGCCATGGTGGCTCACACCTGTAATCCCAGCACTCTGGGAGGCGGAGGCAGTCACATCACTTGAGGTCAGGAGTTCCAGACCAGCCCGGCCAACATGGTGAAACCCCATCTCTACTAAAAATACAAAAATTAACCGGTGTGGTGGCATACACCTGTAATCCCAGCTACTCGAGAGGCTAAGGCAGGAGAATCGCTGGAAACCAGGAGGTGGAGGCTGCAGTGAGCAGAGATCATGCCACTGCATTCCACCTGAACCATAGAGTGAGACTCCATCTCAAAAAAAAAAAATTTCTAAAGGATAAAGGGCATATGTATTTGTTTATTTTGCCAGCTATTGCCACAATACACCAAATGATTCTCCCACCAACAATGCACAGGATTCCTGGTTCACCGCTTCACCCAGGCATTATCAAATGTGTGAATCCTTGTTAACCAAAAAAGTGAGAAACGGTGTGGCAACGTGATGAGGCCATGTTTGTTTTAATCTATCATTAGCAAGGCTCAGCATCCTTTCAGATTTAAGAATCATCTGTACCTCCTTGTCTGTGAATTGTGCGCTCATACCCTCTGCTCATTTTTCTTCCAGGCTGAGCTTTACTTATTTACAGAAGTTCTTTATACGTTGAGGAAAATAGTCCTTTCAGATGTTATTGGTATTTTTTCCAATTTGATGTCAATCTTTTGACTTTGGTTATTTTTGACAGCAAAGGTTTGTTGTTGTTGTTGTTGTTGTTGTTTGAGATGGAGTTTCACTCTTATTGCCCAGGCTGGAGTACAATGGCACGATCTTGGCTCACTGCAACCTCCGCCTCCCAGGTTCAAGCGATTCTTCTGCCTCAGCCTCCCGAGTAGCTGCGATTACAGGCACACGCCAAAATGCCTGGCTAATTTTATATTTTTAGTAGAGACAGGGTTTCTCCATGTTGGTCCAGCTGGTCTTGAACTCCCGACCTCAGGTGATCTGCCCACCTCGGTCTCTCCCAGGAGGCAGAGGCTGCAGTGAGCCAAGATTGTGCCACTGCACTCCATCCTGGGCCACAGAGCGACATGCTGCCTCAAAAATAAATAGATAAATAAAATAAGTAAAAAATAAAAATAAAAATCAGCCCAGACTGGTGACACCTGCTTGTATGTACTCTCAGCTACTCAGAGGCTGAGGGAGGAAGATCGCTTAAGCCCAGGCGTTCAAGGCTCAGCAAGCTATAATCACACCACTGCACTCCAGCCTGGGGTACAGAGCAAGACCCCGTCTCTAAAATAAATTTTTTAAAACACACACGCATACACACACACACACACACACACACACCCCAATTCTTGCACTCTGCTTAAGACCCTTCAGCCGTTGCTTGGGACGCTGGATGAAGCCTTGCCTCCGTATGGTGACCTAGCAGACCCCCGTCCCCAAGCCACGCAGCTCCTCCCTCCCCCAGCTTCACACATGAGGCTCCCGTCACACTGACCTTTTAAGAGCTCCCAGAACAAGTCAGGCACTCCATGCTTCTAAGTCACTGTGTTGTTCCCTCTGCCCAAAATACACTTCCCAGCTCTTCACAGAGCTGGCTCCTTTTCATCCATCCAGAAGTGGGCTTAAATAACACTGTTAGGGATCTTCCCTTGCCACCCTAAATTGCTGCCTCACCCCAGTCTCACCCCTCTTACTCACTTCAGCAGGTACCTGGTACTTCTTATCCTTCATTGTAAGAACAAGATCTGGGTCCGGCTCAACAAATACTTGAACAAGGAATGAAGTAAGCAACCCAGCGTAAAAAGAATGCCTCATACAAAGTTCAGAGGCCCAGGAGATAGAAGCTGGTAAAACCGTTCACAAGAAGCAAGCATGAAGAAGGAGGGCGCCCAGTAGGAAATGACTGCATGCAAACAGAGCTGGCTATAGTGGGGCTCGGCCTCCAACCCTTTGGGGGAACAAGGTGGGAAGTGAAGTAATATAGTGGGAACTGGCTGGAGATAGCGATGGAAAAAAACCTGAAACCATAAGGGACTCCTCAAGATATACAATGACAAGTTTCACTGATCCCCTCTCCTCCTAAATAAAAAAGAATTCCAGGGAAGAAGGCACTTTGTTTTTTTGTTTTGTCTTTGAGACAGTGTCTCCCTGTGTTGCCCAGGCTGCAGTACAGTGGCACAATCATAGCTCACTGCAGCCTCAACCTCCTGAGCTCAATCTTCCCACCTCAGCCTCCCAAGTAGCTGGGACTACAAGCACATGCCACTATACCCGAATAATTTTTGTATTTTTTGTAGAGACAGAGTCCCACTATATTGCCCAGGCTGTTCTCAAACTTGCGGGCTCAAGCAATGCACCCACCTTAGCCTCCCAAAGTATTGGGATTACAGGCGTGACCCATGCCTGGCCCAAGGAGAGACACTTCGAACAGTTCATTTTAAAGCAAGAAACTCAATTAAATAGGAATTTCATTAAATTAACTGAACTCCTACAAACTGGAATATCATTTCTCTGGGATCAGCTGATTTAAAATTTGTTACTAATCTTGAAGTTCTGTAAGATCTCAAGGTATCCTGGATCTTCGCAATTCCCTTACTATTTACTCAGTGCCTCGTAGGTTAAACTCATTATCCCAAAGTCTAGTACAATGTTGGTAACTAGACAAATAAATCCACATCCATGAGCTTTTGACCTTACATGGTAACTTTAGAAACTAGTTCTCATTAACAGAAGACATCAAGGTAAGGGAAATGTGACTGCAACATACTGAGACAGAAATAGTAGCTCTTACTGGATGCCAGGCACTGTTCTACATGCTTTATACGTATTAAGTCATTTAATCCTCCTGCTAACCTTAAGTGACAGGTACTATAAAGAAACTGAAATACAGATAAGTGACGCAGCTGGCCCAGGATTACAGCTAGGAAGTAGCAGAGCTCGATTTCAAAGGCAGACAGCCTGGCTCCAAGCCTGAGTGCCTATCCACCTGGCTCTTCTATATATTACGTGCCAAAGACGCCTGGAAGGGAGTGAGCATCTGTCTGGGGTGGCCCTGGGCTGGGCTCTGAAAGACAAATATGGCTCTGATGAACAGGTGGGCACTTTAAAGCCATTCAGGAGAAATGAAAGAAACACACGAATGCGTGTGCACATGTGTACACAAAAAGATATGCTCAACAGACATCATTTAATGCAACTCAGACAAAGCAGAGGGCTTTCACAGGAATGCAGTAGGCCAGGAGTCAGGACATCACTCCAGGGAAGATCTTTCAAGGGTATATGCTCCACCCAGAACATAATGTATTTAAATACAAATAATATTAAAACAGCCTTACTTACAAGATGTACTAACACAGGACCAAAGTGTCCCAGTGAATGCAGTGCAAAGGTCACCTAGCACAGCATTTGTACTTTTGCCTAAAAAGGTATCCCTACATTTCAAGTGAAAAATTACAGGCTGGGTGCAGTGGCTCATGCCTGTCTGTAATCCCAACATTTTGGGAGGCTGAGGTGGGAGGATCGCTACAGGCCCGGAGTTTGAGACCAGGCTGGGCAACGCAGGTGACCCCATCTCTATAAAAATGTTTAAAAAATTAAATGGGCATGGTGGTGTACACCTGTAGTGCCAGCTACTCGGGAGACTGAGGCAGAAGGACTGCTTGAGGCCAGGAGTTTGAGGTCGCAGCAAACTATGACTATGCCACTATACTCCAACCTGGGTGTCAGAGCAAGATCCTGTCTCCAAATAAAAAGGGGGTGGGGGGGAGGAAAAATGATACATTCCAGTCCATATTCAATTCTATCCCTAGACTGAAGCCTGTCTGTGTAATATTAATAGCTTTAAAACAAAAACTGCAAAGTAGTTAAAGTATCATTATTGTCATCCTTGTTTGGCAACAGTATATCAACTGGCTCTTGCAACACTTACAAAAGCACCTGGGGCACAAGGCAAGCCTCAGGAGGCTGCAAACCCAGATAAGACATTAAAGATGTTGAAGCTCCTACTGGATACTCTATGAAACAGTTTCTCCCTTTTACTGAAAAGGAAAACTTCATGAGAGACTGTATGCCAAACAACAGCAGGAAGGTAATGTTACATTTTGGCTGGAGTTCTTCCCCCTACAGGAACTATTCACTTTGAAATTGCTGTCAGATTTCAGATTCAGTAAGATACAAAGTCTGTGAAGAGCCTGAAGAGCCTCCCTCTGCGAAGAGGCTCCGCCTGCCAAGAGCCTCCCTCTGCACCCAAGCCCTGCTAAGTGGTGGTTCCCAGGAACGTCTCATCTTATCTATGACCTCTGTATGGAAGAACTCAACAGGAATATTTCATGTAAAACCTTCATGATAAATGATTTGCCTGGGAACACTCATACCACCACGACGTGCCCAAGACCGCCAGCCGATGAAGTCTTCCCAACCAAGTGCTGACACCTAACCCCAACACACTCTCACCTTCTTACCAAATGTGCCAGATTAATGTCCTGCTCCAAATTCAGGCCTTTTCAGAAAACATAAAGCTTCCCGCTATTTGTGAAAAAGTAACCTCGTTGCTTTACATAAACAAAAATCACCTCATTTAATATGCCTTTTGTGTACATGTAAATTAAAACATGTTATCACTAGCAGTAATTTTTAAACTTCCAGATTAATACTTTAATAGTTCTCTCCTCCTTAAAAATTATGTAAAATTTCTTTTTGATTTGCCAACACCTCACACTTTAAGTAATTTTCATAAAGATTCTGGAGAAAAATATTTTCACTAGAAAAAAAAAAACTTCAAGACGTTATCTAGAAGACAAAAGTTTGCTCACATCATACTGTCTGTAGAAAGCCCTTTCTAGGGTATCTGTGGCAACAGGATACAGACATCTTTTGTTTCTTTCTTCCTTTACTGAAATGCTCAAAACTTTCCAACAGTCACTCTCACCATCCCTAGAGTTGAGAGTTTCTATAATTGATTCTCTTCCACTTACAATGACAATTTAACCCACCCCAATTGGCAGGTTTTAAAATCAGTCAAAATTAAGAATTGTGGAACAATGTGGCTGACAAACCACCATTCTTATTTGGAAAAACTGACAGAATCTGGGGAATGGGAAGGGAAGAGGGTGCAGGTCTGTGTAAAACCCCCAACTAAAAGTCACAGTAACATGAAGAAAGGCAGGAATTCTCCACTTCATTTGGATGGCAGAAAATCAATAGGCTCTTTGCAGAATAAACACATGCACACACACAAACACACACACGCACAAATATTGATACTATTCAGCCTCAATAACTCATGATCTCATTCTGAGCCAAACCTCATACAACTATTTGTAGCCTCCAGCATACAGCGGATAGGGAAAATTTTTCAACAGGGAAAATACTGTCCATTAACTTCAACTATTCTGCAAATTAGGACAAGACCCCATTGTGCAATTCAGTTCAATAGTTTGGCTCAGGATGAGAAGGAAGAGGTAGTGGATTCTTTGAGAGCCTTAAGGGAAGGAGGCCACATGCCATCAGAGAAGCAGGAAAGATAAGCAGATAGACATGTGTTCTCAGGGCCACCGCCCATTCAGATGCTCCAGCTGAGCGCTGTCCAGTCGAAATATTATACAAAATATATTATACAAAATGAGCCATACGTGTCATTGTATGTATGTATGTATGTATGTATGCATGTATGTGGAGAGGGAGTCTCGCTCTGTTGCCCAGGAAGGAGTGCAGTGGCGCAATCTCGGCTCACCGCAACCTCTGCCTCCTGGTTCAAGCGATTCTCCTGCCTCAGCCTCCCCAGTAGCTGGGATTACAGGCGCCTGCCACCATGCCTGGCTAATTTTTGTATTTTTACTAGAGACGGGGTTTCACCATGTTGGCCAGGCTGGTCTCGAATTACTGACCTCAGGTGACCCACACACCTCGGCCTTCCAAAGTGCTGGGATTACAGACGTGAGCCACCCCGCCCAGCCCATATATGTCATTTTAAATTTCCAAAAAGCCACACTAAAAAGAGGGAAAAAGAAAAGCAGTGAGATTAACTTTTGTTTTTTAATTTGTTTGTTTTGAGACACTGTCCAAGGCTAGAGCACAAAGGCACAATCTCATCTCAAGGAAGCCTCAATCTTCTGGGCTCAAGGGATTCTCCCGCCCCAGCCTCCAGAGTAGCAGATTCTCCCACCTTAGCTTCCCGAGTAGCTGACTACAGGCGTGCGCCACCACGCTCGGTTAATTTTTTGTATTTTTTTGTAGAGACAGGGGTCTCACTATGTTGCCCAGGCTGGTCTTGAACTCCTGCACTCAAACGATCCTCCTGCCTCAGCCTCCCGAAGTTTTGGGATGACAAGCATGAGCCACTGCATCCTGCCAAGATTAATTTTAATGATCTACTTTCGTTAATCCAATTTGCCCCAAACATGACCATCTCAACATGCATTTAAGTATAAAAGATTACCAGTGACATCTTTTACGTTCTTTCTCATCCTAAGTCTTTAAAATCAGATGTACGTTTCACAGCTGGGACCACCACTCAAACTGGCCCCATTTCGTGGGCTCCATCGTCCCAAGCGGCCGGGGGTCAGTGGCCACCGTACTGGGCATGATAAGGTCCCTCGTGGCTCAATACCGAACACGGGCAACTCCTTTTCATCCCTAGACAGGTGGGGACAGGAAAATACCCAACTCCTGGCAAATCCATCCAGTGCCGACTCAGGCGCGACCTCGGAGGCCCCGGCCGGGCCTCAGGCGGCCCCACCCCTGCGCTGCCCAGGCCTGACCGGAAGCCCCGCTAATGGGAACTGACAGGTCCCGGTCCCGGTCTTCCCGGGCGGCGCCCCCGCCTCCGCGGGCCCCAAGGCCTCTCCCCGCCCGGCCCAGGGCTGCACCCCGCGCGGAAAAATAAAAAAATGAGAAAGGGGGGTAAAAAAGAGGGATGAGCCCCAAATTAATGCGCCAAGCTCTCCGCCGGTATCCTTCCCGCCCCCAAGCCCAAGACGCTGAATCGGGGTCCCCGCGATCACCAGAGCAGGCAGAAATAACGAAAAAAAAATTTTTTTTAGTGAAATCACCAAAAAGGAGACATTTTGCCGAGGGATGGCAGGCAGAAGTGGGTCACGTTATTCTCGGTGGGGGAAGGGGACGGCGCGCCCACCCGCCCCTCCGCGCGCACAGGCCCCGGTCCCGCTCCTCTCAGGGTCCTCTCGGGTCCGCGGGCCCCGGACCCCGCCGCCCCTCCCCCGCCCCGCCCGCCGTCCGTTAACGGCCGCGCGCGAGCACGAGGCGGCGACGCGCGCGCGCGCGGGGGCGCGGGCGCGCGCGTTTCCTTCACCCCGGCGGCGCCCCCCTACCCCTACCTGTGGGGACTACGCGCCGGCCGGCGGCGGAAGGCAGGCGGAGGCGGGCGGCGGCTGGCGGGCGGCGGAGGCGGCGGCGGCGGGGCCTGGGTGCTCGCTCTCAGCTCTCCCTCGGTTAGCGGCGGCGGCGGTGGCGGCTCGGCTGCGCCCGCGGCGGCGCCCTCTAGCGGCGGGAGGCCGCGCTTGCCGCCCGGGAGACGCCGCCATTGGCTGCGCCGGAGCTACGGGCTGGGGGCGGTGGCGCCACGTCTGACTGGGGGCAGGGACCTGGGCGCGCCGTTCAATCCGGAGCCCCGGCGTCGACGCACCGCCCACTGGGTGAGCCAATGGGAAGGCCACGTTGCGCACTGGACGCGCTTGGACTCAAGACAGATTAACCAGCACCTGGGTTTTCTGGGGCCTCGCCTGGGCCGCGGCCTGAGCAGAAGCGCTAGGAGGTAGAACAGCGTCCAGCGGGGAGAGGAGCTAGAGTCGGCATCGGGAAGCCCACCCTGGAGCCTGCTTAGCTTGACGAGCCCTCAACCGGGGCGCCCTGCTCTGCGAAGAGTAACTCTGCCTCTTCAGAACGGTGATTGTCCTCATTCCTACAGCTGAGGAACGGGGGCGCGGAGCCCCACGGCAGCCGGGGATCCAAAGACAGCCTCCCTCCAGTTCCATCTGCCGGCTCTTGGAAGGCCTGGATCCCTGTCCTTCAGGGCCCAGCCCAAATGCCGCCTCGTCCACCTGCATTTTATGGCCAGGTGCCGCGCTGCGTGCACGGCTTCTTGTAAAATGCTCAGCTCAGCAGTGGGCGAGGCAGGGTCCCTGCCCCATGGGATGGAGGGCGGAGAGAAGGACCGACAAGCGCCCAGAGAAGACCATTTTGGTCGGTGAAGACCAAAGAAATTTAAGCAGGAGGATGTGACAGGAGGTTTTGGGAAAGCCTCTGAGGAGGTGACAGCCGTGCAATCATGGGAGCCGTGCAATCATGGGGGAAGTGTGCCGCAGGCAGAGGGAAAATGAGTGCAAAAGCCCTGAAGCTGGAGCTCGGTGTCTGGATAACAGGAAAGGCCTGCATAGCTGATGTGTGCCAGAGGGGAGAAAGATCTGTGACACAGAGGGGCCACCATGTGGAATTTGGAGTTTTGTGTGGATGGGGGTCATTCATTGAGTCTGAATTGGGAGTTCCAAGGTCTCATTTATATTTTAGAAAGTTCTCTGCTGCTACTGTGCAGAGATTGGACTGTAGGAGGGACAAGAGGGGAAGTGGGGAAGCTAGCTACAGTAGCTCTTCCAGGGGTCTGGGTGACGTAGATTTACAACCAGAGTATTAGCTCAGGCTGCCATGACAAAATACCCCAGACCAGGCAGCTTAGACAACAGGAATTGATTTTCTCACAGTTTTAGAGGCTGCAAGTCTAAGGTCTGGGTGCCGGCAGGGCTGGTTTCTGGTGAGGCCTCTCTCCCCGGCTTGTAAACAGCTGCCTTCTCACTGTGTCCTCCTATGACCTTTTCTCTGTGAGCGGGAATCCCTGGTGTGTCTTCCTTTTTCTTACAAGAACAACAGTTTTACTAGATTAGGGCCCCACCCTATGACTTCATTTAACCCCAATGACTACCTAAAAGGCCGTATTCAAATAGTCGTATTAGGCCAGGCGCGGTGGCTCACGCCTGTAATTCTAGCACTTTGGGAAGCCGAGGCAGATGAATTGCCTGAGCTCAGGACTTGGAGACCAGCCTGGGCAACACAATGAAACTCCGTCTCTACTAAAATACAAAAAATTAGCCGGGCATGGCGGCCTGCACATGTAATCCCAGCTACTCGGGAGGCTGAGGCAGGAGAATCACTTCAACCTGGGAGGCGGAGGTTGCAGTGAGCTGAGATCGCGCCATTGCCCTCCATCCTGGGCGAGAAAGAGACTCTGTATCAAAAGAAAAAAAAAGTCAGGGACCCTGTGGCTTCATTTAACCCTAATGACTGCCTAAAAGGCCCATTCAAATAGTCATATTAGGGTTAGAGCTTCAACATCCCCGGGGTGGGGATGTGGGGAGTGGGGAGCGTTTCAGTCCGTAACACCAGGTAAGTGCTGCAACGGATATTGGAGAGCTGATGGGCTGTGGTTTTAGGGAAGCTCCTCTAAGAAAGGGGTGGATTATGCCCTGCGCAGTGGCTCACATCTATAATCCCAGCACTTTGGGAGGCTGAGGCAAGGGGATCACGAGGTCAGAAGTTCAAGACCAGCCTGGCCAACATGGTGAAACCCTGTCTCTACTAAAAATACAAAAATTAGCCGGGCATGGAAGCAGGCGCCTGTAATCCCAGCTACTGGGGAGGCTGAGGCAGGAGAATCGCTTGAACCTGGGAGGCGGAGGTTGCGGTGAGTCGAGATCGCGCCACTGTACTCCAGCCTCGGTGACAGAACAAGACTCCGTCTCAAAACAAAATAAGACAAAGAAAGGGGTGGATTATTCTCATGACCAGAGGCTGCTCATCATTCAGGCCTCCGCTCCAACAGCCTCTCTTGGAGAGGCCTTCACTGACAGCCCATCTAAAAGTTGCTCACTAACACAGCACCCTATCTGATCTTCCAAGCAGTCATCATGATCTGAAATGACCTCGTCTGGTCCTGTTGCCAGAAGGCTCAGGAGGTCTCTGGATACTGGTGAGACCCCAGCCCCAGCCAGTTTCCACGTTCTTGACACCATGGAGAGAAAGAATTCAAGAATGAGTTGAATGAAGGAAAGGGCAAGAAGGTTTTTTGTTGTTGTTGTTTTTGTTTTTTTGAGACAGGATCTCAGTCTGTCACCCAGGCAAGAGTACAGAGGCGCAATCATGGCTCACTGCAGTCTTGATCTCCCGTGCTCGGGTGATTCCCGCCACCTCAGCTTCCTGAGCAGCTGGGACTACAGGCACATACCACAAGGGCTTGTTTCTGTTTTTTGTGTTGTTTTTTTTTTTTTTTGTAGAGACAGGGTTTTGCCATGTTGTCCAGGCTGGCCCCAAACTCCTGGCCTCAAGCAATCCTCGCACCGTGACCTCCCAAAGTGCTGAGATTACAGATGTAAGACACTGCACCCAGCTGCAAGAAGCTTTTATTGCGAAGCGAACATACACATTTAAGAGAGAAGTGCGGGCGTGCCCGTAAGAATAAGGCTCGCACAGTGGAGTTTGGGTTCCTAATTTTATGGGTGTTTCTTTTAGTTACAGGATGGAATTATCATTAGGCATTCTGGAAAGGGAGGGGATTTCAGGAACCTCCACCTCAATTACTGCCCCCTCTCTCCCTTATTTGGGTTTGCTGGAAGAAGCATGGACATGTCACCCTGGCCAGAGTTTTAGCCATCTTCTCTCTCTTAGGTTTTCTGTTATCCTGTGGTTTCTTTGCCTAGTTCCTGTTTCAGCTATTGTTTGGGTTTTTCCATCCTCCTGTGACCACCCAGTGCTGTTCCTGTCTCAGGCATTTGGGTGCTTGTTTGTGGTCTGCCTCCAGCCCTACAGGAGAGCAGAGACCCTGCTTCTTTTTTTGTTTTGTTTTGTTTTTGCTTTCTGAGACAGAGTTTCGCTCTTGTTGCCCAGGCTGGAGTGCAATGACACAATCTTGGCTCACTGCAACCTCTGCCTCCCAGGTTGAAGCAACTCTCCTGTCTCAGCCTCCCAAGTAGCTTGGATTATAGGCGTGCACCACCATGCCCGGCTGATTTTTGTATTTTTAGTAGAGACGGGGTTCCTCCATGTTGGTCAGGCTGGTCTTGAACTCCTGACCTTAGGTGATCCACCCGCCTCAGCCTCCCAAAGTATTGGGATTACAGGCATGAGCCACCACACCTGGCCCAAACCAGTTTCTTTTGTCCTATGTTCTCATCCCCTCGATGGTAGGTAGCACCCCTGAAATACTTCTGGAGTGGACGTCTCAAGCAAGCCTGAGGCTAAGATCTGATTAGAAGCGTGAGTAGGAGATATCCTAATGCAGTGGTGCATGTAGAAAAGAAAAAACCCTGATGCGGTGGCTCACACCTGTAATCCCAACACTTTGGGAGGGTGAGGTGGGCAGATGGCTGAGGCCAGGTAAGACCTGCCTGGCCAACATGGCAGAACCACGTCTGTACTAAAAATACAAAAATTAGCCAGGTGTTGTGGCAGGTTCCTGTAATCCCAGCTACTTGGAAGGCTGAGGTGCTCATGCCACTGCACTCCAGCCTGGGCAACAGAATGAGACTCCATCTCAAAAAAAAAAAAAAAAAAAAAAAAAGCTCTTGTGATTGCATTGGGTCCACCTGGATAACCCAAGATGGTCTCTTCATCTCGAGATTGTAACTTAATCACAACGGCAAACTCCCTTTTGCTGGGTAACAGGCTACTGGGGTTAGCATTTGGACATCTTTGGGGAACCATTATTCTGCCTACCACAGAGAGTAAAGGACGTCCGCGTATGGGTGGGCCTGCTTCCTGGGATCCCCATCTCTAGCCCTTGTTGAGGTGATGACACTCCCGATTCCCCCACCCCTGGTAGCACTGGGCGCTAATGTGCTAAGGAAAACAGACTGAGTCATTCCTCAGGCTTCCACTCCAGTGAGAGAAATTTTCAGTTTCTTCATTGGATATTACACTGACAGGTACACTCTCTAAGGACCTATTATGTGCCCCATGCCTTGTGCAAGTCACCTGAGGGTACAAAGTTGGATAAGACAGGATTCCTGCCCTCAACCAGCCTACAGTCAGGTCAAGGAGACAGGCTCTGTGCATCAGTGATTCTAGGGGTGGCCAGGGTAGGCAGAGGAGTCTGTGGAGCCACCTAGGAGTGACCTCTTCATTCTCTCCAGAAATACTGACAGAGCACTTACTCTGTGCCAGATACTATTCTAAATTCATGGGATGTGTCAGTACAGAACAAAGATCACTACCCTAATGAAGTTTACATTCCAGGAGAGTGAAACAGACAACAAACAATATAAGTAAATCATAGATTCATTAATATCAATACAAGTAAATCTAGATTCATTAATGGGAGTTATGATGTAGTCACCAGGTATCGTAGTGAATGCCATAAAAAATACAGATGGGGTTGGGCGGGGTGGCTTATACCTGTAATCTCAGCACTTTGGGAAGCCGAGGCAGGTGAACCACTTGAGGTCAAGGGGTTCGAGACCAGCCTGGGAAAGATGGTGAAACGCCGTCTCTACTATAAATACAAAAATTAGCTGGACGTGGTAGTGGGTGCCTGTAATTCCAGCTGCTTAGGAGGCTGAGGTGACAGAATTGCTTGAACCCAGGAGGCAGAGGTTGCAGTGAGCCGAGATCGACCCACTGCACTCCAGCCTGGGTGACAGAGCAAGACTTTGTCTCAAAAAATATATATACGTGTATATATTTGTGTGTGTATTGTGTATATACGTATGTATATACACACAAATGTATATATATATATAAAAGATATATTTTTGTGTATTTTTTGGGGAGAGGGGGAAAAAAAGGAAGACAAAGTTATGACTGGACACCCGGTCTTTTTTTCTTCTTTTTTCTTTTTTTTTTTTTTTAAACAGGGCCTCTCTCAGTTGCCCAGGCTGGAGTGCAGTGGCACAATCACAGCTCACTGCAGGCTCAATCTCCTGGGCTCAAGCAATCCTCCCACCTCAACCTCCCAAGTAGCTGGGACTGCAGGCTTGTGCCACAGCCTTTTTAATTAAAAAAAAAAAAAAAAGAGAGCGAGAGAAAGAAAAAGCAAACAAGGGCTGTTCTTTCCTATGCTTTTGGTTTTTCTGAAGTATATTAGTTTGCAATTTCAGCCTTCTTGTTCGCCTTGAATCCTCCACCCCTCTGCATGTTGTACCTTTTCTCGGCTGTATTAGAAGTCAGTATAATAGGATTATTTCAGGTTGCCTTGGTTTTCCTTTCAGCTGGGCACCAAATTAAGTGTCTCAGTAAAATAACCCATCTCCTAGCACCCATCCAAAAAATTGGGAGTTACTTTTCCTTGGCCCATGAGGTCTCTGGATACCAGCTTCTACCCATAAGCAGCAATAGCAGTAGTAGTTCAGCCTTATATACAAAGTTATTTGAGATTCTCAGCAGGAGCTGGCATGCACACATAGCAAAAGTGTCCGCTTTTTAAAAATATATTCACTGGCTGGGTGCGGTGGCTCACGCCTATAATCCCAGCAATTTGGGAGGCCGAGGTGGGCGGATCACTTAAGGTCAGGTGTTCAAGACCAGTCTGGCCAACATGGTGAAACCCCATCTCTACTAAAAATACAAAAGTTAGCTGGGGATGGTGGCAGATGCTTGTAGTCCCAGCTACTTGGAGGCTGAGGCAGGAGAAATGCTTGAATCCGGGAGGCGGAGGTTGCGGTGAGCCAAGATTGTGCCACTGCACTCCAGCCTGGGCAACAGAGCAAAACTCCATCTCAAAAAAAAAAAAAAAAAAATACACACACACACACACACACACACGTTCCCCCCAAAGCAAAAAGGTACTTTGTATTGCGATAAATATATTGACTCATTTAAGCTGTCCCAAATAAATACAAGGTGAACATTTAAGATGCTATGAGTAGGTGGCGCAGTTGTGGAAAGAGGGGCTTTGGAGTCTGGGAAGCATGAAGGCAAGTCCTCCTTACCCATCTGGGTGGCCCTAAGCAAGTATCTTTCAGAGCCTTGAGGTCATCTTTAAATGTGGATAATGTTCCCCCTGGCACAGTGATGATTAAATAACATACATAAGCCACCTGGCACAGAGACTGTTCAATAAATAGCAGATCCTTTTTTTTTTTCTCGCCTAGAGTTCAGTGGCAAGATCACAGCTCACTGCAACCTCAGCCTCCCGGAGCTCAAGGAGTCCTCCCACCTCAGCCTTCCGAGTAGCTGGGACTACAGGCATGCACACCACCACGCCTGGCTAATTTTTGTATTTTTTGGTAGTGACAGGGTTTTGCCATGTTGCCCAGGCTGGTCTCAAACTGCTGGGCTTAAGCAATCTGCCCATCTCGGCCTCTCGAAGTGCTGGGATTATAGGTGTGAGCCACTGTGCCCAGCATAGCAGTTATTATACTTTCCATGATGAATGGAGTAATCTTTCCAGCAGTAATCTTTGGGGTGGGAAGGGGTACTCGCACACACACACACCCCATCCCCAGAGATTGTGAGGCATGCTCCCTAGTCCCCCTGGGAGTGACTGCCTTGGAAAAAACTGTTCCTGAGGGGCAGGATGGAGGGTCACAACCCCTCAGGACTTTTACTCAGACTTTTATATCATTTGGCAGGGAGCCAAGGCATATTAGGAAATTCACAGAAACCATAAACATAAAAAAATGCATAAGTCCTCAGTTCAGTAACCACACAAATATTTCCAGGAACACATCCAAAGCCACTTTCCCTTCTGCAAAGCGGTTATAAAATGTACTTAGTGCCAGGCACGGTGGCTCACACCTGGCTTACAGGCGGGCACCTGTAAACCCAGCTACTTGGGAGGATGGGGCAGAGAATTGCTTGAAGCTGGGAGGTGGAGGTTGCAGTGAGCCGATATTACACCCCTGCACTCCAGCCTGAGTGGAAAAGTAAGACTCTGTCTCAAAAATAATAATAATAAAATAAATAAAAAATGTACTTAGCAAGCCAGGTGCGGTGGCTCACTCCTGTAATCCCAGCACTTTGGGAGGCCAAGGTGGGTGGATCACCTGAGGTCAGGAGTTTGAGACCAGCCTGGACAACATGGTGAAACCCCATCTCTACTAAAAATACAAAATTATCTGGGTGTGGTGACGCATGCCTGTAATCCCAGGGAGGCTGAGGCAGGAGAATCTGTTGAACGTGGGAGGCAGAGGCTGCAGTGAGCCGAGATCATGCCACTGCACTCCAGCCTGGGCAACAGAGTGAGACTCCGTCTCAAAAAAAAAAAAAAAAAAAGAACCCAAATGTACTTAGCACAGACCTACCTCTTCTGCTCTAGGTGGATTTACAGAAAAATTTTTAATCAACAGATTTTTAAGAAGTTTGCATAGAAGGAATGAATATGAATGTTAAATCAAAATCCTGGTAATCTGATTGTGCTATAAATGTGAAATATCACAAACAAGTAATTGGAAGGACATGCAAACAAAAACAAGAACTGAGCTACCTCTGCTTCTTAACATCATCATCCTTCAAGTGTAATATTTAAGGTATGTACCTTTATTACAAAAGGTATTTCTGGCCTGGCATGGTGGCTCATGCCTGTCATCCCAGCACTTTGGGAGGCTGAGGCGGGCAGATCACTTGAGGTCAGGAGTTAGAGACCAGCCTGGCCAACATGGTGAAACCCCATCTCTACTAAAAATACAAAAAATTAGCTGGGTGTAGTGGTGGACGCCTGTAATACCAGCTACTTGGAAGGTTGAGGCAAGAGAATCACTTGAACCCGGGAGGCAAAGTTCACAGTGAGCTGAGATGGCGCCATTGCACTCGAGCCTCGGTGACAAGAGCGAGACTCTGTCTCAGAAACAAAAACAAAAGATATTTCTGTAAGCACGCACCACTATAAGTGTGTACGTGCAGGCCGGGCGCGGCGGGTCACACCTGTAACGCCAGCACTTTGGGAGGCCGAGGAGGGCGGATCACGAGGTCAGGAGATCGAGACCATCCTGGCTAACACAGTGAAACCCTGTCTCTAGTAAAAATACAAAAAATTAACCAGGCCTGGTGGCAGGCGCCTGTAGTCCCAGCTACTCGGAGGCTGAGGCAGGAGAATGGCATGAACCTGGGAGGTGGAGCTTGCAGTGAGCAGAGATTGCGCCACTACACTGCAGCCTGGACAACAGAGCTAGACTCCGTCTCAAAAAAAAAAAGTGTATACGTGCAGAGAACTAAATATCTCAGCATGCACGTGTGTGTGTGTGTGTGTGTGCATGCGTGCATTCCCTTTTGGAAGAAAAAAATACAAAATGTTCATATATATATTTCATATAAATTTATTATAGGATGGACTTAGATCTCCTTTTTTTCCCCAAAATATATCTAACTAGGTTTTCAGTAGTTTTGGGTTCAGGGTAGCTTTCTTAGTGCTTCTCAGTTCAAATGTTACTTTCTTCCACCTCTTCTGCAGTATCAGTGAAGTCTTTTTTCCCAGCTTGGATCAGTGAAAGGATGTAAAATCTGCTAATTTGGCCAGGTGTGGTGGCTCACGCCTGTAATCCCAACACTTTGGGAGGCCAAGGTGGGCAGATCACAAGGTCAGGAGTTCGAGACCAGCCTGACCAATGTGGTGAAACCCCGTCTCTACTAAAAATACAAAAATTAGTCAGGCATGCTGGCGTGTGCCTGTAATTCCAGCTACTCAGGAGGCTGAGGCAGGAGAATCGCTTGAACCTGGGAGGCAGAGGTTTCAGTGAGCTGAGATCGTGCCACTGCATTCCAGCTTGGGCAACAGAGCAAGACTCTGTCTCAAAAAAAGATAATAATAAAATATGCAAATTTATCCACAAAACGTATGACAATGGTTTGGCACCTTTTTTGCTAGGAGGATGTCAAAATCTAGCAATAAAGTTGCTCTAACCAGATTCGAACTAGTTTTTTGTTTTTTGTTTTTTTTGAGACGGAGTTTTGCTCTGTCACCCAGGCTGGAATGCAGTGGCTCCATCTCAGCTCACTACAAACTCCGCCTCCCAGGTTCACCCCATTCTCCTGCCTCAGCCTCCCGAGTAGCTGGGACTACAGGCGCCCGCCACCACACCCGGATAATTTTTTGTATTTTTAGTAGAGAAGGGGTTTCACTGTGTTAGCCAGGATGGTCTCGATCTGACCTTGTGATCCGCCTGTCTCAGCCTCCCAAAGTGCTGGGATTACAGGCGTGAGCCACTGCGACCGGCCTCGAACTAGAATATTATAGATCAAATCTAACCAGTCAAATCTAGCCCAAGTCTTAGTGATTCAAATACCCTTTGGGGGCCAGTTCACTTTCAAGCACTTCACTGGTATTTTCTTTCAAGGAGTTATGAGTGCATATGTCAAGAATTTTTGGCTGGGTGCGGTGGCTCACGCCTGTAATCCCAGCACTTTGGGAGGCCAAGGCAGGTGGATCACCTGAGGTCAGGAGTTCGAGACCAGCCTAGCCAACATGGTGAAACACCATCTCTACTAAAAATACAAAAAATTAGCCGGGCGTGGTGGTGGGTGCCT
This sequence comes from Symphalangus syndactylus, assembly GCF_028878055.3. Taxonomy (NCBI): domain Eukaryota; kingdom Metazoa; phylum Chordata; class Mammalia; order Primates; family Hylobatidae; genus Symphalangus; species Symphalangus syndactylus. The sequence goes on along the minus strand of NC_072436.2, from coordinate 107,138,004 downwards.
GTAATCCCAGCTACCAGGGAGGCTGAGGCAGGAGAATCAATGGAACCCAGAAAGCAGAGGTTGCGGTGAGCTGAGATTGTACCGCTGTACTCCAGCCTGGTCAACAAAGCGAGACTCTATCTAAAAAAAAAAAAAAAAAAAAAAAAGAATTTTTTAGTTGTAAGAGACTGTTAAGTAGTGAACCCTAATTAAACAAGGTTAAGGGGAAGAAAGGAAATTTATGAGCTCATAGAACTTAATTGTCCAGGTAAGGTTTGTGTCAGTATCATCAGAAACTTAGGCACTCTCACTCCTTCTGTCAGTTCTGCTTTCCATTCTCAGGCAGACCCACCCCTTGCGGCAATGTAACTGCCAGCAGTTCCAGACTTAGGTGGTATTTTCTCAGCAACTCCCACAAAGCCTTGCTCTTACAAACATTTCCATAAAACCTGGACCTGACTCATTGGCCAGAACTGTGTCACACTGTTACCGGTGGAGGGTGTCCAGGTTCTTGATGTTTTGAGCAAAGAATTGGACGAAACGCACAAAGCAATGAAAGAAAAGCACAGATTTATTGAAACTAAAGTACACTCCACAGAGTAGGGAGCAGGTTAGAGGAAGTGACTCAAGAACGCTGGTTACAGAATTTTCTGGGGTTTAAATACCCTTCAGAGGTTTCCCGTTGCTTATTTGGGGTATGCCCTATGTAAATGAAGAGGATAAGTGAAGTTACAAAGTTATTTACTTGGCATATACCCCATGCAAATGAAGAGGATGTTTCTTGCCATAGCTGAAGTGAACTTACAAAGTTATTTAGTTGGGCATAGAAAGTTGGGGTTTTGGCCTGGGGGTGGGAGAGGGGGGAGGGCTCACGCCTGTAATCCAAACACTTTGGGAGGCCGAGGTGGGTGGACCTTTGGCCAACATAGTGAAACTCTGTCTCTACTAAAAATACAAAAATTAGCCAGGCATGGTGGGGGGTGCCTGTAATCCCAGCTACTTGGGAGGCTGAGGCAGGAGAATTGCTTGAGCCCGGGAGGCAGAAGTTGCAGTGAGCCAAGATCAGGCCACTGAACTCCATCTAGAAAAAAAAAAACACAGTTAATTGGGGTTTTTCCCTTTTATTTAGTTCTAGGAAGTATGTATGTTTGTTTGTTTATTTATTGAAACAGAGTCTCACTTTGTTGCCCAGGCTGTAGTGCAGTGGTAGGATCTCGGCTCACTGCAACCTCTGCCTCCCAGGTTCAAGCGATTTTCCTGCCTCAGCCTCCCAAGTAGCTGGGATTACAGGTGCTCACCACCACACCGAGCTAATTTTTCTATTTTTAATAGAGATAGAATTTCACCATGTTGGCCAGAGTGGCCTCGAACTCCTGGCTTCAGGTGATCCACCGCCCCGGCCTCCCGAAGTGCTGGGATTACAGGTGTGAGCCACCACACTCGCCCCAGTTCTAGGAAGTTTTTAGTTTCCCTGCCTCCAGACCCCATTCTCCTGCCTCAACATAACCATCCTGAATCAATCATCCAGGCAGGACAGGGCAGGTTATACAGTTTTGTTGTAAACAGTTATGTTAAGGCCAGGCACGGTGGCTCACACCTGTAATCCCAGCACTTCGGGAGGCCAGGGTGGGCAGATCACTTGAAGCCAGGAATTCGAGACCAGCCTGGCCAACACGGTGAAACCCCATCTCTACCAAAAATACAAAAATTACCCAGGTGTGCTGGCACACACACCTCAGCTACTCGGGAGGCTGAGGGAGGAGAATCCCTTGAACCCAGGAGGCAGAGGTTGCAGTGAGCTGAGATTGGCCACTGCACTCCAGCCTGGGCAACAGAGCCAGACTCTGGATCAAAAAAAAAAAAGGAACAATGCTCCTTGATAGCTGCTGTTCTACACCACAGAGACTAAGGGGAATTGAAAGATGATCCTCAAAGATTTCCATGTGGTGGCCGGGCGCAGTGACTCACGCCTGTAATCCCAGCACTTTGGGAGGCCGAGGCGGGCGGATCACGAGGTCAAGAGATCGAGACCATCCTACCTAGCAGGGTGAAACCCCATCTCTACTAAAAAATACAAAAAATTAGCTGGGTGTGGTGGTGGGCGCCTGCAGTCCCAGCTACTCGGGAGGCTGAGGCAGAAGAACGACGTGAACCCAGGAGGTGGAGTTTGCAGTGAGCCGAGATCACGCCACTGCACTCCAGCCTGGGCGACAGAGTGAGACTCTGTCTCAAAAAAAAAAAAGAAGAAGAATCAAATTCAGGGCTGGGTGCAGTGGCTCATGCCTGTAATCCCAGTACTTTGGGAGGCCAAGGCAGGCAGATCACCTGACATCAGGAGTTCGAGACCGGCCTGGCCAACACGGTGAAAGCCCATCTCTACTAAAAATATAAAAATCAGCTGGGCGTGATGGCTGGCGCCTGTAATCCCAGCTACTTGGGAGGCTGAGGCAGGAGAATTGCTTGAACCTGGGAGGCAGAGGTTGTAGTGAGCCAAGATTGTGCCATTGTGCTCCAGCCTGGGTGACAGGAGCAAGACACCATCACACACACACACACACACACACACACACACACACACACCAAAAAGGTAAAGAATCTGGCCGGTCGTGGTGGCTCACACCTGTAATCCCTGCACTGGGATTACGCCAAGGCAGGTGGATCACCTGAGGTCAGGAGTTCGAGACCAGCCTGGCCATCATGATAAAACCCCGTATCTACTAAAAATACAAAAGTTAGCCGGGCGTGGTGGCCCACACCTGTAATCCCAGCTACTTGGGAGGCTGAGGCAGGAGAATCGCTTGAACCTGGGAGGCGGAGGTTGCATTGAGCCAAAATCACCCCACTGCACTCTGGCCTGGGTAACAGAGCGCGACTCCACCTCAAAACTATAAAAGAAGAAGAAGAACCTAATTTGGTAGGTTTAGGGTGAGGCCTGAGGTTTTGCACTTCTTACAAATTGTTAGGCCCTGCCAGTGCTGCTGCTCCAGGAACTACATTTTGAGAAGTGACATTCCTCTAGAAAATGTCTAATTTGCCACCTTTAAACCCTATTCCTGCAGCCAGGTGCGGTGGCTCACACCTGTAATCCCAGCACTTTGGGAGGCTGAGACTGGGTGGATCAGGAGGTCAGGAGATTGAGACCATCCTGCCTAACAGGGTGAAACCCCGTCTCTACTAAAAAAAAATACAAAAAAATCAGCTGGGCATGGTGGTGAGCGCCTGTAGTCCCAGCTAGTCGGGAGGCTGAGGCAGGAGAATGGCGTGTACCCAGGAGGCGGAGCTTGCAGTGAGCCAAGATCACCCCACTGCACCACAGCCTGGGCGATAGAGGGAGACTCTGTCTCAAAAACAAAAACAAAAAAAAAACCCTATTCCTTTTCTTATGGTTTCTGTATTTTCACCTATAAAAGAATAAGATAAATAGGGCGCGATGGCTCGTGCTTGTAATCCCAGCACTTTAGGAGGCCGAGGCAGGTAGATTGCTTGAGGACAGGAGTGCAAGACCAGCCTGACCAACATGGTGAAACTGTCTCTACTAAAAATACAAAAATTAGCCAGGTGTGGTGGCCCACACCTGTAATCCCAGCTACTCGGGAGGCTGAGGCAGGAGAATCACTTGAACCCGGGAGGCAGAGGTTTCATCACGCCACTGCACTCCAGCCTGGGCGACAGAGCAAGACTCCGTCTCAAACAAACAAACAAAAAGAATACAATATTGGGATTTTACAGTGCTTCCAATCAGAAAAACAGCAATGGTTAAATATGGCAGTTTAAAAATAGCCCCATCCAGCCAGGCATGGTGCCTCATGCCTGTAATCCCAGCACTTTGGGAGGCCGAGATGGGTGGATCACCTGAGGTCAAGAGTTTGAGACCAGCCTGGCCAACATGGCGAAACCCCATCTCTACTAAAAATAAAAAAATCAGTTGGGCGTTGTGGCATGTACCAGTAATCCCAGCTACTGGGGGGCTGAGGCCGGAGGAGCACTTGAACCTGGGAGACAGAGGTTGCAGTGAGCCGAGGTCGTGCCACTGCACTCCAGCCTGGGCAACAGAGTGAGACTGTGTCTCAAAAAAAAAAAAAAAAAAAAAGTCACACCTTTCCTCATCAAAACAATTCTTGTTCTGGGGGTGGCAGGGGGCGTGGCAGGAAGGGTTGTGAGTTTCAGAGGGCTATGATAGACCACTAGTGACACCTTGTGGCTGATTCTTATCATTACAACCACATTTTGTGTTCCTTTTCAAACGTAACACAATTACAAAAATCAACATTGGGTATTCTGTTTCATTTACATAGTTTTGTGAAACTCAAATGTGTTTAACTTTTCATTTTGAGATGATTATAGATTAATCAGAGAGTCCCAAGAAATGTATAGGGAAGTTCCACAGATCCTTCTCTCAGCCTCCCCCAATGTTAACATATTAAATATCAAAACCAAGAAAGTGACATTGGTACAGCCTATAGATCTAATGCAGTTTTCACAGTTATACCTGCTCTCCTTTGTGACAAAAACACTTTGACGTATCAAGGAAAACGCATCAGGCCAACAAGAATCTCTTTCTTTGGTGGTTAAATATTAAATTCAACGACCAACTAGAAATTCTTAGTTTTGTAATAAAGTAAAATGAATCTCAGCATTCTACAACTTACAGTTTTGTTGAAACAAATCTTGTTGCCCAGGCTGGAGTGGTGCCATCATGGCTCACTGCAGCCTCGACCTCCCAGCTTACGACTAGAGTAATCCTCCCACCTCAGCCTCCTGGGTGGCTGGAACTACAGGCACACAACGCAACACCCAATTTTTTTTTTTTTTTTTTCTTTTTTTTTTTTTTTTGAGACGGAGTCTTGCTCTGTCACCCAGGCTGGAGTGCAGTGGCGCAATCTCGGCTCACTGCAAGCTCCACCTCCCGGGCTCACGCCATTCTCCTGCCTCAGCCTCTCCGAGTAGCTGGGACTACAGGCGCCCGCCACCACGGCCGGCTAATTTTTTGTGTTTTTAGTAGAGACGGGGTTTCATCGTGGTCTCGATCTCCTGACCTCGTGATCCGCCCGCCTCGGCCTCCCAAAGTGCTGGGATTACAAGCGTGAGCCACCGCGCCCGGCCTTTTTTTTTTTTTTTTTTTTTTTTTTGAGACAGGGTCTCACTCTGTCACCCAGGCTGGAGTCTGGAGTGCAGTGGCGTGATCACGGCTCACTGCAATCTCCGCCTCCCAGGTTTTCAAGCAGTTCTCTTGCTTCAGCCTCCTGAGTATCTGGGACTACAGGCATGCCACACGTGGCTAATTTTTTTATTTTTATTTTTAGTAGAGACAGGGTTTTGTCATGTTGGCCAGGCTGGTCTCAAACCCCTGACTTCAGGAGATCCACTGGCCTTGGCCTCCCAAAGTGCTGGGATTACAAGCATGAGTCACCGCACCTGGCCCCCAACAAATTTCTTGTGCTTTTTTTTTGTAGAGATGAAGTTTTGCCAGGCAGGTCTCGAACCCCTGACCTCAAGTGATCCAGCCACCTTGGACTCCCAAAATGCTGAGATTACCGGTGTGAGTGACCACATGAGGCCTCTAGCTTTGTGTGTGTGTGTGTGTGAGAGAGAGAGAGAGAGAAAGAGTTTCGCTCTTGTTGCCCAGGCTGGAGTGCAATGGTGCAATCTCGGCTCACCACAACCTCCGCCTCCCAGATTCAAGCGATTCTCCTGCCTCAGCCTCCCCAGTAGCTGGGATTACAGGCATGTGCTGCCACGCCCAGCTAATTTTGTATTTTTAGTAGAAATGGGGTTTCTCAATGTTGGTCAGGCTGGTCTGAAACTCCTGAGCTCAAGTGATCTGCCTGCCTCGGCCTCCCAAAATGCTGGATGACAGGCGTGAGCCACCGCACCTGGCCTGTTTTTGTATTTTTTATAGAGACAGGCTTTTGCCATGTTAACCAGGTGATCCACCTGCTTCGGCCTTCTAAAGTGCTGGGGTTATAGGCATAAGCCACTACGCCCAGCCACTTTTTTTTTTTTGAGACGAAGTCTCGTTCTTGTCACCCAGGCTGGAGTGCAATGGTGCGATCTTGGCTCATTGCAACCTCTGCCTCCCAGGTTCAAGTGATTCTCCTGCCTCAGCCTCCCAAGTAGCTGGGATTACAGGCTCCTGCCACCACGCCCAGCTAATTTTAGTATTTTTAGTAGAGACGGGGTTTCGTCATGCTGGCCAGACTGGTCTCGAACCCCTGACCTCAGGCAATCCACTCGCCTCAGCCTCCCAAAGTGTTGGAATTACAGGCGTGAGCCACCGTGCCCGGCCTAGCTTCCTTCTTTTGCTCAGGATTGCTTTGGATATTTGGGCTCACTTTGGTTCCACATGAATTTTAGGATTTTTTTTTCTATCTCTGTGAAAATGTCATTGATATTTTGATAGGGATTGAAATAAATCTGTAGATCACTTTGGATAGTGTGGTCACTGAAGCGAAAAACACCACGACAACAATGACACAGAAGACTTCTGTAACCAAATGTGTAGGGATTTCTCCCCGCACACCAAGCAGTCAGTCAATTGTACATCAGACATCTGCTGGGTGTCCTCCGATTTTTTTTTTTTTGGGACACAGAGTCTCTGTCACCCAGGCTGGAGTGCCATGGTGTGATCTCGGCTCACTGCAACATCTGCCTCCTGGGTTGAAGTGATTCTCCTGCCTCAGTCTCCTGAATAGCTGGGATTACAGGTGCCTGCCACCATGCCCGGGTAATTTTTGTATTTTTAGTAGAGACAGGGTTTCACCACGTTGTCCAGGCTGGTCTTGAACTTCTGACCTCAGGTGATCCACCCTCCTTGGCCTCCCAAAGTTCTGGGATTACAGGAATGAGCCACTGCACCCGGCGTTTTTTTTTTTTTCTTTTAAACAAGGTCTAGCTCTGTTGCCCAGGCTGGAGTGCAGTGACTCAATCTCAATCTCTCAGACTCAAGCGATCCTCCCACCTCAGCTTTCCAAGTAGCTGGACCACAGACAAGTGCTGTCATGCCTGGCTTTTTTGTTTTTTCTTTTTTTCGAGACGGAGTTTTGTTCTGTCACCCAGGCTGGAGTGCAATGGTGGGGTCTAGATTCACTGCAGCCTCTACCTCCCAGGTTCAAGCGATTCTCTTGCCTCTGCCTCCTGAGTAGCCGGGACTACAGTGACACACCGCCGTGCTTTAATAATTTTTGTATGTTTAGTAGAGACGGGGTTTCACCATGTTGGCCAGGCTGGTCTGAAACTCCTGAGCTCAAGTGATCTGCCTGCCTCGGCCTCCCAAAATGCTGGATGACAGGCGTGAGCCACCGCACATGGCCTGTTTTTGTATTTTTTATAGAGACAGGCTTTTGCCATGTTAACCAGGCTAGTCTTGAACTCCTGAACTCAAGCAATCTACCTGCCTTGGCCTCCCAAATTGCTGGGATTACAGGCATGAGGCACCATGCCCAGCCTCAATCTGACATTATCTACCTCATTGATATAGCATCAGGCCCCACGACTGAGGGCTCTCTCCCACAAAACAGCCCTCTCCCTTTCCACCAGTCACAAATCTGAGCCTCCAGAACTTCTGACTTATTTCAACTTGGTGTTCCCACAACCCTCTGTTTGGGTTCATTTAATCTGCCAATGCAGCTTACAGAACTCAGGGAAACACATTTACTGGTTTATTATAAAGGATGTTACCTGGCAAGGGATGATGGCTCACGCCTGTAATCCCAGCGATTCTTGTGTCTCGGCCTCCTGAGTAGCTGGGATTACAGGCACGTGCCACCTCACCTAGCTTATTTTTGTATTTTAGTAGAGACAGGGTTTCACCAGGTTGGCCAGGATGGTCTCAAACTCATGACTTCGTGATCTGCCCGCCTCAGCCTCCCAAAGTGCTGGGATTACAGGCCTGAGACACCACACCTGGCCTTTTTTCTTTTTTTTTTTTCTTCTTTTTTGAGACCAAGTCTTACTCTGCCACCCAGCCTGGAGTGCAATGGCAAGATCTTGGCTCACTGCAACCCCCACCTCCCAGGTTCAAGTGATTCTGTCTCAGCCTCCCAAGTAGCTGGGATTACAGGCATGCACCACGCCTGGCTAATTTTTATATTTTTAGTAGAGATGGGGGTTTCACCATGTTGGTCAGGCTGGTCTCGAACACCTGCCGTCAGGTGATCCACCCGCCTCGGCCTCCCAAAGTGCTGGGATTACAGGTGTGAGCCACCACGCCCAGCAACGACATGGAATTTTTTGTTGAGTGGGAGGGGAAGACAGTCTCATTTTGTCATCTAGGCTGGAGTGCAGAGGCACAACCTCGGCTCACTGCAACCTCCGCCTCCTGGGCTCAAGCAATTCTCTTGCCTGAGCCTCCGAAGTAGCCAGGACTATAGACATCTACCACCATGCCCACGCTAATTTTTTTTTTTTTTTTTTTTTTTTTTTAAGAGACAGGGTTTCACCGTGTTGCCCATACTGGTTTTAAACTCCTGGGCTCAAGTGATCCACCCACCTTGCCCTCCCATAGTGCTGGGATTACAGGTGAGCGACACTATACCCAGCCAGATGGCATGAATTTGAGAGGCATCATTATGACCTGAAGGTCCTTCTGCAGACAGAATCTTATGCTTTAGGGAATAAGAACATTACAAAATTAGAAGGGTTTTTTTTTGAGGCAGTCTCACCCTGTCGCCCAGGCTGGAGTGCAACGGCACAATCTCGGCTCACTGCAACCTCTGCCTCCCAGGTTCAAGCGATTCTCCTGCCTAAGCCTCCGGAATAGCTGGAATTACAGGTGGCTGCCACCAAGCCTGGCTAATTTTTCTATTTTTAGTAGAGATGGGGTTTCACCATGTTGGCCAGGCTGGTCTCAAACTCCTGACCTCGTGATCCACCCACCTCGGCCTCCCAAACTGCTGAGATTACAAGAGTTTTTTAAAAGCCAGATTTTATTTCTATTTAAAAACAATGCTCAGGAGACTTAGTTCCAAAGACGAAGATGCCAGGGTTCAATGTACAGCTACAGCGAGGTGCTGGCGATTACTGAGTGAGTCATGGAATGCTCTGTAGTTCCTTGGAGACTTCCGCTTTTTCGTATCACTCCTAGTCTTAGTCTTGTGGTTTTCTGCAAGTTCTCGTCGACTGTAACCGTACACAGGGCTGTCACTCCAGTGAGGACAACAAAAAAAGCACCTATGGCTATCATTGTTAATCCAGTAGAGAAAACCACAGAGTCAGAGGGGTCCTGTAGAACAACAACGAGTCCCAGAATCACAGTGGACAACCCTAAGCAGGTGAGAAGCAGACATTCAGAGCAAGACAAGCATCGGAACTCCTGTCTTCTGGATAGATTCATCCGTGGATAAGTTTGGATAGGTTGGTACATGGTGATTTTTTGCTGCAGTGGTTAAGGGAAGAAAAACTCTATGAAAGCTCAAATACAAAAAGGGTAAATAGAATCCTTTCTTCTTTTCCGTGAATTGCATCTACTATGCATTCTTTTTCTTTCTTTTTTTTTTTTTTTAAGATGGAGTCTCTGGCTGGGTGCCGTGGCTCATGCTTGTAATCCCAGCACTCTGGGAGCCGAGGCGGGAGGATCATGAGGTCAGGAGATCAAGACCACGGTGAAACCACATCTCTACTAAAAATACAAAAAAATTAGTCGGGTGTGGTGGCGGGCGCCTGTAGTCCCAGCTACTCGGAGAGGCTAAGGCAGGAGAATGGCGTGAACCCGGGAAGCAGAGCTTGCAGTGAGCCGAGATTGCGCCACTGCACTCCAGCCTGGGTGACAGAGCGAGACTCCGTCTCAAAAAAAAAAAAAGATGGAGTCTCACTCTGTCACCCAGGCTGGAGTGCAATGGCACGATCTTGGCTCACTTCAAGCTCTGCCTCCCGGGTTCAAGTGATTCTCCTGCCTCAGACTCCCTAGTAGCTGGGACTACAGGTGTGCACCACCACACCCAGCTAATTGCTGTATTTTTAGTAGAGACGGTGTTTCACCATGTTGACCAGGATGGTCTCGATCTCTTGACCTCATGATCCGCCTGCCTCGGCCTCCCAAAGTGCTGGGAGTACAGGCATGACCCACTGTGCCCAGCCTTTTTTCTTTTTTTTTTTTTTAAATGAGACAGGGTCTCACTCTGTCGCCCAGGCTGGAGTGCAGTGGTGCGATCTTGGCTCACTGCAACCTCCACCTCCCGGGTTCAAGCAGTTCTCCTGCCTCAGCCTCCCAAGTAGCTGGGATTATAGGTGTCTGCCACCACAGCTGGCTCATTTTTGTATTTTTAGTAGAGACAGGGTTTCACCATGTTGGCCAGGCTGGTCTCGAACTCCTTACCTCAAATGATACGCCCACCTTGGCCTCCCCAAATGCTGGGTTTACAGGCATAAGCCACCACCCTGGGCCTACTATGCATTTTCAGTCAGAACTCTCTTCACCCTAATATCCTGAAGGTAATTTAAAGGGCTGGCTTCTAAGAGGCACTCAAATTCCCCTCTGAGGGGACTCTCAGGAGGTCAGAGTTCTTAATGGTTTAAAATACATCTTTTGGCTGGGTGCGGTGGCTCACTCACAAAAATGTTGGTAATCCCAACACTTTTGGAGGCCAAGATGGGAGGACTGCTTCAGCTCGGAAGTTCAAGACCAGCTTGGGCAACACAGTGAGACCCTGCCTCTACTAAAAATTTTAAGAAAATAGCCAGGCACAGTGGTTCACTCCTGTAATCCCAGCACTTTGGGAGGCCGAGGAGGGTGGATCACGAGGTCAAGAGATCGAGACCATCCTGGCTAACATGGTAAAACCCCATCTCTACTAAAAATACATGAAAATTAGCCAAGCACGGTGGCGGGTGCCTGTAGTCCCAGCTACTCAAGAGGCTGAGGCAAGAGAATAGCGTGAACCCGGGAGACGGAGACGGAGCTCACAGGGAGCCGAGATCACGCCACTGCACTCCAGCCTGGGCGACAGAGCATTATTCTGTCTCAAAAAATAGTAATAATAAAATAAATAAAAAATTTTAACAACATTATCCAGTTTTGGTAGTACATGCCTGCAGTCCCAGATTCTTGGGAAGCTGAAGCAGGAGAATCACTTGAACCCAGGAGATGGAGGCTGCAGTGGGCTATGATTACGTCACTGTACTCCAGCCTGAGTAACAGGACGAGACCCTGTCTCAAATTTTTATAAAAAGGAAATAAAAAGATACATCTTTACAGTGTGAAGAGAGAACAAAATCTCAGCCCCAAACTCACTATGCCTAGGGGAAAAGTTAAGCTTGGAAATAGAGTCACACAAACAAAACAAAATCTGCCTTTCCTTTTGTTCCTAAACAGATAGCTTTAAGATAGAAGGCCACATGCCTCATAATGGGGACTTTTTTTACCCTGACAATGTAAATTAATAGCGTATCTTCATAGGTAGGAGACAAGAAGAGACTATAAATTGCCCACCCACCCACCCTGAGACCCATGCATATTTGATTTTTTTTTTTTTTTTTTTTGAGACAGAGTTTCGCTCTTTTTGCCCAGGCTGGAGTGCAATGGTGCAATCTCGGCTCACCGCGACCTCTGCCTCCCAGGTTCAAGCGTTTCTCCTGCCTCGGCCTCCCAAGTAGCTGGGATTACAGGCGCCTGCCACCCTGCCCGGCTAATTTTTTGTATTTTTAGTAGAGACAGAGTTTCACCACATTGGCCTGGATGGTCTCAATCTCCTGACCTCGTGATCCACTCGCCTCGGCCTCCCAAAGTGCTGGGATTACAGGCGTGAGCCACTGTACCCGGCTGCATATTTGATTTCTATGTTTATCTACAGGTCAAGTACAGATTGCCCAAGTTCAAGAGAAATACATGATTGTTCTTCCTCTCCTTCCTTTTCACATGCAACACGTGGATTCAGTGAGTGCTCAAAGCCTCAGTACAATGCTACCCTATCCTTCCCTATTTTTTCTTTCCACCTTTCCCCTCCTGCCCACTTTTTCCCCTTAAATATTGAAGCCCTCTAAATCCTCTTTGGAAAAAGTGCTGGCTCCAGATCCTCTTGTGGCTTCTGTCTATTTCCTGGGCATGTCCTCAATGTTGGCTAAAATATACCTCTACGGTGTTTGAGACCTTCTGAGACTTCTGGTTTACAAGTGAAATTTCATGAAGCTATCTGAAGACATCCAAAAAGACTACTTCTGAAAATGCATCCTCATGCTTGGGAGGCCGAGGCAGGTGGATCGCTTGAGCCCAGGAATTCGAGACTAGCCTGGGGAACGTGGCAAAACCCTGTGTCTACAAAAAAATAAAATAAATAAATAAAATAAAATACAAAAAATTAGCCACGCATGGTGGCACATGCCTGTAGTACCAGATACTCTGGGAGCTGAGGCTTCAGTAAGCCTTGATTGTGCCACTGCACTCCAGCCTGGGAGACAGCAAGGCCCCATCTCAATTATAAAAAAAGAAGGCTGGGCACAGTGGCTCACGCCTGTAATCCCAGCACTTTGGGAAGCCAAGGCGAGCGGATCGCCTGAGGTCAGGGTTTCGAGACCAGTCTGGCCAATGTGATGAAACCCTGTCTCTACTAAAAATAATAAAATTAGCCAGGAGTGGTGGCAGGAGCTTGTAATCCCAGCTACTCAGGAGGCTGAGGCAGGAGAATCACTTGAACCTGGGAGGCAGAGGTTGCAGTGAGCCAAGATCGCACCATTGCACTCCAGCCTGGGTGACAAGAATGAGACTTCGTCTCAAAAAAAAATAAAAATAATAAAAAGAAGAAAATGGCTGGGTGCAGTGGCTCATGCCTGTAATCCCAGCACTTTGGACAGACAAGGCAGGTGGATCACCTGAGGCCGGGAGTTCAAGACCAGCCTGACCAACATTGAGAAACCCCATCTCTATTAAAAATACAAAATTAGCTGGGCGTGGCGGCACATGCCTGTAATCCCAGCTACTTGGGAAGCTGAGGCAAGAGAATCACTTGAACCCGGGAGGCAGAGGTTGTGGTGAGCCAAGATTGCACCATTGCACTCCAGCCTGGGCAACAAGAGTGAAACTCTATCTCAAAAAAAAAAAAAAAAAAAGAAGAAGAAGAAACTGAAGTACAAGGCCAAGGGTACTTGAAGTAGGCTTAACTTCTTCCTAAAGCACCATTACTACTTGATGGTAAATCTATGTTTTTATACTTTAGGTACAAGCGATGAAATTCAAGGCCAGGCATAGTGACTCATGCTTGGAACCCCAGCACTTTGGGAGGCTGAGGCAGGAGGATCACATGAGGTCAGGAGTTTGAGACCAGCCTGGCTCATATAGTGAAACCCCGTCTCTACTAAAAATATAAAAATTAGCTGGGTGTGGTGGCACACACCTGTAATCCCAGCTACTTGGGAGGCAGAGGCAGCAAAATCACTTGAACCCAGGAAGTGGAGGTTGCAGTGAGCCAAGATCGCCATTGCACTCCAGCCTGGGTGACAGAGTGAGACTCCGTCTCAAAAAAAACAAACAAACAACAACAACAAAAACAAAAATTAGCCAGGCATGATGGCCCACATCTGTAGTTCCAGCTACTCAGAAGGCTTGAGGCAGGACAATCTCTTGAACCCCAGAGGCAGAGGTTGTAGTGAGCTGAGATCACACCACTGCACTTCAGCCTGGACAACAGGGCAAGACTCTATCTCAAAAAAAAAAAAAAAAAAAAAATCCCGAAGAAGCAAACAAAAACAAGTGACAAGTGATGAAATTCAAGGTCAAAGATTAAGAACATGGACTTGAAGGAGACAGTACAGTCACTCGAAGGAAATGTATTTCCTTTTCCACCAGCATGAGGACCCAGCAGGTACAAAGTTTACCAAGGGAGAAGCTTAGGCGGGGACAGTGATTGCCAAATGCTCCCTGCAGCTGTGGTTGCTCTTGCCTTGGGGATAGGAGTTCACTCGAGGTCACTGGTTATTAGAGAGCATCAACTGTGGATTGCAAAACTCCATAGTCACCGACATAACTCAAGTCCCAGTTGGGATTTTCACTGAGAAATGGTTGTGTGGCATTTTATCAACATATCAGAGCCCCTGCGAAAAAGGCTTGGCTTCTAATTAATCGGATTAAGAGCCAACTTCCAAATCAATTGTTTTTCTTAATGCACTGGCAAAAGTCATTTACTGAGTGAAAACCTGAGAACATCTACTATTCAGTGATCTTTCCTGAAGAGGTAAGTGGTTAAGAGTAACTCCGCCCAACAAAGTATGAAGTCTTAGGTTTTTCAAGCGGTAAATGAATACTGAATGAAAGCAAAGCATAAAGATAATACATTAATGGCCGGGCATGGTGGCTCGTGCCTGTAATCCCAGCACTTTGGGAGGCTGAGGTGGGTGGATCACCTGAGGTCAGGAGTTCGAGACCATCCTGGCCAGCACGGTGAAACCCTATTTCTACTAAAAAGACCAAAAAAAAAAAGAAAAAAATAGCTGGGCATGGTGGCGCACGCCTGTAATCCCAGCTACTGGGGAGGCTCAGGCAGGAGAATCACTTGAACCCGGGAGGCAGAGGTTACAGTGAGCCAAGATCGCACCACTGCATTCCAACTTGGGCAACAAGAGTAAAACTCTGTCTCAAAAAAAATAAAATACTACTACATTAATATAAAATCATGGGGACAACTGGAATGGAAAAAAAATGCAAACAGAAAAAATGGTAAAACCTTGCTTTTTTTTTTTTTTTGAGACAGAGTCTTGCTCTGTCGCCAGTCTGGAGTGCAGTGGTGTGATCTCAGCTCACTGCAATCTCTACCTCCTGGGTTCAAGTGATTCTTCTGCCTCAGCCTCCCGAGTAGCTGGGACTACAGGCATGTGCCACCACATTTGGGTAATTTTTGTATTTTTAGTAGAGACAAGGTTTCACCATGTTGGTCAGGATGGTCTCAATCTCTTGACCTCGTGATCTGCCTGCCTCAGCCTTCCAAAGTGCTGGGATTACAGGCGTGAGCCACTGCACCCAACCGGTTTGTTTTGTTTTTGAGACAGGGTCTTGCTCTGTTCCCCAGGCTGGAGTGCAGTGGTGCAATCTCAGCTCACTACAACTGCTGCCTCCCAGGCTCAAGTGATCCTCCCACCTCAGCCTCCAACGTAGCTGGGACTACAGGCGCCTGCCACCACCTATGGCTTATTTTTTTTCTATGTTTTTGTAGAGATAGGGTTTCACCTTGTTGCCCAAGCTGGTCTCAAACTTCTAGGGTCAGGCAATCCTCCTGCCTCGGCCTCCTAAACTGCTGGGATTACAGGTGTGAGCCACCACACCTGGCCCAGGTGTTTTCTTTAAGTGAGTGATGGTGACAATCAACTCCCTTAGGTATTTAGAGTCCAATAGATGTATTTGAGAATGGAATAGTTTTAGTTTCAAAGATCAGTATTTACACAATGGCAAGTAATTATGTCTTTGCAACTGTATACACTAAACATTTTAGGTGTCAGGTTAAATACTAGTTGGTACAGAGTTTGTCACAAAGTTTTACGGTATGTAGGAAAAAAAACACTAATGAAAACAATGATAAATACTAATGGTTTGGGCCTTTTAGGCTTGAACTCACCGTTAATGGCACCATTAATTTGCCATTTCATATATGTTTTAACCCTAAACTGCTGGTAAGTTTTGTAGCTGAATTTTCTTAGCATTTGTGGCTAACTATGCTGTGTTCTTTAGTTTACTAACAATTTTGTTTTGGATTCCCTAATGTTTAGCCATCCCTACATTCCTCAGATAAGCTGTCCTAAGCTGTTATTATCCTGGTTAAGCAGTACATGGTGTCTTACATTTATCTTAAGACCAGGTGATAGGAGTTTTTCTGGCGAAGAAAACTACTAGGTTTGAGTACTGAAAACATTACTTCCCCAGAATAAATTGGGAAGCTTTGAATTATAATGGCAACAACTCAAGATTTGTATGCATGATATTATTTTATTTTTCGAGATAGGATCTTGCTTGCTCTGTTATCCAGGCTAGGAGTGCATTGGCATGGTCTCAGCTCACTGCAACCTCCGCCTTCCATACTCAAGTGATCCTCCTCCCTCAGCCTCCAGAGTGACTGAGACTAAGCCACCTTGCCCAGCTAATTTTTGTATTTTTAGTAGAGACGGGGTTTTCCATCTTACCCAGGCTGGTCTGAGCTCAGAGGATCCACCCACATCAGCCTTCCAAAGTGCTAGGACTATAGACGTGAGCCAGTGCACCTGGCCCACAATATTATTAAGTTAAATCTCACTGTCTTTTCTCTTCCAGTTTTTAGGTTTTTGTCTCCATCCAGTTTTGGGAACTTACTAGTTCCATTATCTCGACTTAAGAATGTTGGTATGGGCCGGGCGCAGTGGCTCACGCCTGTAATCCCAGCACTTTAGAAGGCCAAGGCGGGCGGATCACGAGGTCAGGAGATTGAGACCATCCTGGCTAACATGGTGAAACCCTGTCTCTACTAAAAATACAAAAAATTAGCCTGGCGTGGTGGCGGGCGCCTGTAATCCCAGCTAGTTGGGAGGCTGAGGCAGGAGAATGGCGTGAACCCGGGAGGTAGAGCTTGCAGTGAGCCGAGATCACACCACTGCACTCCAGCCTGGGCGACAGAGCGAGTCTCCATCTCAAAAAAAAAAAAAAAAATGTTGGTATGAAATAGGAATAATTCTCTTTAATTTTTTTTAGCTTATCTTTCCTGCCTAGGTTATTAAATGGCAAATGTTTGTTTTTTCCCCCTGGTTTGCAGGGGCGTATTGATCTGCCACCTTTTTCAAGAGCCAGTTTAGGCCCAGGCACAGTAGCTTACACCTATAACCCCAGCACTTTGGGAGGCTGAGGCTGGAGGATCCCTTGAGATCAGGAGTTTGAGATTAGCCTGGGTAGCCGGGACGTGGCGGCTCACGCCTGTAATCCCAGCACTTTGGGAGGCTGAGGCGGGTGGATCACTAGGTCAGGAGATCAAGACCATCCTGGCTAACACTGTGAAACCCCATCTCTACTAAAAATACAAAAAATTAACCGGGCATGGTGGCAGGTGCCTGTAGTCCCAGCTACTCGGGAAGCTGAGGCAGGAGAATGGCGTGAACCCAAGAGGTGGAGCTTGCAATGAGCCGAGATCCCACCACTGCACTCCAGTCTGGGCGACAGAGTGAGACTCTGTCTCAAAAAAAAAAAAAGAGATCAGCCTGGGCAACATAGTGAGACCCCTGTCTCTACTCAAAGTCTAAAAAATTTTTAAAAGCCAAGCACAGTAGCTCACGTCTGTAATGCTAACACTTTGGGAGGCCAAGGCGGGTAGATCACTTGAGGTCAAGAGTTCAAAACCAGGCTGGCCAACATGGTGAAATCCCGTCTCCACAAAAAATACAAATATTAGCCGAGCGTGGTGGCACGCGCCTGTAATCCCAGCTACTCAGGAGGCAGTGAGCTGAGATTATGCCACTGCACTTCAGCCTGAGCAACAGAGACCCTGTCTCAAAAAAAAAAAGAAAAAGAAAATAAAAAGAAAGAAAAAGAGAAATCCAACAGCCTAACAGAAAAATAGTCAAGGGATATCAACAAGAGACTAGATCTCTGAAGAAATATAAATCATAACTTAATATAAAAAAGATATCCAGCCCGACTAACAATATTCATATTTAAGACAGCCTTTTAAGTGACTTTCAAACACACCTAAAAAAAAACAAGCTAAAAGTTTTATAAAAGAAATGATAGCTTCTCTCACCTGGTACGGCAGGCAGCTTTTCAGTCAAAATAAGGTCGGGAATAGTTTCCCCAAAACAGCCAGACGCCCTCCGTCAAGACAAACCGTCCTTAGATAAAAAGATGAGCAACGAGCTGCTGTGTTTCTTTTATACAAATTAGGCTCTTGATTGGATGATTGAAATAACACGGATTCTCACAAGCAGAAATTTTCACACATCAGGTTAGATTGTTTTCTTACTTCATCCAATAATGTAATATCTCAGTTCTATAAACGTTGAAGAAATTCACTTCTCACAAGGAGAGACTGGGAGCAAATGCATATAGCAGTTCACTTGAATGTCCCCACATAAAAAAAAATAATAACAACAACAAGAAATAAAAGATCTGTTTTACCCTGGTTGGCTTTTAGTTGACCATTTCATTTGGTTCACCTGCTGAGAATTTGGTAACGATGTTACTGTGAGGCAGGACGACAGGACGACTTCTAGCCACTGTATCCTTCATAGCACTGTTTCCCAGCACTAACTGAGCAGAAGAATCACCTGGCCTCTTGGTCAAAACACAGATTCCTAAGTCCCGCATGTATACAGTAATTCCAGTTAAGCAGGTCTGCAGTGGGACCAGGAGTGTGCATTTTTCAGAAATACCACCTGCCCCCACCAGAGATCTTTAAATATTTTTATCATACTCTCAATAATAGACATTTCAGAGGGATGAGTTGAAGGAGGGCTGGCATTTGTTCACTACAAAATCATATCATTGAAGGAATCTTGGAAAATATAGACCAGAAGGAAACAAAGGGAGAAAAATAAGCACAGGAGCCGGGCGCCGTGGCTCACGCCTGTAATCCCAGCACTTCAGGAGGCCGAGGTGGGCGGATCACTAGGTCAGGAGATCGAGACCATCCTGGCTAACACGGTGAAACCCCGTCTCTACTAAAAATACAAAAAATTAGCCGGGCGTGGTGGCAGGCGCCCGTAGTACCAGCTACTCGGGAGGCTGAGGCAGGCGAATGGCGTGAACCTGGGAGGTGGAGCTTGCAGTGAGCTGAGAGCTGAGATCGCGCCACTGCACTCCAGCCTGGGCGACCGAGCGAGACTCTGTCTCAAAAAAAAAAAAAAAAAGTTGGCCGGGCGCGGTGGCTCACGCCTGTAATCCCAGCACTTTGGGAGGCCGAGGTGGGCGGATCATGAGGTCAGGAGATCGAGACCATTGTGAAACCCCGTCTCTACTAAAAAAAATACAAAAAATTAGCCGGGCGTAGTGGCGGGCGCCTGTAGTCCCAGCTACTTGGGAGGCTGAGGCAGGAGAATGGCGTGAACCTGGGAGGTGGAGCTTGCAGTGAGCCGAGATTGCGCCACTGCGCTCCAGGCTGGGCGAGAGTGAGACTCCGTCTCAAAAAAAAAAGAAAAAAAAAAAGAACAATAAGCACAGGAAAAAATACTGTAAAAAAATCAAGATATTAAATATTAACTGTGCTTATGCTTGGAAGTGGAACTATGTGTATTATTATTTACAGATTTTATTTACAGACTAAAGGGTGCAGAAGGCATGAAAATATTTTGTGCTACTAATCCCATTTTGGAGATAAAAAATAAGCACTGGTTGCCGGGCGCGGTGGCTCACGCTTGTAATCCCAGCACTTTGGGAGGCCGAGGCGGGCGGATCACGAGGTCAGGAGATCGAGACCACGGTGAAACCCCGTCTCTACTAAAAAATACAAAAAATTAGCCGGGCGCGGTGGCGGGCGCCTGTAGTCCCAGCTACTCGGAGGCTGAGGCAGGAGAATGGCGTGAACCCGGGAGGCGGAGCTTGCAGTGAGCCGAGATTGCGCCACTGCACTCCAGCCCGGGCGACAGAGCGAGACTCTGTCTCAAAAAAAAAAAAAAAAAAAAAAAAAATAAGCACTGGCCAGGCACAGTAGCTCATGCCTATAATCCCAGCACTTTGGCAGGCTGAGGTGGGAGGATCATTAGAGGCCAGGAGTTCAAACTGGACAACATAATGAGATATTCAATTTTTTTTTTTTTAGATGGAATCTCCCCCCATCGCCCAGGCTGGAGTGCAGTGGCACCTTCTCGGCTCACTGCAACCTCCACCTCCTGGGTTCAAGCGATTCTCCTGTCTGAGGCTCCCAAAGTAGCTAGGACTACAAGTGTGCACCACCACACCCAGCGAATTTTTTTTTTTTTTTTTTTTTTTTTGAGACAGAGTTTCGCTCTTCTTGCCCGGGCTGGAGTGCAATGGCGCGATCTCGGCTCACCGCAACCTCTGCCTCCCAGGTTCAATCGATTCTCCTGCCTCAGCCTCCCAAGTAGCTGAGATTACAGGCATGCATCACCACACCCAGCTTATTTTGTATTTTTAGTAGAGACAGGGTTTCTCCGTGTTGGTCAGGCTGGTCGCGAACTCCCGATGTCAGCTGATCTGCCCGCCTTGGCCTCCCAAAGTGCTGGGATTACAGGCTTGAGCCACGGCGCCTGGCTAATCAGGCTGATCTTGAACTCCTGACCTCAAGTGATCTGCCCACCTCGGCCTCCCAAAGTGCTGGGAGTACAGGTATGACCCACTGTGCCTAGTCGCCCAGCCAGTTTTTTAGTTACTTGTAGAGACGAGGGCCTGCTATGTTGCCTAGGTTGTTCTCAAGTTTCTGAACTCAAGTGATCTTCCTGCCTCGATCTCCCAAAGTGCTGGGATTACAGGCATGAGCCACCGTGCCCAGCCCTCTACTAGCTCTGAAGGTGAGCTTGAATGGTCCTTGTTTTGCTGGGTACAGTTAGTTACATTTTATTTTATTTCATTTCATTTTTTTTTTTTAGACGGAGTCTTGCTCTGTTGTCCAGGCTGGAGTTTAGTGAGTTCAGTGGCGTGATCTTGGCTCACTGCAACCTCCACCTCCCTGACTCAAGCAATTCTCCTGCCTCAGCCTCCTGAGTAGCTGGGACTACAGGCGTGCACAACCAGGCCTGGCTAATTCTTGTATTTTAGTAGAGACGGGGTTTTGCCATATTGGCCAGCCTGGTCTCCAACTCCTGACCTCAGGTGATCTCCCCACTTCTGCCTCCCTAAGTACTGGGATTACAGGTGTCAGCCACCACGTCCAGCCACTTTATTTCATTTATGTTTCTGAGGTCCATTGCTCCATTCAGTAGAAAAGGGGTGGCTTGGAAAGGATTTGCCAACCTCCCCATGATTTCCATCACCATGTCCTCCAAAATGCACAACCTAAGTTTAAAAGTGTAGCAACTGGTCAGGTGTGGTGGCTCATGCCTGTAATCCCAGCACTGTGGAAGGCTGAGGCAGGCGGATCACCTGAGGTCAGGAGTTCTAGACAAGCCTGGCCAACATGGTGAAACCCTGTCTCTACTAAAAATACAAAAATTAGCCGGGCATGGTGGTGTGAGCCTATAATCCCAGCTACTCAGGAGGCTGAGGCACGAGAATCGCTTGAACCCAGGAGGCGGAGGTTGCAGCGAGCCGAGATTGCACCATTGTACTCCAGCATGGGTGACAAGAGCGAGACTCCATCTCAAAAAAAAAAAAAAGAAAATGACCCAGCTGAGTTATGTAAACAGGTGATACTAATCTTTTATTTATTTATTTATGTATTTATTCTTTTTGTTTTTTTTTTTTTCAGATGGAGTCTCGCTCTGTCACCCAGGCTAGAGTGCAGTGGCACGATCTCGGCTCACTGCAACCTCCACCTCCCATGTTCAAGCGATTCTTCTGCCTCAGCCTCCCAAGTAGCTGGGACAACAGGCACGTGCCACCACACCTGGCTAATTTATATAAATATATATATATATATATATATACATATATATGTATATATATATATATTTTTTTTAAAAACGGAGTCTCGCTCTGTCACCCAGGCTGGAGTGCAGTGGCTCAATCTCGGCTCACGACAAGCTCTGCCTCCCGGGTTCACGCCATTCTCCTGCCTCAGCCTCTCCGAGTAGCTGGGACTACAGGCGCCCCCCACCACGCCTGGCTAATTTTTTGTATTTTTAGTAGAGACGGGGTTTCACCATGGTCTCGACCTCCTGACCTCGTGATCCGCCCACCTCGGCCTCTCAAAGTGCTGGGATTACAAGCGTGAGCCACCGCGCCCGGCCTCTGCTAGCTCTTAAGGTCTGCTTGAATGGTCCTTGTTTTGTTGGGTACAGTTAGTTACATTTTATTTCATTTCATTTTTTTTTTTTTTTGAGATGGAGTCTTGCTGTGTCGTCCAGGCTGGAGTTCAGTGGCGTGATTTTGGCTCACTGCAACCTCCGCCTCCCCGACTCATGTGATTCTCCTGCCTCAGCCTCCTGAGTAGCTGGGACTACAGGCGTGCACAACCAGGCCCGGCTAATTCTTATATTTTAGTAGAGATGGGGTTTCGCATGTTGGCCAGGCTGGTCTCCAACTCCTGACCTCAGGTGATCTCCCCACTTCTGCCTCCCTAAGTACTGGGATTACAGGTGTCAGCCACCACGTCCAGCCACTTTATTTCATTTATGTTTCTGAGGTCCATTGCTCCATTCAGTAGAAAAGGGGTGCCTTGGAGAGGATTTGCCAACCTTCCCATGATTTCCATCACCACGTCCCCCAAAATGCACAACCTAAGTTTAAAAGTGTAGCAACTGGCCAGGGGTGGTGGCTCACGCCTGTAATCCGAGCACTGTGGAAGGCTGAGGCAGGCGGATCGCCTGAGGTCAGGAGTTCTAGACAAGCCTGGCCAACATGGTGAAACCCTGTCTCTACTAAAAATACAAAAATTAGCCGGGCATGGTGGTGTGCACCTGTAATCCCAGCTACTCAGGAGGCTAAAGCAAAAGAATCACTTCAACACTACGCGAGGCCCGCCAGGAGGTGGAGGTTGCAGTGAGCTGAGATCGCACCATTGTACTCCAGCCTCGGTGACAAGGGCAAGACTCCATCTCAAAAAAAAAAAAAAAGAAAAAGAAAAAGAAAAGAAAGAAAAAGAAAAAAAGAAAAAAGAAAATAAGAAAATGACCCAGCAGTTATATAAACGGGAGATATTAATCATTTTAAGTGTTGGACTGCAGTGTTATAATCTGGGGTTAAGTAGAACCACCTAAATAATTTGCCATTTTTTGTCTCCAGGACCACTATACTGAAATAATCCCCATAACCAAATTTTATTCATGGTCTTTGATCAGTTGCACTAATTTCCGTAGGATCCAATGACTGATGAAGGTTTCTCATGGCTCGTAAAGTCCAAATTGGGAATCTTGGTTTTTGAATATTAATACTATCTGTAGGCAAGAAATACCGCAACAATTTCAGAAAAAAAATGTAGGGAGTGCAGAACTTTCAAATTTAACTAAATGGCAAGATTTCTTGGCTCTTAAACACCCGTATACGGAAAGTAGAGCAACTTCTTGGTACCCTCACTTTAGTATTTCACAAGGAGACTGAAATACAATGTGATATTTTTTTTTTTTTTTTTTTTTTTTTGAGACGGAGTCTCGCTCTGTCGCCCAGGCTAGAGTGCAGTGGCGCGATCTCGGCTCACTGCAAGCTCCGCCTCCCGGGTTCACGCCATTCTCCTGCCTCAGCCTCTCCGAGTAGCTGGGACTACAGGCGCCCGCCACCGCGCCCGGCTAATTTTTTGTATTTTTAGTAGAGACGGGGTTTCACCGTGGTCTCGATCTCCTGACCTCGTGATCCGCCCGCCTCGGCCTCCCAAAGTGCTGGGATTACAAGCGTGAGCCACCGCGCCCGGCCTTTTTTTTTGAGATGGAGTCTCACTCTGTCACCCAGGGTGGAGTGCAGTGGCACGATCTTGGCTCACTGCAAGCTCTGCCTCCCGGGTTCACGCCATTCTCCTGCCTCAGCCTCCCGAATAGTTGGGACTACAGGTGCACGCGGCCATGCCCAGCTAATTTTTTGTGTTTTTAGTAGAGATAGTGTTTCACCGTGTTAGCCAGGATGGTCTCGATCTCCTGACCTCGTGATCCACCCGCCTCGGCCTCCAAAAGTGCGGGGATTACAGGCGTGAACTACCGCGCCTGGACTTTTTTTTTTTTTGAGATGGGTCCTTCTGCAGTCTCGAGTAGCTGGGATTACAGATGCCCGCTACCATATCGGGTAATTTTTGTATTTTTAGTAGAGACAAGGTTTTGCCATGTTGGCCAGGCTGGTTTCGAACTCCCGACATCAGGTGATCTGCCCACTTCAGCCTCCCAAAGTGCTGGGATTACAGGCATGAGCCACTGTGCCCAGCCACAATGTGATGTTTATTAAACAGTTGGATTGACTTAAATACATTCATGGCATCTAAAATGAAATTTTAATTATTACTATTCCTAAAAAACCAAATGAGCTAAAACTCAATTACTTCCTTCAGAACAAAAATGTTACAATCAAATTTCTCCCATCAGATCTCATTTGGCTCATTAAATCTCCCTGGTGAACAGGATGGATTCCAGAAACCCAGTGCGAACAATGAAATATCAGCCTCATACTTGGCCCACAAGAGCATCATATACCATAGTAGAGATTTCTGGTCCTCCTCTTGGCCCCTGGGGGAGACTACTATCGGCTCCTAGCACTATCAGCTGGCTAGGAATGTGTATGCAACACTTCTGAAGCCTTGGAAACCTAGTACAGAACGTACCCATCTTATGATGATTCAACTTTATGATTTTTCAACTTTATGATGGTATAAAGGTGATACATAATCAGTACAAACCATACACACACCACTATTGTTTTTCACTTTCAGTACAGTACTCATTACATTTGTCAACACTTTATTATAAGATAGGCTTTATGTTAGATGATAATACCAGCATCTTGCTCAATAAATTGAAGCCAGCTTTTTCAACAGAGAACATTATTAGAATGAAACTAGATGCAAGAACAGGAAGGTAAACACCTGTGTCATGTTCAACAAGACTGAACTACGGGGCAAAGAATCACATAGTGTTGCAAAATCTTGAACTGGCTAGAGGAATAGGATTACACAAACCACACAGCTATTGCTGGAAAATTATGTCATGCAGAGAACAGACTGGCATGATTATATATGTGGGTTTGTCCTACACAAATCAGACCTTTAAGTGAAACAAGTCTATCTAACCATCTTCCCATAAAACCTAGTTTCTATGGAAAACAATCAATTAAGCTAAACCCCCACATTTTAGATGTATATTCATTTATAGAAGCCCGAAAGGACAGTGGGGTTACAAATAATTTTATATTTTAGAGGCTTTCATAATTTAAAAAGTTAACATTACAATTTGTGTTACTAAAATGCAAAAACAAGTTAGGCATGGTGCCTCACACCTGTAATCTGAACATTTTGGGAGGCTAAGGCAGGAGGACTTGAGCCCGGGAGTTCGAGGCCAGCCTAGGGAACACAGGGAAAACCCGTCTCTACGCAAGATGTAAAAATTGGCCAGGTGTCATTGCATGCCCCTGTAGTCTGAGCTGCTTGGGAGGCTGAGGTGGGAGGATCGCCTTGAGCCCAGGAGATTGAGGCTGGAGCTGTGATGGCACTAGTGCACTCCAGCCTGGGAAACAGAGTAAGACCATCTCCCCCACTGCCTGCTACCCCGCCTACCAAAAAAAAAAGCAAAAGCAGGCTAGACTCCTCTAACTTGAGGGAGAGCTACTACAGATGTTTTCTTTCTTTTTTTTTTTTTTTTTCAGTTTTGCTCTGCCGCCCAGGCTGAAGTGCAGTGGTGTGACCTGGGCTCACTGCAACCTCCACCTCCCGGGTTAAAGTTATTCTCCTACTTCAGCCTCCCAAGTAGCTGGGATTACAGGCGCCTCCCACCATGCCTGGCTAGTTTTTGTATTTTTAGTAGAGATAGGGTTTCACCATGTAAGCCAGGCTGGTCTCAGAACTCCTGGCCTCAAGTGATCTGCCAGCCTTGGCTGGGATTACAGATGTGAGCCACCACGCCCAGCATTTTTTTTGAGACTGGGCCGGGGAGGGGGGCAGCAGGCCAGGGATTGTCTCTCTCTGTTGCCCAGGCTGGAGTGCAGGATCGTGATCATGGCCCATTGCAGCCTCTACCTCCCGGGATCAAGCAATCCTCCCACCTCAGCCTCCCAAGTAGCTGGGACCATGGGCATGTGTCACCACACCCAGCTTATTTTTGGTAGAAATGGGGTTTTGCCATATTGCCCAGGATGGTCTCGAACTCCTGGGCTCAAGCAATCCACCCAGCATTCCAAAGTGCTGGGATTATGTTGGGAAAAGCTGTTGGGAGAAGCTGAGGCAGGGCTTGCATTCTGACATAATGTAAGAGTCTTGGAACATGTCTGGGGTCAAGGGTCTAAAACCCCTTGTGGGCCGGGCGCAGTGGCTCAAGCCTGTAATCCCAGCATTTTGGGAGGCCGAGGTGGGCGGATCACGAGGTCAGGAGATCGAGACCATCCTGGCTAACAGGGTGAAACCCCGTCTCTACTAAAAATACAAAAAATCAGCCGGGCATGTTGGCGGGCGCCTGTAGTCCCAGCTCCTCGGGAGGCTGAGGCAGGAGAACGGCATGAAGCCGGGAGGCGGAGCTTGCAGCGAGCCGAGATCACGCCACTCTACTCCAGCCTGGGGCACAGAGAAAGACTCCGTCTCAAAAAAAAAACAAAAACAAAAAAAAAAACCCTTGTGGTCTTTGGAACACCAAGCTCTGTGCTAAAGCGTGGAACGCTACCCTGACGCACCATAATCTAAGCCCAGGGCATAAAATCCCTCGTGGCTTGGATAGAATCCAGTGGCTTGGGGCTCTGTAACGTGTCTAGACTTGCTGGCTCCTTGCTCTCCCAGGATGGACTGTAACTTGAGTTAAAAGAACCTGAGATACACCTAATGCTAAATGACGAGTTAATGGGTGCAGGAAATCAACATGGCACATGGATACATATGTAACAAACCTGCACATTGTGCACATGTACCCTAAAACCCTAAAGTATAAAAAAAAAAAAAAAAAAGAACCTGCTCTCCATTATCTCAAGTAGCAGAGCAAATGCTAAACCTTGAAATCATGTGCTTAATGCAAGGTGCCCTTTTGACCTCCACATTCTCACTCACCATCTGTTTCTTTGTTGGATTACCAATAAATAGCGTGGGCTCCCAGAGCTCAGGGCTTTCACAGCCTCCACGATCGCGATGGTCCACTGGTCCTACTTCTCTAACTGTCTTTTTCTCAATCCTTTGACTCTACCGGACTTCGTCACCTCCACGACCTGGTGTTGGGTCTGGTCACCCCAACAGGGTTACAGATGTGAGCCACCGCATCTAGTACCCACATTATGTTTGAAAGCAGTTGAGTCTTTTGCATGCAAGAACATTCCTGCACTGCAGTGAATGTTAACTTACTATGTATGCATACCAATTCACAACCAGTGAAAGTCTAAGTACCTAAAAAGTTTACTGCCTCAGAATATACTTGACAATTGTGGAAACGTTAGTAATCTACTCTTCCAAGATTCCTTGGAGTTGTCATACATAAGCAAATCCATATGGACCGAGGAATAACAAGGAGGAAGAGGGTAAGGCTTATGGAAGATAAATCATGTTCTTGCCTCCGGTAGGTAGGATTCAATTCAGTGCCTGTATAAATGACTCCATGTTAATTTCCCTTCCCATATGGATGCTAATCCAGTGACTCATAAGCTTAGACCAACAGGCTCAGCATGAGAGCCAAGAAACTCCTGTTTCTCCTAAATTCCGTAGCCGACTCTCATACAGTGAGGCCCTCACTGGGCCACTTTGGGAATGACCACAAATGAATGTGATGGAGTCCATGTGAATAATGGTTGAGCAGGTGAGGAAAAGGGTCACATCATAGACCTCAAGTCAGACCCACTGATTTGGAAAGCCAACAGTATACTCAGAAGCAAAGCAATGTTATACTTTTTTACTGAGACAGAATCTCACACTGTCACCCAGGCTAGAGCACAGTGGGGTGATCGTGGCTCATTGCAGCCTCAACCTCTTGCGCTCACTTGATCCTTCCACCTCAGCCTCGTGCGGAGCTGGGAGCACAGGTGCATGCCACCATGCCACACTAATTTTTTTTTTCTTTTGTAGAGATGGGGTTTCACCAAGTTGCCCAGGCTAGTCTCTAACTCCTGGGCTCAAGCAATCCTCCCACCTTGGCTTCCCAAAGTGCTGAACAACCACAAAGAAGCATTCTATTTTTTTCCTCTATTGTATTAGCAAATACACAGAAGGACAATTTAAAAATAGATTATACCCAGGAACATATGTCAGAATTACTTATGGAGGTTTTATTATTTTTATTTATTTTTGAGACAGAGTCTTGCTCTCTCATCAGGCTGGAGTGCAGTGGCTCAATCTCGGCTCACTGCAGCCTCCGCCTCCCAGGTTCAAGCAATTCTCCTGCCTCAGCCTCCCTAGTAGCTGGGATTACAGGCGCCCGCCACCACGCCCAAATAATTTTTGTATTTTTGGTACAGACGGGGTTTCACCATGTTGGCCAAGATGGTCTAGATCTCTTGACCTTGTGATCTGCCTGCCTCGGCCTCCCGAAGTGCTGGGATTACAGGCATGAGCCACCGCGCCTGGACTACTTATGGAGGTTTTAAAAAATCTTTTAAGT
The DNA here is from genome assembly GCF_028878055.3 of Symphalangus syndactylus. Taxonomy (NCBI): domain Eukaryota; kingdom Metazoa; phylum Chordata; class Mammalia; order Primates; family Hylobatidae; genus Symphalangus; species Symphalangus syndactylus. Next base: position 107,109,786 of record NC_072436.2, on the reverse strand, counting down.
CCAGGCCTGATGCTTAGAGAAGGTTACAAAGGTGGTCAGGATCTGAGTATCTCCAAAAAGCTCTGGAGGCAGCACTGAGGTTTCCTTCCAGTTGAATCACTGACTTTAGGTCGACTGGGGTACTTTGGGTTTTTTGGGCCATTTTTTGGGGGTGTGGGAAGCTTTTCTCACAGATTTACTAGGAGTGGTGAAGAACCTGGCCTCTGGCTTTTTTGGAGTCTGTCTCGCGTCTTTTTTCCCCAGCGAAGGATTTTTTTCCTTCACTGCCTCTTCTTTGATTTTTGGCTTCTTCCCTGGGCCTTTCCCTGGGGTCTCAGACTCTGCAGCTTTTGGGGTCTCAGATGCTGGCAAGACCTTTCTTTTCTTCCCACGAGGTGTGCTGGGATTAGGACTCTTTGTTGGAGACTTCTTTCCTGTGGCATGTTTTTGAATCTAAGAAAAAAAAGAAAATTTAATATAGAAAAAGCCACAAAACCTGACACTCTTAACTCCAGGAGTTACTGTTTTTATTTGTATTTATTTGTTTTTGAGACGGAGTTTTGCTCTTGCTGCCCATGCTAGAGTGCAATGGCACAATCTCAGTTCACTGCAACCTCCGCCTCCTGAGTAGCTGGGATTATAGGCACGTGCCACCACGCCCGACTCATTTTTTGTATTTTTAGTAGAAACAGTGTTTCACCATGTTAGCCAGGCTGGTCTCGAACTCCTGACCTCAGGTGATCCACCTGCCTCAGCCTCCCAAAGTGCTAGGATTACAGGCGTGAGCCACTGTGCCCGGCGAAGTTACTGTTTTTCAGCGCATGCCAAGTTACTGTTTTTATTAGTTAACCCCCAAAAGGTACATGTCAGCATGATGACAGAAATAAGCTGTATTCCACTATTAAGAATGAGGGATAGGTGAGGTGGCTCATGCCTGTAATCCCAGCACTATGGGAGGCTGAGACAAGTGGATCACTTGAGGCCAGGAGTTCAAGAGTAGCCTGGCCAACATGGTGAAACTCCATCTCTACTAAAAATACAAAAATTAGCCAGGCATGGTGGCAGACACCTGTAATCCCAGCTACTCAGGAGGCTGAGGCACGAGAATTGCTCGGGCCCAAAAGGTGGAGGTTGCTGTGAGCTGAGATCGTGCCACTGCACTCCATCTTGGGTAACAAAGTGAGACCTTGTCTTAAAAAAAAAAGAATTGAAAAGACCCAGAGGTCTTCCTGGTCCAATCAGAGGAAAACCACCTTTCCCTATGACTGAGGGGAGGGACTCCTGGAAGCACCATGAGAAGCACAGCAGAGACATATGGGAGCAAATCCTGAGTCTTCCAACTGTAGCTGCACATCCCTGGCACATGTTGTAGGGCAGGGATTCCCAGATTCTCTGTGTAAAAGCCAACTGGTGGCTGGGTGCTGTAATCCCAGCACTTTGGGAGGACAAGGTGGGCGGATCACCTGAGGCCAGGAGTTCGAGACCAGCCTGGCCAACATGGCAAAACCCCGTCTCTACTAAAAACACAAACATTAGCTGGGCATGGTGGTGCGTGCCTGTAATCCCAGTTACTCGGGAGGCTGAGGAAGGAGAATTGTTTGAACCAGGGAGGCAGAGGTTGCAGTGAGCTGAGATCATGCCACTGCACTCTAGCCTGGGTGACAGAGTGAGACTCTATCTTCAAAAAAAAAAAAAAAAAAAAAAAAAGCCAACTGGTTGGGGCTAGGTGTGGTGGCTCACACTTGTAATCCCAGCACTTTGGGAGGCCAAGGTGGGAAGACTGTTTTGACTCCGGGAGTGTAAGACCAGTCTGGGCAATATAGCAAGATCCCATCTCAAAAAAAAAGAATGTACAATAAATCATGGTATGATAAACACCTTCATAGTTCTTTGGGTTCACTCCAGTATTTTTCATCATTTATTGCTCAGCACAGTACCTGCCTGACACAGTAGCCACTGAACCAATCCATTATGAACAGTAAATATTAAAAAAATACCTTTACATTTTCATTAGCTGGAGTCTTCTTTCCTATTGGTACCAGCTGTGGAATTTCATCTTCGGATTCATTTGTTGCTTTAACTTGGGCTTTTCCTCTGCCACGTTTTTTCTTCCCATGCTCTGGGGTCTGTTCCTTCTTTGATTCAGGTTTCTTCACTGTAGTATCACCACTTTCAGGTGCCACATCATCTTTACTAAGAACCGATGCGGTCTTCCTAGCCTGCTGCCTCTTCTTTTTCCTCTCCTTTTGTTTTTCAAAATTTCTTTCTCTTCGTTTTCTCCTTGCATCCTACCAAAAAACACCATACAAACATTTTCGCAGGAACGGTTCTGTTGGTTAACAAACAGCACAGTTGTACCACTTGCAGTTTTGATTATCCATAAGCCCCTAAATGGACCTCGATCTATACAGAGAACAAACTCCCTAACCAGCACTGGAATCTCAACCGCAGTTTCTGACTCATAGCCAAACATGCATTTTATGCAGTAAATTATATACTGGCATTTCAGAATCTGACTATCTAAAGTATACAGTTAAGAGACTTTTGTGAAACACAGTATGGTTTAGAGAGTGTAAAGAATAATCCTCAGCTGGGTGTGGTGGCTCACACCTGTAATCACAGCACTCAGGGAGGCTGAGGCAGGAGGATCACTTGAGGTCAGCACTTGGAGATCAGCCTGGTAAATATGGTGAAACCCCATCTCTATTAAAACCACAAAAATTAGCTGGGCATGGTGATACATGCCTGTAGTCCCAACTACTCAGGAGGGTGAGGCACAGAGAACCATTTGAACCTGGAAGGCGGGGGTTGTAGTGAGCTGAGATCATGCCACTGCACTTCAGCCGAGGCGACAGAGTGAAACTCTGTCTCAAAAACAAAATTAAAAATTCATTGGATACAATTAACATGGCTAAAGAGAGAAACCGTAGGAGATCAGTCTAACAAATAGCAAAAAATTAAATTTTCTTTCCTTCCGAAAGCTTCTTTTGCTAGAGTACGAGTAATACTGAAAACCTACAAACCAAGCTCAGGAGGTATCTGTGAGCATAACCTCCGACATCCAAATACGTGCACATTAGGTGAACTAGTGTGTTGAAATTATCCTAGTCCCAGTCCCAATGAATGTAGGTGTATGAGTTTGTCCTGTGATGAAACAGCACCTTTTCTAGGGTTGGCTCTTGCCTGTCACCCTTTTCCCTGAGCTATCAGGATTAAACTCCAGCCACCTACAACACTGGATGGGAGTAACTGGGTAAATAATTATGTCAATTCCTTTTATTACTGTTTCAAATGTATATATAGCTCACATTTATTTCAATGTTTGATATTTTGAGTGTTTTGGTCTTTATTTAGAAGTATGGTGTTGTTTCTATGACTGGAAATACGTGGTAGGAACTTAACTCAGGCCCCCTCAAAAGCCAGTTAATCCAGGCCAGGCATAGTAGCTCATGCCTGTGATCCCAGCATTTTGGGAGGCCAAGGCAGGCGGATCGCTTGAGCTCAAGAACTCAAGATCAGCCTGGGAAACAGGGAGACCACGTCTGTACAAAAATAAAAATTAAAAATTAGCTGGAAGTGGTGGAGTGTGCCTGTAGTCCCAGCTACTCGGGAGGCTGAAACAGGATTGCTTGAGCTCAGGAGGTCAAGGCTGCCATGAGCCTTGATCACGTCACTGTGCTCCAGCCTGGGGGACAGAGTGAGACCCTGTCTCTCTAAAAAAAACCAGCAAGCACTGGATCTAACAAAAATAATAAAAAAAAAAATCCAATTTATCAATAAATACAAGATATTTCTATCTTAACGCGCATTACTGATACTCATATCAACTACCTCATGTAAAGTGACAAAAGCACACCCATTTTACCTCATGTAAAGTGACAAAAGCACACCCATTTTACCTCATGTAAAGTGACAAAAGCACAACCACCAGAAAACCAGAAGATAACTGAAAAGTCGGGCAGGGATGATGGTCTACTTCTCTCTTCTAGGGACTGAGTTTATACCCTTCATTATTCATTCCATCAGTATTTAAAATTCTACTAACTTTTTTCTTCTTATTAAGCAAAGATCTTTTGGTGGCTTCATCCCAATTGCTGACAAACGAGGAAAAGATGGGAAGAGCAGCCGATTTCTCAGTTTTCACAAACAGGAGTTTCACGCTCTCCCACTTCTGAAACAAAGAAAAGAGTAACATCGTCTACATATACTTTGTTTCTTTGAAATGAACAATCAGTTGATGCACCTGCAATACTGTACCTCTGGCAATTTTTCTGAAAGTCCTTTGCTGACAGCAACAATGTTTTCAATGATGTGCTCAATTTGCATTCCAACGTGACCGATACGTATAGCACTGAAATTTAATATAGTATTAGACAAGATTTTAAAAAAACATTTTTCAAAATAAACCAAGCAGGTATATGAAAAATATAAATACATAATCCTGAAGTTTTTTTTTTTTTTTTCTTTTAAAAAAGTAGAAACATTAATCCTGGGCAACATGGCAAAATCCTGTCTCTACCACACTAACAAAAATTAACTGGGCATGGTGGTACATGCCTGTAATCCCAGTTACTCAGGAGGCTGAGGCAGAAAAATCACCTGAGCCCAGGAGCTCAAGGCTACAGTGAGCCCAGATCTGGCGACTGCACTCCAGCCTGGGTAACAGGGAAAAAACACAGTCTGAAAAACAAAACAAAACAAACAAATAAAAAAACCCATTAAAATCTTTAGGTTCTAAAAATATTTTATTTCATTTTTGAGACAGGGTTTTCCTGTCGCCCAGGCTGAAATGCAGTGGCACAATCAGTGTACCGGGCTTAAGCAATCCTTCCAACTCAGCCTCCAGAGTAGCTGGGACTACAGGCCACCCAGCTGATTTTTGTATTTTTTGTAGAGATGGGTTCTCACTCCTGGGCTCAAGTGATCCTCCTGCCTCAACCTCCCAAAGTGCTGGGATTACAGGCATGAGCCACCATGCCCGGCCTAAATATGTTTTAAAGGAAGATTATCATCTTTCATGTACTAGAAATTCCTTCCACCTAAAGAAAAATGTCACACCATGAAGGGGTGATTTTTTTTTTTTTTTTTTGAGATGGAGTTTGCTCTGTCGCCCAGGCTGAAGTGCAGTGACGTGATCTCGGCCCACTGCAACCTTTGCCTCCTGGGTTCAAGCAATTCTCCTGCCTCAGCCTCCCTAGTAGCTGAGATTACAGGCGCATGCCACGATGCCCAGCTAATTTTTTTTTTTTTTTTTTTTTTAAGATGCAGTTGCACTCTTGTTGCCCAGGCTGGAGTGCAATGGCGTGATTTTGGTTCACCGCAATCCCCACCTCCTGGGTTCAAGCGATTCTCCCGCCTCAGCCTCTCGAGTAGCTGGGATTACAGGCATGCACAACCACACCCGGCTAATTTTATTTATTTATTTTTTCTAGTAGAGACGGGGTTTCTCCATGTTGGTTAGGCTGGTCTCAAACTCCTGACCTCAGGTGATCCGCCTGCCTCGGCCTCCCAAAGTGCTGGGATTACAGGCGTGAGCCACCATGCCCAGCTGAGGTGGTGATTAAAGAGCTGGTAGCACCTGACTGTGAGGTTAGGAGCATTGGGAGGCAGGGCCAGAGGAGGTTCTACCTTTATCTTAGACAACCCCAGGTCGCTGAGTCCGCCTTCAAGCTGTTCTAAAGGGACCTACCACCAGGAGGGTCACCTGCTCTCTCTACAGTTCTACTGCTCTACCCAGCTGCCATGTTCAAGAATAAATAGTTCTGTGGCTGGGCAGGGTGGCTCATGCCTGTAATCCCAGCACTTTGGGAGGCCAAGGCGGGCGGATCACGAGGTCAGGAGATCAAGACCATCCTGGCTAACACGGTGAAACCCTGTCTCTATTAAAAATACAAAAAGAGATTAGCCGGGCATGGTGCCGGGCGCCTGTAGTCCCAGCTACTCTGGAGGCTGAGGCAGGAGAATGGCGTGAACCCAGGAGGTGGAGCTTGCAGTGAGCCGAGATCGTGCCACTGCACTCCAGCCTGGCAGACAGAGCGAGACTCAGTCTCAAAAAAAAAAACAAAAAACAAAACAAAACAAAAAAGTATATAAAATCATTGTCAAATACAACATTAAAGGAGGCACACATGAATGCCTTTTACCTACCTGCAAGAACCACTTTTAGAAATGTTTAACACCGTTCCACCTATACAGTTATTGATCTCTCTTGATAAATTCTTGGACAAAAGGTTTACAGATACTGGAACTCTATAAAATAAACACACAGGCATTCAGAACAAAATGCATACACACCTAGAAACTTCATGCTGCTAAAGTCCAGTCCTTACTAAGAAACTTACTTCTTTCTTTGATAAAAATGTCTCCCAATGAGTGAGGGTAAGAGCCGCCTAATTCTGGCATCAGCAAGGAAGAGGTCAAAACTGCTCAGAAGGCGGAGCTTGGCTTCATAGGGTTTATATTCCTTCTTTAGAGTTTGGAGGGAGATAATCTAGGAAGTATAGAGAAGAATAAAAACAAAAAGTTAGGAATCTAAACAAGGAGAAGAAATACTTAGGCAACAATTTGTATTTGGATTTAAAAATGTCCTAGTGCCATGCCTCTATACTTTAATGAACACGTGAGTGCCTAAAATGTGCCAGGCACTATGCTATATGCTGGGAACACTGAGACAAATAAGAAAGGGCCCCACCTAAAGAAACTTAGGTCCAGGTGGGCAACATATATATATATATATTATTATATGTATGTTGCTGTATGTGCTCACGCCTGTAATACCAGCCCTTTGGGAGGCCGAGGTGGGCGGATCACCAGAGCTCAGGAGTTCAAGACCAGCCTGGCCAACGTGGTGAAACCTCGTCTCTACAAAAATATAAAAATTAGCTGGGCATGATGGCGGGTGCCTGTAATCCCAGCTATTCGGGAGGCTGAGGCAGGAGAATAGCTTGAACCCGGGAGGTGCAGGTTGCAGTGAGCCGAGGTCCCGCCATTGCATTCCAGCCTGGGCGACAGGGCAAGACTCCAAACAAACAAAAAAACTTAACATACCTTAGATCCAGAGGGTAATAAAGACAAGTACACCAACTACAAAACAGTGAATCAGAGAATAACAAGATGCTGTGAAAGTACAGAGGAATGACACGAGCCACCTCTTTTATAATTTGCAAGATATAAAAGCTACTGATATACACACCACTACAAATTTAAAAAGTAGAAGAAAAATACTAGGAAATATAGCAATTTATTTGTGACACCATTTCGACTGAATTAAATCCTCTAAATAACTTGAAAATATTAACCAGGATTCT